>NC_054477.1:157484075-157791494 GCF_017639515.1 Carcharodon carcharias
CCAGGGCCTAAATTACAACAGTGACTACATTTCAAAAGTACTTAATTGGCTCTATTGGCTGTAAGTAATACTTAATTACTTTGGGATGTCCTGAGGTTGTGAGAAGTAATATACTCAAGTTATCACCCTCTTCCATTTTCCTCAGATGGCAATTGACACAATGTATAAAACTCATTGTCTTCAGGGCAACAACTTAAGCTTCCCTCATTAAAGAAAAGGCTGCATTGCCTTGCTGATTCCACTTGTCCTCGCTGAAATAAGATGACCCGGGTAGGCCCAGATATTGTGGTTGTAATGATGGTGACACTGTTAGCGTTCACTGTCATTAGTCTGTGAAGCTGACAGAAGCTTTTTGTATCCACACATATGCAGATAAACATGGGAATCCAGAAGTTGCTGTCAGTGATTCCTTGCTCCTCCATAGGGTGTGCTGTTGAAGCCCTCACTGATAGAAATCAATTAGACATCACTGAATTGACATGAACCTTCACTTTTTGCAAAAAGATACTCTCTGTAAAAACTCTTTAAAAAGTTGAGTCTTGTTGAATGAGGTGTAACTCAGTTTTTAACAATGTACGAGGTTCAACAGCATCTCTGGCCCTGAAAGAACAATTTTACATTGGTGGAATGTCAAATTTCTCCAGTATTGGAATATAAAGTATTGATTTGTTTTAACTTTATGATATATTAGCTTCTACCTTAATCCCATGTGTCTGTCCCATCCTTCATTTCATTCTCTGAAAAGTGATTAAAAAGTGAAACATAATCACTAACCTTTATTCTCTGGTTTGCTGTTTATGAGAATTTTTCAGTGCGATTGGCTACTTAGCCCACTTGTTGACACCACTGTTGGTAGATGCTGTAGATCCCCTATGGATTAAATTAACATTGGGCAAGCAGAAATCCATGCCACAGAGCTCGCTTTCTTTGAGGTCAGCAGTGAGCAGTGTCATTTCACCACCAAACATAAAAGCAGATCAATATGAGTGAGATAGTTTATTCAGACAATGAAGGAGATTAAATAAGCTCAAAATTAGTGTTCTGCATCAC
Source organism: Carcharodon carcharias (assembly GCF_017639515.1). NCBI lineage: Eukaryota > Metazoa > Chordata > Chondrichthyes > Lamniformes > Lamnidae > Carcharodon > Carcharodon carcharias. The sequence continues at coordinate 157,485,126 of NC_054477.1, forward strand.
CAATTCTAGTCAGTAAATTTTGAAAATTGGTGCAGCATTTTCATCGTTACATCAATCTGTAATAACAGCTTACTCTTCTAAATTTGTGCATTGGCTTTCAGACCAAGTATCTTCCCTGGAGCTCCTTGCTGGTCTCATTGAAGTATTCAAAGATGTCTGATAAAGTAAAATTCAGCATTACACCTTCTTATTCAATGAAATCTGTAAACGTTTTTGGCTTCTGGCAAGGGAGGCTGCTTACCAATTCCAAAATTTCTAACTTCGTTGACAACGGTCGTCTCGTTGGATACCCTTTGATGGACATCTGACCTGACAGTGAAGCAAAGGATTGTCAAACTCAGCAAACACTTCACTTACAAATGTCTTTAATTGCTGTACCTGCAAAACTGAATTGCAGCAATGATGCTGACTAAAGCATTCCATTGTGTCTGAAAAATCATATTGATGCATGACAGAATAATTCCCTAAGTGGTGAATTTTGATCCTTTTTCATTCTATCCATGCAGAAGATCCATCTATGGGTAATGGGGACACCAACCTCTCGACATCTGTCACATACTGGGGGCAACTGCAATAAGCACAAATCTTCATGACAAGTTATTCAGAGGCGACTTTGATAATTGTACTCCAGCAAAATTTTTGCCACTGATACATGGAAAATATACAAATGCTCAATGTCACCTAATTCGCCCATCGCAAAGGTAGTGTCTATCCTTGCTCCATAAGAACTGTTACAGAGTTCCTGCATGTCAGCCCTCGTACAAAAGCAAAGCACTGCAGATGTTGGAAATCTGAAATAAAAATGAAAGGTGCTGGTAATGCTCAGCAGGTCAGGCAAAATTGATGAGACCTGAAATGTTAACTCTGTTGTTCTCTTCATGGGTGCTGCCTGACCTGCTGAGCATTTCCTGTTAGTATTATGCTCAGCCCTAGGTTACCCTGACAATAATTCAGCTTGACAATTCCACTTGGGTCAGTAGTGAGGGACAGGAGGATGTGACTGTCAGTGAGGCAGGTATTGGGACTGGAGCTGACAGTCGTGGAGGAGCCTCAGACTTTGAAATTGTCAAACAGGTTTGAGGTGCTCACAACCTGTGTGGATGAAAGGGAGGTCTGCAAGGTGGATGAGCTGGCTGGCCATGGAAACTGTGGTACAGGAAGCCGTTCAAGCCGGAGGAGCATAAAGGACCTGCAAGCCCTCAAGCTGGCAATGACCTTAGCTGGTCACTGTCAGTGTGGGAGGCGTGGGCACCCAGTATCCCAGCTAGGTGCCCATCAATGGTGAGCAGGGATGTCCAAAGTGACCTGACATTGGTGCACGAGCTGCTTGTTGTCTCTGTGGGCTCCTCTCAGGGTGCTCTGGATGATGGCAGCAGCTCCTCTGCCCTTCTGCCAGTGACTGTGGCATCTGATGAGGCTGCCGTGACTGGGGAGATGCCAGCTGTGGAACTGGCCGCTCCCTCCCAGGCGATGCCTTCACAGGCTCCACAGGCCAGAGGATGCCCGCCAAGGTCATCGAGGCCAACAGGACAGCAGAGTGAGCAGGCTGGCTCAGATGCCAGTGCCAGTGAAAGGGGAGCACCTAGAAAACTTAAAGCACCTTAAACACAACATGACCTGATCACGGGTGATATTGGTTTCCCCCATTTTTCTGTTCCTTTTTTTGATGCTGTGATGTAAAACACCAGTCAGTGTTAATTCCTGCTTTGTTTGTCAGTCATCAGTAAATGATTTTTTTCGTGCAGCTGGCCTCTGGAAGCTACATTTGCTCTGTCGGTGCAGGGTTAGCCATGATGTTCTGATGGACGTGTAACTCCTTAAACTTCATTGCACTGGCACATACTGTATGTTGTTGACCAAGGAACTGGTCCTGTCAGTGATCGAGTGTGGAGCCTGCAGCCCTGGCATGTGGTGGTGGCTCTTATTTGGTAGACTAGCTGAAGGATCATTGGATCAAAGCGTCCCGGGTGTCCCTGCCTCCTGGAGGTTACCTAGGTCTGCGTCTATCCCTCAGCATTCTCTTCACCGTGGCCATCTTCGGACTCACTACTGGACTCATCACCTGTCTGCAGCTACATCAAGATCTTCTTCCTCCACTGCATCCCCCCTTTCCAGTGCCAGATTGTGGAGAGCGCAGCATGCAACCACTATCAGTGACACACGACCTGGAGGGTATTGCAGTGCACCCCTGAATGTTCCAGGCATCAGAAGCGCATCTTGAGAAGACCTATGGTTCTCTCTACCACAGCCCTTGTGGAGACATGATCCTGTTGTATCGCTGCTCGGCCTCTGTTCTTGGATGGTGGAGAGGCGTCATGAGCCACCTTCTGAGGGGATAGCCCTTGTCACCCATCCAGCCGGGCTGGAGAACTGAAGTTCCTCGGCACATGGGAGTGTCTGAGGATGTAGGTGTTGTGGGAGCTGCCTGGGTACCTTACACAGACTTGTAGAATCAGCATCCTGTGATCACACACTATCTGCACGTTCATGGAGTGGAAGCCCTTCCTGTTGGTGAAGGCAGCGGGCTGACCCACTGGTGCCTTGATGGCCACATGTGTACAATCTATAGCACCGTGGACACGGGGGAGCCCAACAATCGCTGCAAAGCCTCAGGCTCGCTCAGCCTGGCAGGTCTTGTCCACGGATAAATGAAGGAAAGTCAATGCAAATCTGAACAGAGCTTCTGTCACCAGCTTGATGCATCTGTGGACAGCTGATTGGGAGACTCGACACAGATCCCCCGCTGAGCCCTGGAAAGAGCCGGAGGCATAGAGGTTGAGGGCCACCGTGACTTTCAGAGCCACACAGTCAGATCTGATCTCAGGCCTGATCCTTGGACAGATGGAGGTCACTGTCTCCCTTGAGATATGGGCCCTCCTTCGGCCTTGCACGTCAGACATAATTGAGATAGCTGCATCGCCGCCTGTAAACTCTGGCAGCAGGATATCGGCATCTTCTGCAGCCTCTTCTGCCTTGTCCTTCCTCTTGGCCCTGCGTCCCTTGTGCCTGCGGCTCTCCCCCAACACGTCGCTCTCCTGGAGGCTGAATATGGTCTCCTGGCCTCCTCCCCGATCTGGCCCTCTCTTCCCCCTCAGAGGAGGTGCCTCCAGCAGAGACCACAATCCCCATTCCCAGGGTAAGGGAAGGCTGTCTGATACCTGGAATGCCCCACGCAGTGTGAATCCTTCCAGGGCCTGGAAAGCAACACTGGGTCCTGAACTGAAGCCTCTAAATTCTCTGAATGCAGCTCTGAAGCCAGGTGAAGCCGTCCTGTTCACAGAAGCAACCAGCAGCAAGAGATACCCTGCACTCCTCACTAATCACATTGACAAGGCCACTGACCCCGCCCATCCCGCCCGTGGATGAGGTTTAGCCAATTGGGGCCTGCCCGCCTGCCCATTTTGCCCATACGACAGCCTGAAAATCACACAGGCTATGTAAACTCAGAGGTAATTGGTCTCTCAAGGGGCTTAACTGGTCACTTAATTAATGGCAGGCGTGCCTACATCTTCACCGCGCGTCCGCCTAGTGAAATATTGTGAGAGTGTGCACACCGGCACGCTCGGCCGACGTCAACGCGCTTTATTTCATGCTCAGGCGTGTCGGGTACATGCCCACAAGCCCCTGCCCTAGGGGTTACAAAGGTAACAAAAAGACAAAACTGAAGGCTCTCTATTTGAATGCACGCAGCATTCATAACAAAATGAATGGATTGATGGCCCACATCGAAGTAAATAAATATGATCTGACAGCAATTACGGAGATGTGGCTGCAGAACGACAAAGATTGGGTCCTGAGTTTTGGAGGGTGCATGACGTTCAAGAAGAATAGGAAGCTAGGTAAAGGTGGAGGGGGCAGCAATAGTTGGAGGTGACCTTGGTTCAGGTGATCAGAATGTAGAATTGGTTTGGGTTGAGATGAGGAATAGTAGGGGGAAAAAGTCATTAATGGAAGTGGTCTATTGGCCGCCTAACAGTAGCCACTTTGTGGGACAAAGTATTCAAGAGAAAATATTGTGTGCTTGTGATAAAGGGACAACAATAATAGTGGGTGATTTTAATCTACATGTAAGCTGGAAAAATCAGATTGCCTTAGAGCAGCATATTCTGGAGCCAACCAGAGAGCAGGTTATATTAGACTTGGTATTGTGTAATGTGACAGGATTAATTAATGACTTCAGAGCAAAGGAACCGCTAGGTAGCAGCAACCACAATATGATTGAATTTTACATCCAGTTTGAAAGGGAGAAGAGTGGGTCTAAGACTAGTATCTTAAACTTAAATAAGGGCAACAATTTGGTGATGAAAACTGAGCTGGCTGAAGTGAACTGGGAAACTAGGCTGGAAGATAAATCAATAGAGAAGCAGTGGCCGTCATTTAAGGAGATATTTCAAAATATTCAGAATAAGTATATTCCTACTATAAAAAGAAATTCTAAGGGGAGGACCCACCGTCTGTGGTTAATTAAAGAAGTTAAGGAAAGCCTCAAACTTAAGGAAAAAGCATACAACTCCACAAAGGTGAGTGGCAGGACAAATGATTGGTCAGAATATAAAGAAGAGCAGAGAATGGCTAAAAGGTTAATCAGGAGAAAGAAATTACAGCATGAGAGGAAGCTAGCTAGAAATGTAAAAATGCAAAGCAAGAGTTTCTACAGGTACTTAAAAAGGAAAAGAGTAAGCAAAGTGAGTGTTGGTCCTCTAGAGAATAACAGTAGGGAGTTATAGTAGATAATAAGTAAATGGCGGAAGAAATGAACAAATATTTGGGTTCTTTGTTCACTATAGAGGCATAAAAAAAATTCCAGTAATAGCTGCAAATCAGGAGCTGAACGGGAAAAAGGAACTTGGTGAAATTGAAATCACCAGGGAAATGGTACTGAGCAAATTGATGGAGCTGTGGGCTGGCAAGTCTCCGGATCCTGATAGACTACATCATAGGGTCTTAAAAGAGGTGACGAATGAGATAGTCGATGCTCTGGTGTTAATTTTCCAAAATTTACCAGATTCTGGGAAGGATGCATCAGATTGGAAAGGAGCAAATATAACACCTCTATCTAAGAAGGGAGGGAGGCAGAAAACAGGAAACTATCAGCCAATTAACTTGACGTCTGCCATGGGAAAATTATTCGAATCGATCATTAAGGAGGTTATAGCTGGGTACTTGGAAAAGCTCAAGGCAATCAGGAAGAGTCAGCATGGTTTTGTGAAAGGAAAATCATGTTTAATCAATTTATTGGAGTTTTTTGAAGGAGAGACATGTGCAGTGGATAAAGGGAAGCCTGTCGACATACTGTACTTGGATTTCCAGAAGGCATTTGATAAGGTGCCACATCAAAGATTATTACAGAAAATAAAAGTACATAGTATAGGCGGTAACATATTAGCATGGATAGAAGATTGGATGACTGGCAGAAAACAGAGATTATACATAAATGAATCTTTTTCTGATTGGCAGGATGTGACGAGTGAAGTCCCACAGGGGTTTGTACTGGGGCCTCGGCTTTTTATGGTTTACATCAGTGACTTAGATGAGGGGAGTGAAGACATGGTTGCTAAATTTGCAGATGACACAAAGATAGGTAGGAAAGTGTGTTGTGAAGGGGGCATGAGGAGGTTGCAGATGGATATAGGTAGGTTGAGTGAATGGGCAAAGATCTGGCAAAATTGAATTTAATGTGGGGAAAAGTTGTTCACTTTGGCAGGAAGAGCAAAAAAAAGAGTATTACTTAACTTGAGAATGGCTGCATAATTCAGAGGTGCAGAGGGATCTAGGCGTTCTGGTACATGAGCCACAAAAAGTTAGTATGCAGGCACAGCAGGTAATTAAGAAGGCTAATGGAATGCTATCCTTAATTACAAGAGGGATTGAACATAAAAGTAAGGATATTATGCTTCAGTTATACAGGGCATTGATGAGACCAACCCTGAATGTTGTGTGCAGTTTTGGTCCCCTTATTTAAGGAAGGATGTAAGTGCATTGGAGGTGGTTCAAAGGAGGTTTACTAGATTGATACCTGGAATGAGTGGGCTGTCTTATGAGGGAAGGTTGGACAGACTGGGCTTGTTTCCACTGGAGTTTGTAAGAGTGAGGAGTGATTTGATTGAAGTATACAAGATCCTGAACGGCCATGATAAGGTGGACATGGAAAGGATGTTTCCTCTTGTGGGTGAGTCCAGAACTAGGGGGCACTGCTTTAAAATTAGGGGTCACCCTTTTAGTACAGAGGTGAGGAGAATTTTTTTTCACTGAGGGTTGTGCGACTTTGGAACTCTCTGCCTCAGAAGGCAGTGGAGGGGGGTGGGGGGGGGTTCATTGTATATTTTTAAGGCAGAGGTAGATAGATTGTTGTTAGGCAAAAGGTTATCAGAGCTAGATGGAAATGTGGAAATCCAAACACAAGATCAGCCATGATCTTATGGAATGGCAGAGCAGGCTCGAGGGGCCGAATGGTCTACTCCTGTTCCTATTTCTTAGGTTCTCATGTACCTGCTGGGTTTTTCCCGGAATTTTCTGCTCTTGTTTCAGATTTCCAGCGTCCACAGCATTTTCCTTCTATCGAGGTCAGTCCTGCCCAGTCAAGTCTGTGGACAACAAAGCAAAGTGGGTCTTCTTCAAGTTTGCTGTGAGTGTTTTTTTTTTCTGTTTGGACTCTTTCATTTCTATATCCTTCCTCATGGCTCTGAGCTGAATGCATCAGTCAAAACTTATTGGCTCTACTCTCTTTGGTTCTAAGCAGCTATCATCTTACAGAGATCTGTCTGCTTGTTTGCCTGGAATTAGACAGTGGGCTTGTGCACAAATCCTGGAGGCACCATTAAGACTATTTCACACACTCCTGTTAGATGATAAAACAAAAACAGAATTACCCGGGAAAACTCGGCAGGTCTGGCAGCATCGGCGGAGAAGAAAAGAGTTGACGTTTCGAGTCCTCATGACCCTTCGACAGAAGTTCTGTCGAAGGGTCATGAGGACTCGAAACGTCAACTCTTTTTCTTCTCCGCCGATGCTGCCAGACCTGCTGAGTTTTTCCCAGGTATTCTTATTTTTGTTTTGGATTTCCAGCATCCGCAGTTTTTTTTTTTGCTTTTATCATAAGTATCTCTCCTGTTTGGATCCACTCTGTCTAATTTTAATCATCTAATAGTTAACAAAGTTATCTCACAATACTTCCTGAAATCAGTTAGCTGGCAAAATGTTAACATCAGACAACAGGGGTTGCTAAAATTCCTTTAATCACATGCTCATCAAGCTTGGCTATTATTAGCTTCAGCCTCAATGCTGCTGAAGTATTTGATTTGTTTGCCTCCCAGAAGACAGCTTATTTATAATCCTGCTGCTGTTGTGAGTCTCAAAATATTGATGAAATGATCATACGCAACTTCAACGTATCAACTATTTTTCCAACTTCAGAATCAGAGGGAAATTAAGAATAAGTGGTTTCATAATGGTGCTCTACTTCGCTGCAGCACTGCACACTGTTTTAGCATTAAGCTATTTGCGGGAATGAAGAGATAATCATTTGTTTATTCCTCTTTATGTGCTACATTTTCTCTTTATGTGCCCTTTTTATTAATTATCAGGATTAGAATACAATCATCTTGCCTTGCTTCAGGCGATGGTGGAAGTCTGGAAGTCACTTCCTTGGGAGTTTACAGAACCCACTTAAGATTTGGACATATTCAGGCTATGGCCATAATTTCTCCTTGAATGCTTTTTGATATGAATTGGGTTTATCTGGCTTCACAAGCTGCTTGACCTATAGTTCTTTTGATTCTCAATTGCCCGGCACCAGCATAATTCATGCTTTCCAATCATTGATAAATTCCAGTGATCATCATAACATTCTTTATATTTATGGCACTCGTTCTGCAGATTACTTGTTCTTATATCTCAGCAACTCAAGAAAATGTGATGTGTGCTTTGGACTTTAGTTAAAACAAGAACAGGAAATGTTGCCTTGTTTTGTCCTTTCAACTCTATCCTGTCTTCATCATGCTGTGCTCTAGTCTTTTAGTCTCCAGTTACCCCGTGGTTCTGGCCTTGTCCATGCTATGGACCAGATCACTTCTCTGTGCTTGTCCCAGTCAAGAGCCAGGATTTGACAGCCCCACCATAGCCTATTTGCACCCCCCAGCCCCCCGCCTCCTCCCCGGCGGATGTGGCGAGCCAAGTTGAATCTCCATTGAGCGCAGCGGGAGTGTAATATCCTGTCAGGCAGAAGGGGCTATAAAATCCTGGCCGAGGTGTACTCCAGGTTCACCTAGCTCAGGCCTCACCGTTCCAGCTTTGTTCAGCTTCAGCTTCACGCAGTCCTGTCATGAAACTAAGGTATATTTTCATAATATTTTTTCTGGTTTATTATGAAGTAGATTTATGGGGCTAAGTAAAGTTGGGTCTGTCTGTGTGCATAATTTAATAACATTTGGAAACAAGTAGACTGCAAGCTTTGTCTCACCAAAAGAAGCTAGGTGCTTGACATGCTAATGAGTAAACATGGATGCTGGCTTAGCATGTAAAGTGTGAAGGGAATTTGCATTTTTAGGTAAATGAAGGGGTTTTTGGATTTCAAAGGGATCTCAGTCTGTTTACAATTAGCCAGATAAGCAAGCATAAGAAATGTGTTTATTTTTCCCAACAGTTGTTGGAAATAGTGGCAACATGAAAGCTTTTCTACTGTGAGGAAGATACAGTCTCAAAGGCATATGGGACAATAGAACTTACATTTCCACCATCTGCTGGGGCAGGATTTGAACCAGGATCCCCAGAGAATGACTCTAGACCTCTGGGTTACTAGTCCATCAACAATACCACTACACCATCACCTCCCCCTTAGACATTGAATTTACAAATTAAAAAGAGAGGAACATATCTGAAGGAGAATGAAAGCTTATGTGTCAGAAGGCCATATTAGATCTAAACAGGAGTATATGAAATAGCCTTAATGAAGCCTCCAGCATTTGTAAATAAGTCTGCTGCCTAACACAGAACTGAAGCTGGAGGAAAGCCATTTGGGATTCTACTGCCTAGGGTATTGTGTTAACTTACTGGGTTTGTTTTGAATCTAAAATCTATTTTGAACAGTTGCCTTAAACGGAGTGTAACTGGGGATCAGGTAATTAGCAGTTTTAGGAGTTATTATAATGGTAAGTAATTTGTAGTCTTATGTATGTGCTTGAAATCTTTTATTTTGTGAATAAATATTTTAATTTATTTCTTTTAAAAATCTTTAAAAGTCTTGGTGGACTTATTGCTTCTGAATTCGTTGCACACATCTCGTAATAAATACAAATTGCAAAACCATTGTGATAGCGCAAACAAAGTTTCCCTCGTGGATTCGGTCTGCCTGGGACACATCATCTGCCACATCAGAACTGTCCTGACTATTATTTTGTTCCATTTTGACTCCGATCTCCATGCTAAGTTGTAAAGTCAGATTTTGACCAGTCTAATATTTTGAAAAGGGCTACTTCTCGTAGGGTAACAGCAGTGTGAGTTACAAGTAACTGCCGCAGGATAAATGTTCATGAAATTGACCCTCGTTGCTGCAACATCAAAAACTTGAATATATGAAGTGCCTTTAATGTAGTAAAATATCTCAAGGCACTTCATTAAAGTTTTATCAAACAAAATTTGATACTGAACCACACAAGGAGATATTAGGTCAGCTTTGCTTTAGCTTTGTCTAAAAATATGGGCAAAGAGGTTGGTTTTAAGGATTATATTAAAGGACGAGGCAGAGGTAGGGAGGGAATTACAGAGCGTAGTGTCCAGGCAGCTGAAGGCATGGCCACCACCAGTGTCAGGGTGAAGGAAACTGGGGAAAGGCCAGAATTGGAGAAGTGCAAAAATTTCAAATGGTTGTAGCATGGATTGGGAAAATAGCCCTTGGGCGTGATCTGCTGTCCTTAATTGGCTTGTAGCCTCACTGGCAGCCCCTTCATTGGCAGCAGCAGGCAAAACGCACACTGGGTCCTGCCGCTCGCCAAAGGTGGGTGGATGGGTGCGGAGGGTGTTACCTCCTGCTTTCAGCCTTGGCAGCAAGAAAATTCATCCCAGGCAAATACTACTCTTCTATGCTAATCTTATTCACACTTCCTGTAGACCCAACTTTTGGTTTCTTTACTTGCCCTCTTTCCATCCCCTTTTGCCTTGCACCACCATCCTGTTAGTCATTTAACCTCTCCTGCCTTCCATTCTATCACATACCTCCTCTCCAAACTAATTTTCCTCCCTTTGTACTTGTTTAAAAGCTGTTAAACCAGTTCTGATGACCCTTTTTTTTTAATTCATTTACCAGATGTGGATATCACTGGTTAGGCCAGCACTTATTGTCCATCCCAAGTGTAAGAATCAACCACATTGCTGTGGGTTTGGAGATTTCCTTCCCTAAAGGGCATTAGTGAACCAAATGGGTTTTTAACAACAATAATTCCAGGTTTTTACTGAATTTAAATTCCACCATCTGCTGGGGTAGGACTTGAACCCAGGTCTCCAGAGAATTACCCTGGGTCTCTGGATTACTAGTCCAGCAACAATACCATTACACCACCACCTCCCCCTTAAAGATCACCTGAAACATTGACTCTGTTTTTCTCTCTACAGATGCTGCTGAGCTTGGTGGGTATTTCAAAATTTGCTATTTTTATACTAAATAGCCAAATTGATTATTTACATTGTTTGGACATTTTGAGAGATGGTCTTTCCAGGATTGGGGGAGTGGTATATTTGAAATCATCGTCCTCAGATATAACCCAATACATACTTTAGTCATGGGGAGGCAGTAGCATTATTACTGGCAATAGTATTCTAGAGACCCAGGATAATGCTCTGGTGACCTGGGTTTAAATCCCACCATGGTGGTTGGCGAAATTTGAATTTGATAGAAATCTGAGGCTGAATTGCCCCCTTGGTGTGCGGGCGCCTGAGTGTGAAACAGTACATAATGATGTTAGGCAAGCATCCCAATGTCATTGTGTACTCATGCAATGTTTTGGTTGGTGGTGCGTCCACTGACAAGTAGGAGGGCTGCTAAGCCCATTAGTGGGCCAATTAACTAGAGTTTTTGAATAGGCCAAGGAGCCTCTCGATTTTTGAGGAAACCTGATCGGCGGGCAGGAAGAGGTTTCTGATGTTAATTAAAAAATAAAATCAAACTCATTTTCAGGACTCATCTGCAATGTATCCCTGCTCATGTGACGGAGCCACACGAGGGGACGTGTTTTCCTTATTTTTTAAAGCTTTATTTTTGAAGGTGGAAAACCTTCAGCTCCCCCGAGGGGCCTCTGCGCCTTTGGGGAGCTTCCTGTGAGCGCACCCACGCGCGGGCGCTGACTTCCACGCTCACCCAGAATTGTTCTGTTGAAGGGTCATGAGAACTCGAAACGTCAACTCTTTTCTTCTCCGCCGATGCTGCCAGACCTGCTGAGTTTTTCCAGGTAATTCTGTTTTTGTTTTGGATTTCCAGCATCCGCAGTTTTTTGTTTTTATCTTATATTAATGACAATTGCAGCCCTGTCGACCCTGCAAAGCCCCCCTTACTAACAGCTGGGGGCTAGTGCCAAAATTGGGAGAGCTGCCTCACAGACTAGTCAAGCAACAGCCTGACATAGTCATCATCACAGATTCATACCTGACTGATAATGTCCCAGACTCCTCCATCACCATCCCTGGGTATGTCTGTCCGACCGGCAGGACAGACACAGCAGAGGTGGCTGCACAGTGGGATACAGTCAGGAGGGAGTTGCCCTGGGAATCCTCAACATTGACTCCGGATCCCATGAAATCTCAAGGCATCAGGTCAAACATGGGCAAGGAAACCTCCTGCTGATTACCACGTACCATCCCCCCTTCGCTGAAGAGTCAGTGCTCCTCCATGTTGAACACCACTTGGAGAAAGCACTGAGGATGGCAAGGGTGCAAAATGTACTCTGGGTGGGGGACATTAATGTTGACCATCAAGTGTGGCTCGGTAGCACCACCACAGACCGTGCTGGCTGAGTGCTAAGGGACATAGTTGCTAGACTGGGTCAGCGGCAGTTGGTGAGGGAACCAACAAAGGGAAAAACAGATTTGACCTCATTCTCACCAAACTGCCTGCTGCAGATGAAACTGTCCATGACAGTACCTGTAGGAGCGACCAATGTATAGTCTTCATGGAGACAAAGTCTTGTCTTCACATTGAAGATACTTTCAATCGTGTTGTGTGCACTACCACTGTGCTAAATGGTATGGATTTCAAACAGATCTAGCAACTCCAGACTGGGCATCCATGAGGTGCTGTGGGCCATTAGCAGCAGCAGAATTGTACTCGAACACAATTTGTAACCTCATGGCCCGGGATATCCCCCACCCTATCATTACCACCAAGCCAGGGGATCAACCCTGGTTTATGGAAGAGTGCAGGAAGGCATGCCAGGAGCAGCACCGGGCATACTTAAAAATGAGATGTATGCCAGGTGAAGCTACAACATAGGATGAATGACTTGCCAAACAGCACAAACAGTAAGCCATGGACAGAGCTAAATGATTCCACACCCAATGGATCAGATCTAAGCTCTGCAGTCCTGCCACATCCAAGCATGCTGATGGACAATGAAACAACTCACTGGAGGAGGTGGCTCCACAAATATCCCCATCCTCAATGATGGGGGAGTCAACACATCAGTGCAAAATTCACCAAGACTCCTTAGACAGCACCTTCCAAACCCATGATCACTACCATCTAGAAGGACAAGGGCAGCAAATAGATGGGAACACCACCACCTGGAAGTTCCCCTCCAAGTCACTCACCATCCTGACTTGGAAATATATCGACGTCCCTTCACTGTAGCTGGACCAAAGCCCTGGAGCTCCCTCCCTAACAGCGCTGTGGGTTTACCTACACCACATGGACTGCGGCGGTTCAAGAAGGCAGCTCACCACCACCTTCTCAAGGCAACTAGGGATGGGCAATAAATGCTGGCCTAGCCAGCGAAATCCACATCCCGTGAATGAATGAAAAAAAGATAAGGCTTAAGCATTCGCAACAATCTTCAGCCAGAAGTGCCAAGTGGATGATCCATCTCGGCCTCCTCCAGAGGTCCCCAGCATCACAGGTGCCAATGTTCAGCCAATTCAGTTCACTCCACATGATAACAAGAAATGGCTAAAGAGGCTATGGGCCCTGACAATGTTCCAGCAATAGTACTGAAGACTTGTGCTCCAGAACTTGCCACACCCTTAGCCAAGCTGTTCCAGTACAGCTACAATGCTGGCATCAACCCGGCAATGTGGAAATTGCCCAGGTATGTCCTATACACAAAAAGCAGGACAAATCCAACCCGGCCAATTACTGCTCCATCAGTCTGCTCTTGATCATCAGTAAAGCGATGGAAGGGGTCATAAATAGTGCTATCAAGCGGCACTTGCTTAGCAATGTAAAACAAAAAATGCTGGTAAAACTCAGCAGGTCTGGCAGCATCTGTGGAGGGAGAAAGAGAGTTAATGTTTCAAGTCCATATGTCTCTTCCTCTGAGCTAAGGAGCTTAGCGATAACCTGCTCACTAATGTTGAGTTTGGGTTCTGCCAGGGTCACTCAACTCATTACCTCATTACAGCCTTGGTTCAAACATGGGCAAAAGAGTTGATCTCCAGAGGTAAGGTGAGAGTAACTGCCCTTGACATCAAGGCAGCATTTGACCGAGTGTGGCATCAAGGAGCCCTAGCAAAACTGGAGTTAATGGGAATCAGGAGGAAAACCCTCCGCTGGCTGGAATCACACCTAGCACAAAGCGAGATGGTTGTGGTCTTTGGAGGTCAATCATCCCAGTTCCAAGACATTACTGGAGGAGTTCCTCAGAGTAGTGTCCTTGGCCCAACCATCTTCAGCTGCCTCATCAATGACCTTCCATCTATCATAAAGTCAGAAGTGTTCACTGATGCTTGCATAATCTTCAACACCATTCGGGACTCCTCAGACACTGAAGCAGCCCATGTCCAAATGCAACAACACCTAGATAATATCCAGGCTTGGGCTGACAAGTGGCAAGTAACGTTCACTCTACAGAAGCGCCAGGCAATGACCATCTCCAAGAAGAGAGAATCTAAACATTGCCCTTTGACATTCAATGGCATTACCATCACTGAATCCCCCACTATCAAAATCATGGGGGTTACCATTGACCAGAAACTGAACTGGACTAGCCATATAAATACTGTTGCTACAAGAACAGGTCAGAGGCTTAGAATGCTACAGCTACTAACTCACCTCCTGACTCCCCAAAGCCTCTGAATCATCTACAAGGCACAAGTCAGGAGTGTGATGGAATACTCTCCACTTGCCTGGATGAGTGCAGCTCCAACAGCACTCAAGGAGCTTGACACCATCCAGGACAAAGCAGCCAGCTTGCTTGGCACCGCATTCACAAAAAACATTTACTCCCCTCACCACCGATGCACAATAACAGCAGTGTGTACTATCTACAAGATGCACTGCAAGAACTCACCAAGGCTACTTAGACAGCACCTTCCAAACCCACAACTGCTACCATCTGGAAGGACAAGAACAGCAGACACATGAGAACACGGTCACCTGGAATTTCATCTCTAAGCCACTCACCATGCTGACTTGGAAATATATTGCCGTTCCTTCACTGTCGCTGGGTCAAAATCCTGGAACTCCCTCCCTAACAGCACTGTGGGTGTACCTACACCACATGGACTGCAGTGGTTCAAGAAGGCAGGTAACCACCACCTTCTCAAGGGCAATTAGGAATCGGAATAAATTCTGGCCTAGCCAGTGATGCCCTCATCCCATGAGTGAATGAAGCAAAACTTCATGCCTCATAACGGTAACACCCCTAGATCTCAGTGCCATTGTAGGGTTGATAGGTAGGAGGGTGACAATCTCAGTCTAATCCTGGAACCTTGGAACCAGGCAGAACATTGAAGAATGAATGGGGCATGAGACGTGAACCATGATCATTTGTTTGGCAGTGGTCGTGTTGGGGTAAGACCCTCTTACCAGGTCTGGTTTCCTCCAACCCCATGCCATTTAGTGACAATAATGGTTACACCAGGAAGAGAATCCAGTCAGATTTAGCTGAATACTGAGGCAGAGTATTCAGCAATGCCACAGCAGAAGATCAACTCTGCCCGTTGCTGTGTGTAACACCCGATTTGTGGGCTCAACCAGCTTGATGCATATCAGGTGAGCCATAGGAGAAATTCATGGGACTCCTTGAAAGTATCATCTCTCTCTAAAATCCACCCAATCTCAACCTGGTAATGTTGGCCATCAGGTCTTTCAAAAGGACAATGTGAAGAACTTGTTATGATGGTGTCCAGTCTAAGAGCACCTTGCCATATAATGGGCCAGGTGGTAGCCTCTGTGTCTGGATGGCTTTCTCCAGTGAGCGGCTATTGTTTTAGAAAGGGTTGGGTACAAGGGAAATTTCCCACAGGTTTAGAAGTGTCGGTTGGCATGGTATGTGCTGGGTAAAGCTTCGCTACTGTGTGGGCTTTTCTTCCTCCAATTGATATAGAACACTGCAGCAGTTCTTTGAAATGGAAAAGCCAGTTAGGCACGATAAACCTTTTGTAGCGCTGTTTGAGCTGCAGGACACTGACAGCGCAGCCACATGCGGCTGATATGGTCGAAGGGGGACTTTAGTATGGCGTAAACTGGTCTCATCGCATCCATTGGTTTGCGCCTTTGAATTATACTGGGCTCTGGAGGAATAATGGGTTTTTGGAGAGGCCTGTCAAACAGAGTTACAATATTTCATGACAGATACAGATTTTGCGGAGCATTGAAGTTTCTGATGCTGACAAATAGATCTGAATGTTTCTCATTTGTGAGATTCTTTGATATTCTATCAACTCCTCTAGCCATTTTTGCCACTTATTTGTTCCAATGCCGAGCAGACAAGGTTATTTATCAAAGAAACCTGCATACAAAGCAAGTTTAATACTTTCAGAATAACAACAGGACTGACATTCATGTACAGCTCATGGCACAAAGTGATCTTTTAATGCATTCATTCACAAAATGTGGACATTGCTGGCAAGGCCAGCATTTGGTGCCCATCCCTAATTGCCCTTGTAAAGATGGTGGTGAGCTGCCTTTTTGAGCCAGAACCAATTGTAGTGTTTTTCTGGGACCATTTCATAGGACTGTTAAGCATCAGCCACATTGCTGTTGATCTGGAGTAACGTATAAATCAGACCAGGTGAAGATGGTAGATTTTCTTCCCTGAAGGACATTAATTAACCAGATAGATAGATACTTTCAATGTCACCATTGCTGATAGCATTCCAGATTTATTTAGTGAATTGAAGTTAATTTTCTCATGGTGGCTCTTGAACTTATGTCTCCAACTCATCAGTCTGGATTATTCATCCAAATAACATAAGCACTATTCTATCTTGGCCCGTGGTGCTAAGTCATCACACTATGGCTTGTAGGACATTTTAAGAGTTATGAAGTTGTGCCTGTCTTTAATTTTAATGAAAAGTAGATGCAAATAAAATAGCAGGGCCAGTTCAAAACTGGTAGTGATATTCTTCCGCTAAGGTTTTAACTCAGCTAATGAAAGGGTTAAAAATCTAACTCAGGTGAAAGATCTTTGCCGAGAGAGAGAGAGACAAAATCGTACAAAGAACGCAGGGCATTGAGATGGCTTTCACTAGACAGAGCTTTGAGACTGTTTAAAATACATTGTTAAGAACACATGCATGTACGATAAACCAATTATTTAACCCTACAAGAATCAGACAAAAGTCCCCAGAGTAAGACAGGCAATAGTTATGTTATTTTAAAAGCAAAGGAGTTTATTTACATTAGAAACAAAAACAGAATTACCTGGAAAAACTCAACAGGTCTGGCAGCATCGGCAGAGAAGAAAAGAGTTGACGTTTCGAGTCCTCATGACCCTTTACATTAGATGCTGAGATAAGTATCTCAGTCTAACTTGAACCGCTGAAGAAGTCGATATCTTATAGATCTCCTCTTAAACTGAGACAAAGGCAGAAACTACACTTCATGCTTTGATTTTCAGCATAAACCTAGCGTATTATTTGTTTGAATATCTGACATCTATTTCTGGGTGGATTTGTATTTTGCATTTACATTTTAGATGGATTATTTTATCTTGCATTAACACTTTGTAACATACCAACCGTTACTATAATGTAATCCAAGATTTAAGCTTATGATGAAGTATTATTAAGTAACCATTATAAAAAGTTGTAGACTCACTCTGTATATCTTAGGACCCTAATTTTTCCAGAATTCTTCAATAAGGAATTCTATGGCCTGAATTTTCCCCTCGTTGTATGCGCGTGACTGGGGGCCGGGAAGAGGAAGCGAAATGCGCTTCCACCCGTGATCGCCCTCCAATCATGATCTTACGCTGGTTGGCCAATTAACGTCCAACCCGTGTGAAACATGCCTGGAGAAAGGCTCAGCGCTGCCGCTGGGGGATGGGAAGAGGGCGGGTGCCGACATCACTGCGGGTGCTGGTGAGCGCTTCCAGTGAGCTCCCTGAAGGCAGACAGATGCCGCAGGGAGCTGCAGACCTCCAAATAATAAAAGAAAGCGCAAAAACGCTGCAAAAAAAATGTCCATGCAACTCAATGATGCGCCTGAAAAAGCGTACCTCATTAAAAAGAACAGTCTCCAGGTATTTCTATTTATTTTAAATCCTGATGGAGATTACATCCCCCCCTCGGATGAGGTTACATCATGAATGTAAAGCCCGCCTGGTCGATTGGCCCATCCGCCAACCGTAAGGTTGGACAAGCAACAATAAAAAAAAAAATCGCTGTCAATTGGGCCGCTAATGGGCTTAATTGCCCGGCTAATTGTCGGCGGGCGCTCTTCCGACTTGTGCAAGCGCCCGCCGAGCGAAATATCACGCGAGTGCGCGGTGACATCGGGACCCTCACTCGACATCATCTCACACGATTTCACGCCCATTCGGATCGGGAGCGTGCCCGCCCATGGGGCGTGAAATTCTGGCCTGTGACCTGGGAGAGGTTGGCTCAGATGAGTTACTCCTGGTTTAATATACCTGGTAAGTCCATATTTGACCCTGGGATATCTTTGTTTAGGCCTTATTATTTTATGACCAAGCCTGTGGACAGCAGAGCTGACTAAGCTCTTACCATGATTTAAAATTGCTCCTAGTTGATGATAAAGACTAACAAAAGTGTGACTGAACAAATCTATCCTGCCAGGGTAGGTAAAAATAGCAGAAGCCTAACACTCCCAGTTTCATATCCTCTTGTGATTTTGCTCCAGTGTTAAAACAGCATTCCGCAAACAAAAATAAATTGCTTGTTCAGAACTGTTAATCCTTTTAAAAGGGAAGTCAAGAGAAAAAATCATTTTGCACAAGGAAATGAGGAGAGAATAAGACAATTTAATGTATTACTCATAGTCAGGCCTTCACTTCAGTTGTTGTCAGTCAGTGTGAGACTTTTAAGTTTCAGTTAAACACTGGCCAAATCAGTGAAGGATTTACGTGTGGAAGGGAGAATGGGGTGGGATGGAAAATCTGCAGGAATGTAGGTTGATCCCGGTTGCCCAGTCTCTTTCATTAACACTACCGGATTCAGAATGCTCAGAATCTTCTGAAATAAAAAGGTAAGGATTGTCCATCTTAACTTGGGTCTGCGAAATTCTACAAAGTAAGTGTGATTATATTTCCAAACCATGAAGAATTATGCTTCATCCTTCTGCACTTGAACTTCTAAGCTAGCAGGCCATAGGTCCAAGTACCACTACAGAGCTGAGCGTATTGGGGTAGAGTTTTCACCTTGTGCTGGTTAGTTTACAGTTCATTTTTCTGGTAAAATATACACGCATAAACTCAAAAGTAAAATCTTCCATGAATCAGTGCAATCAGGCAGTGCAATAGAACATAATCATTTATTTCCTTTTCGTTAAAAAGTATTCCTCGATGTATTTAAGAGTGGTAACATGGTGAGGTTTTATTAACACATCCGAGAATGGGTTTATCACAAAAATACCATCTTTAGTAAATCCTTCACTCAATGTTCTCTTGGAGCAGGAAGGCCACCTGGTCATGCAGGAACCCAATAGTTCCTTGGCAGGCCGTGCACAAGTCGGTCTCTTTAAGTTACCCCATGTGTGCAGTTGGGCAAAACAGTTTTAAAGGGCCCCCGCACTTAAACAAATTGGTTGCCCACTTCCCCTATTCTATCACCAGAAATTGTTGTGCAGCACTAAGACTGCACTGCAACGTTGGACCCGCCATTACTCAAATGGCACAGTTTCAAAGAATTGGCAGGGAATTTATCCACAGCGTTAATATTCATCTCTTGATCAATTTCACTAAAACGCTTTTACCTGGTCAATAACACGTTGGCCAGGGTTTTCCAGCCCTCACTGTGGGTCAGGCGGCACCCCAGCCAGAAGCCCATTGAGTTGCGGCGGGACCGGAAGATCCTGGCGACGGGTGGGCACAGAAAACCCCGCCCATTGTTTTTTTTGCGGTGTGCAAATTGGCTGTTGTGCTTCTGACACTATAACAGCAGCTACACTTCAAGAAGTATTTTATTGCCTATAAAACACTTTGGGATATCCTGCGCTAAATAAGTGCAAGTCTTTTTTTTCTGTTTCATGTGATATGTTTGCAATATTGGTTGCTGGGACTAGTTCATGTTGTAACAAAAGATGCAATGATTTGCTCCTATTTCTTCTATTGCACACCTGTAAATACCTTGGTGCAACTGACATGGTGAGTTCAACATTGGTGAGGGTTCCACGCATGGCGTTCTAAAAACCTGAGGCACCGTGCAAAGCCCAACGGCACAGGAAAAGTATGAGCTGCACCAGGAAAAGTGAACATTGTATATCAATTAATCAGTTTGCTGGCAGTTACACTAAAAACCTGAATAGTGGAAGGTAATCACAGCATTCTCACAGATCTCTGTAGCTGCGTATGATGAAATCTAACCGTCAATATGAGATATCAAAATTATTTAGTTATAGACCTAATACTGAGTGTTCTCAGGGGGATAAGATGATTTCAAGCTCTGTTTACATAATTCATTTAAAAGGCTGACTATCTAACTCTCAGCTTCATTATATAATCTTGAGAAACCACACGTACACAGGTAAAATTATTTCAATATCATCCTTAGGCTCATATGGTGGGTTAAATTGCTGGATTTCCAGTGCGAAATCATTATTTTTTATTGTTAAGATTGATACTGCAATTAATTGATTTTTTCTGAAACAGGTATGGAGTGGGCAAGATTCACAGATACATTTCTTGAAATACATTAATTTTTGTTTTCATTTCTACCCTACTACTCATAACTTGCAAATTATTTTTTATTCCCTATGATTAAGTTTATTAAGACATGTAGTCCAGTGGTGTAGCTACAAGCATCTGAAATTTAGGGGATGATCTACTGTCAGCTCAGTTGTAAGACCTCATTAAACAGGAAGTATTTTTTTGGCCAATCTTTGCCCATGGGGCTGAATGTGGCATTTTTTTGATCTGTAGCAATTTCAGTTGTTGCCAGCTGCCAACGTGCACCTAATCACCACTTGTCCGTGATAATCATAGCTTAACGCCTTAAAAGAGGAGGAAATAAATCTGCTGACCCCTGCGAACCACCATTCCAGATGTGCTAATGGAAAAAACTGCAATCTTTAACAGGACAGAAACAATAAAAAAACACACTTCACTGAGATAGAGTGGCCTTCACCATGGTGTCGGTGATTTGAGAAGGACAGTACCAGCCATTTCTGGAACATACGTCTCCGGAAGGAGGCAGCAACATGAAACATCTGTCCTGAATAGAAAGGAAAGTTTCCAAAAGTGGATTTAAATTCTACAAAGTAGACATGGTGCCCATGCCAAGTGCTGTGGCAGGGCATGCTCAAAGGTCCCACTGGCCTACTCCAGTTCTTATTTCTCATGTTCCTATGTTCCCAAGCTTTGGAATTTCCTCGGTATACACCTTCATCTTCCTTTCTTCTGTAAGTCCCTGTTTAGAATTCACCCCTTTGACTAAGCTTTTGATCATTGCTCCAATTAGTTTTATCATCATCTTGATATAGATACTACATGTAGCACCTTGGGATGTTTTTATAAGTTATGAAGATGCTATATCAATGCAAGTTATTGATATACACCTTTCTTCTAATTAATTAACAAGGAAATGGTTGTACAATAATTGGGGGCAAATGTGCAATACCTACATGGGTTATGGATATCGCTTATCCTCCAGTACCGATGGACAAGCTTTGACTGTGCAAAGTGGGGAGTGGGGGGACTTCAAAATGAAAATGAGCAAGCCCCTTTCTTCTATTCCCTACTTCGCCCCGATCAATATTTGTGAAGTGGAGGCTTTGCTAAGTCACCCTGAAGCTAATTGTACATACATATTAGGAAGCGGGTGTCAAGATATGTTGTGCATGCACTTTCAAGGAAGCCAGTCATAAACTATTATCAATCAATGCCACATCAATAGGATGTGATGCATTAGTCCCATGACTTGTAGTTAGTTGGCAAACAGCAAGATAGTGATCATATGTGCTATACTTATCTGCCTGGTAAATCTATCAGAGTATAATCTTATCCATAAGTAAAGAACACATATTGTTGTTTCACCAATCCTTGTGCACAATTGGTACATTTACATCGAAAAGAAGCAGAACATAACAGGGTGCCAGTGGTGGAATCACAATTTTTGAAGATTTGTCTAAGAATACAATCCTCAATCCTCACATACAGAAGAAGAAAACAATTAGTGTGAAAGTGTGAAGCAGCTATCAGGACTCACCATTGGTAAGGATTTTGCAGCTTTGTAGGGATTCTACGCATACGCTACCTCTGTTCTGTTCTACATCTCCCTCCAGCAAGTAGGCATTGGGTTCTGTTAAGATTGTTCAAATCCAGAAGAGCTTAATTAATAGCAGTCTAATTGCTGCAGAGTTTAATCAGGAACAGAAATGAAACAACAGGTGGTCTTATTTTAATTATGACTCCATTGACAGGGCAATTCATTACCGCTGAAGCCAAGCGCTGCAGGCGGGGCTGAGAAGAATTTATCCACTAACAGCTCCTAATAGCTAAAAGAAGCTTGTGAGAAAAAAAAACACTTTTTCACTGTTTGCTTTCACTTTGTAAGCCCTGCAGCCATTTTCCCACCAAAATCAGTGCTTCATTGCAGAGTTTAGAGTCACAACTAGAAGAAATGATAAAGAGCTTAACAGTGCCACTATTGCAGCCAAGCAGTCACCTAAGTTGAGCTAAGGCAGTGGCCACTAAAGGTACTGCAACTCACAGCTAAATTAACCCAAAAGGAAGAGGGAGAATCTTACATAGCTATGAAGTGCTCCGGATAGCAATAAAAATCCTGTAAAAAGCTAAAAGACGACAACAAAGTTTCCAATACCCAGTTGGAAAGCAACAGATCTCCTATCTGAATTTACTTTGTTCCAACCACGCAGCAATCCGTGTTTTCTGGGCCTCAATATTTCTGATCCAGATAAAAAAGCCATAAAAATTAAAATCGCTATAGGCAATGAAGGCCTCCACAGACTGAACACATCAGTTTTGTCTGATGACCATCCTGAAAACCCAACTAAAATATGGTCAACACCCAAATCAATTATGAGTGAAGCTCAACATCAGAACACACCACCTGAAATTCATGTCTTTTTAGACAACAACCAACAAAGACTATTAAACAATTCATAAGTAGATGCAGAGATGAGGGACATGATTGTGACTTCAAGGCAGCTGAGAGAATAATTGAGCCCATGATAGCAGCTACCCCAATGTCCCAATAAGATATCTTGGACCAATCCAAGTGTCACACAATGGAAGTACTACTACAAAGCAGACTCAATTGGGAAGCCATGCTACTGGGCAGACAATCTACAAGCTATATGTAATTCATCCACCGTTGGTGCAATAGCCAGTGCAAGCAAGCTTAGTAAGCAATGCGGGAAATACAGCCTCATAAATGCACCAAGAAAATGTCCATTTTTAAAAATATTCATGCATGGGACATGGGCATTGCTGGCTAGACCAGAATTTATTACCCATCCCTAATTGCCCTTTAGAAGGAGATGGTGATCTGCCTTCTTGAACTGCTGCAGTCCATGTGGTGTAGGTACACCCACAGAGCTGTTAGGAAGGAAGTTCCAAGATTTTGACCCAGCGACAGTGAAGGAATGGAAATATATTTCCAAGTCAGGATGGTGAATGGCTTGGAGGGGAACTTCCAGGTGGTGATGTTTGAACGTGTCCACTGCCCTTGTCCTTGTAGATGGTAGTGGTCATGGATTTGGAAGGTGCTGTATAAGGAGCCTTGGTGAATTCCTGCATCTTGTAGATGGTACACACTGCTGCTACTGTGCGTCGGTGGTGAAGGGAGTGAATGTTTGCGGATGGTGTGCCAATCAAGTGGGCTGCTTTGTCCTGGATGGTGTCGAGCTTCTTGATTGTTTTTGGAGCTGCCCTCATCCAGGCAAGTGGGGTGACCTGGTCTTGCAGCCACAGTATCTATATATAGTTCTGTTCAGTTTCTGGTCAATGGTAGCCCCCAGGATATTGATAGTGGGGGACTTAGCAATGGTAATAGCATTGAATGTCAAGGGGCAACGGTTGGACTCTTTCTTGTTGGTGATGGTCATTGCCTGGCACTTGTGTGGCGTGAAGGTTACTTTCCACTTGTCAGCCCAAGCCTGGATATTGCCCAGGTCTTGCTGCATTTGGACATGGACTGCTTCAGTATCCCTACTTCTGACCTTATAATGGATCATTGATGAAGTAGCTGAAGATGGTTGGGCCTAGGACACTTCCCTGAGGAATGCCTGCAGTGATGTTCTAGAACTGAGATGATTGACCTCCAACAGCCACAACCATCTTCCTTTGTGCTAGGTATGACTAGGTGTGATTAGTTATGATTTTAATGATGTATACAGGGCATGTGGCACCAGAGTACATTGGAAGCGCCAATGCAGAAAGCAAAGGCTGAAACAAGTGGTTCAATATCATGAAAAGCCACAACTAGAGGCCAGAAAGCTGCAGCATTCCAACCAAGTACCTGACAGCATCAAGACAAGATCCACAAAAAGTCTAGCCAAGCTACACGCTCAGATGATGCATTTGATCAGGTCATCAATACAAAAAGTGAGCTGACATTCAGAATGGTGAACATCAAAGAATGTACTGGCACAGTGGCACCAACAGAAGCCTTTGCCACTGTCCAGATTATATGCCCCTCAGATGCAGGGACAGCATGGCCTATATGTAAAATCAGATACCAGTTCACGTGCAAACATCCTTCCTCTTCATACACTGAAAGGCATGTACCTACAGAAGTGGCAAGTGATGATTCAACCAACCACTGCCAAACTTATAATGTACAATGGCTCGGAGATTCCATCCCTGGAATCCACTACAATCAAACATCGCTACAAAAACTCACCCTGGTCACCCCAGATATTTTATGCTGTGAACACCATGGGTCCAGTAATTGCAGGCCTAGTGGCATGCAAGGACTTGTCCTTGATCACCATCAACGGTATCATCAAGGCAATGACGAGGCCCACAGACCACAAGGACCAGCATCGAAAACCCTGTGCTCACGCAGGGAGAAGACCACCTAACTCTGCAATGCAGATCATCAGCCAACAGATTGCATGACACTGTTTCAAATGATTAGATATACCATTCCAAATGTGCACATTTCATCACACTGCGGAACCAATGCAAGATTGCTATTCAGCAGATAAGTGCGGACAAACCTCTCCAGTCATCACTTGTTGGTACTTTCAGGAGCAAATGGTGCACTGCTCGAAAAACAGAGGAAGATGAAAGGTGCCCATGACTGGCTTTGGGTAACAAATTAACCAATCTGAAAATTGGACAGAAACTTCAAGCCCAATTGATGATACCTGGATTCCAGTAGAAATTGTCAGCATATAGTATCAAGTATGAACACTAAATGACATGTAAGTGCGACAAAACAGATACCAAATCAAGACAATACCACAAGAGAAACATTGAATAAGCCTATTGTGACTAGAACACAGTCTAAAATACAACACAAACAAAGCATCCCCAACCAGCATTCTGAATTACAGCAGCCTCCAACAAAGATCACCATGACTTAGCCTGAATGGATAACCAAACCCATGTTACATTTCTGGGACCTATAAATTTATTGCTCTAAGTTAAAATACATTCAGACACAATGTTGTTTTGATTTGCTGACACGCAAACTATTTGATTTTTAAAGCGTAAACCTTTAATTAGAAAAAAAGGGGATGTTGTGATATGATGTGCATGCACCTTTGAGGGTATGTATCTTAATTTGCTATCTATCAATACCACATTGACAGGATGTGATGTACTGTATTAGATGCATGACTTATAAGCAGTCTGCAAGCAGCAAGGATAGAGATCAGATACTTAGCCTTCTGGTGAATCTATATACAATCTTATCTTCATATAAAGAACCCACGTTTTTGTTTCACCCATCCTTGTGTATGATTGGTACTTTTACATTGACGAGCAGCAGAATGTAACAGCAGGGATTCCACCTGCACTTTTAGGCTGAATTTAGTTCAAAACAATGGAAATGTTTTGGATTTGATTTCTTTTTATCCAATCTTTCTCATCAGGCACAGACACCCTTTTGACAACCGAACTCAGAGGATCAAATTGAAATGCAGTTTTGCTTTCTAATGTTTTCATCCCCTCTTGAGTGACATGTTTCATCCTGGGCTGCAATGCCACATGCACATTAGCATCCTTCTGGTACCTAACCTAACGGCTGTACATTCATATTTGAGTCTAAACGGTGAAGGACAGAATCAAAGCTGAGCTCAATCCTAAGTCTGATTAGTCCTGTGCACACACAGTCTCCAGCAGCGATAGCAGGAATGCAGTGGAAAATAGGAAAGCCCAGCTTCTTTTTTTTAATATCTTTCTCCTCCCTCGCTTAAGGACATGGGAAGGTTAATTGAAGTACATCCACTGCCATCCAACAGAAAGGAATTAACTGCATTGACCACTGGTCACATTTTATTCCTCCTTCCAAGCCCATTGGATCCCTGCTGGATTATGGTTTCACTAGAACATTCGTTACCCTCCAGTCAATTGTAACAGCTACTTTATCGCCCTCCAGAAATCACTCAGTGCAAATCAGAGTCAAACCTAGACTCATTGTTTGTATTACTCAGTATTCCCTTTATGAAGTTACAGAGTGTGTGCTTTTTTTTTAGATAGATACTGTGTTGAAGTGGAGTGCTATGTACTTTAAGAGAATGTAGTTAGTTGACCTTGTGACTGTATTGACCAATCGCTACACAGCACAGGCTTCTTAGGTAACAGGAAGCTGAGAGCTGGAGGTGATTGAAGAAGCACGAATTGTGTTAGTGTCCTCTTAGTTCCAATAAACCACCAGTGTTTCTTCAGTTAATCGGTCTCTCTGCCTGTATTGTTTCAAGCACCAACTAATGTGTTAAAATCAAGGGCACAGCTCATGTTTGTTGGACAAAGTGAACCTGATAACCAAAAAAAATACTTTCATGGCCACAATTGCTAATAACATTTCAGATTTGTTTATTGAATTGAAGTTAAATTCCCCATGGTGCGTCTTGAACTCATATCTCCAGTTTATCAGCCTCTGGATTACTAGCCCAAATAACATAAACATGAATCTATCTTACCGAACGATGCTAAGGCATCACACTGTGGCCAGTAGGATATTTTAAGTCATGGGGTTGTGCCTGTCTTTAATTTTAATGAAAAGTAGATGCAAATAAAGTAGCAGGGCCAATTCAAAATTGGTGGCGATATTCTTCCAGTTTCATACCTGCTTGTGGTTTTGCTCCAATGTTAAAATATAAATCCACAAAAAAAAAGTAGCTTGTTCAGAACTGTTAATCCTTTTTAAAAGGGAAGTCAAGGGAAAAATCGTTTTGCACAAGGAAATGCGGAGAGAATAAGACAATTGAGTTTATTTCTTATAGTCAGGCCTTCGCTTCAGCTGCAAGAAGTCAGTGCGAGAAATTGAAATTTCAATTCAACACTGGCCAAAGCAGTGAGGAATCTAAGTGTGGAAGGCAGAAAATAGTTGGTTGGAAAATCTGCAGGACTGTAGGTTGATCCTGACTGCCCAGTTTCTTTCATTAACGCTACCGGATTCAGAATACTCAGAATCTCCTGAAACAAAATGGTAAGGATTGGTCCATCTTAACTTCGGCCTGCAAAACTCTTCAAAATAGGGATGATAATATTTCCAAAAATTGTGCTTCATAATTTTGGACTTTCACTTTCATAGCTAGGTGGCCATAGCTTCAAGTATCACTACAGAGATTAGCTTTTTGGGGTAGAGTTTTCCCCCTAAGCACAATTTAATGCACCCCAAATTGTGCTGGTTAGTTTATAGTTCATGTTTCTGGTAAAATATATACGCATAAACACAAAAGTAAAATCTTCCATGAATCAGTGAAATTAGGCAGTGCAATAGAATGTAATCGTTTATCTTCTTTTCATTAGAAAGTATTCCTTGATGCATTTAAGAGCGGTAACATAGTGAGGTTTTATTAACACATCTGAGAATGGATTTATCACAAAAATGCCACCCTTAGTAAGTCCTTCACTCAATGTTCTCTCAGAGCAATAAGGCTACTTGGTTGAGCAGGAACCCAATAATTCCTGAGCAGGCCATGCACAAGTTGGTCTCTTTAAGTTACTGTGGGGTGGGTGATGGTATTATCACTAGAATAGTAATTCAGACACCCAAGGGTAATGCTCTGGGCACTTGAGTTCAAATCCCACCATGGCAGATGTTGAAATTTGAATTAATTAAAAAAAATCTGGAATTAAGAGTCTGATGATGACCATGAAACCATTGCTGGTTGTTCTAAAAGACCCATCTGGTTCACTAATGTCCTTGCCTGGTCTAGCCTACCTGTGTCTCTAATGGTTGACTCTTGATTGTCCCACTGAACAAGGGCAATTGTGGGTGGGCAACATAATGCTGGCCTAGCCAGTAGTGCTCACATGTCAATGAATTTTTAAAAATGTGTGTGGTCAGGCAAAAAAGTTTAAAAATCTCCTGTGCTTAAACAAATTGGCTGCCTCACTCTACACTAGTATCTAGGTTTGTGCAACACTGAACCAATGGACCTGCTGTCTCTCAAATGGCATGGTT
The DNA here is from genome assembly GCF_017639515.1 of Carcharodon carcharias. Classification (NCBI taxonomy): domain Eukaryota; kingdom Metazoa; phylum Chordata; class Chondrichthyes; order Lamniformes; family Lamnidae; genus Carcharodon; species Carcharodon carcharias. The sequence continues at coordinate 157,513,326 of NC_054477.1, forward strand.
TCAATGCATTGGCAGGGGAGTTATCCACAGTGTCCTGAGCCAACATTTATCACTCAACCCACTTCACAAATTTATCTGGTCACTATCACGTTGTTTTTTTGTGGGAGCTTGCTGTGTGCAAATTGGGCTTGGCGACATTATAACAGCAGCTATACTTCAAATAGTATTTTATTGGCTGCAAAGCACTTTGGGGTTTCCTGTGGTCATGAAAGGTGGTAAATAAATGTAAGGACGGAATCTTATGGCCCTTTCGTGGTATGGGCGGGGCTGTAAAATGCGGCAAGCCGTTCAAAACTCAATTAACTTCGGCGGGACCGTAAAATCCTGCTGGCGTAAAATTCCGCCCCAAGTCTTTTTTTTTCTGTTTCATGTGATACGTTTGCAACGTTGGTTGCTGGGACTAGTTCATGTTGTAACAAAAGATGCAATGTTTGCTCCTATTTCTTCTATTGCACACTTGTAAATACCCTGGTGCAACTGACATGGTGAATTCAACATTGGTGAGGGTTCCACGCATGGCGTTCTAAAAACCTGAGGCACCGTGCAAAGCCCAACGGTGCAGGAAATGTATGAGCTGCACCAGGAAAAGTGAACAATGTATATCAATTAATCAGTTTGCTGGCAGTTACACTAAAAATCTGTATAGTGGAAGGTACTCACAGCATTCTCACATATCTCTGTAGCTGCATATGATGAAATCTAACCGTCAATATGAGATATTAAAGTTATTTAGTCGTAGACCTAATATTGAGTGTTCTCCGGGGGATAAGATGATTTCAAGCTCTGTTTACATTATTCATTTAAAAGGCTGTTTATCTGACTCTCAGTTTCATTCTATAATCTTGAGAAACCACACGTACACAGGTAAGTTTACTTCAATACCATCCTTAGGCTCATATAGTGGGTTAAATTGCTGGATTTCCAGTGCGAAATCATTATTTTTTATTGCAAAGATCGCTACTGCAATTAATTGGTTGTTCCCGAAGCAAAATTCATAGATACATTTCTTGTAATATATTAATTTTTGTTTTCATTTCTACGCTACTACTTGTAACTTGCAAATTATTTTTTATTCCCTATGATTAAGTTTATTAAGACACGTAGTCCAGTGGTGTAGCTACAAGCATTTGAAATTTAGGGGATGATCTTCTGTCAGCTCAGTTGTGAGACCTCATTAAGCAGGAAGTATTTTTTTGGCCAATCTTTGCCCGTGGGGCTGAATGTGGCATTTTTTTGATCTGTAGCAATTTCAGTTGTTGCCAGCTGCCAACGTGCACCTAATCACCACTTGTCCGTGATAATCATAGCTTAGCGCCTTAAAAGAGGAGGAAATAAGTCTGCTGACCCCTGCGAACCACCATATATTCTTTCTTTCTAACTGAGAGACATTCACAAATAACGTTCAAAACTAATAATGAACATTCTTTGTTAGAAAGCAATTATTCTGACCTAAGGTCCTCTAAATCTTGCTGGATGTTTAAATCTTCAAAGTGATATTTTAAAAAATGGGTAAGCTGGTGTGTGAACGACACCAGGATTTTTAACTCTTTTGTGTGAGCATGTGGCAGCATCTTGTTTGTGAAGTTGGATTGGTTTGCAATCTATGTCTGGTAAGAATTCTGCAATATGTGGGTCCCTTCGAACAGAATATTAAAGCCCTGCCTCTGTCATGAGTTGTCTTCAAATGAATAACAAAACAATTAAGCTGCATTATTCATCTTTCACAATCACTACGGTGGTAATCAAAATTGGTTAATTTTGTTTTAATCGCATAGAATCTGTGATTCTGTGAGTGAGGCGACAGCTGGAGTACTGTGTGCAGTTCTGGTCGCCACATTATAGGAAGGATGTGATTGCACTGGAGGGGGTGCAGAGGAGATTCACCAGGATGTTGCCTGGGATGAAACATTTAAGTTATGAAGAGAAGTTGGATAGACTTGGGTTGTTTTTGTTGGAGCAGAGAAGACAGAGGTGACCTGATCGAGGTGTACAAGATTATGAGGGGCATGGACAGGGTGGATAGGGAGCAGCTGTTCCCCTTACTTGAAGGGTCAATCACAAGGGGCATAAGTTCAAGGTGAAGGGCAGGAGGTTTAGGGGGGATGTGAGGAAAAACTTTTTTACCCAGAGGGTGGTGACGGTCTGGAATGTGCTGCCTGGGAGGGTGGTGGAGGCGGGTTGCCTCACATCCTTTAAAAAGTACCTGGATGAACACTTGGCACGTTATAACATTCAAGGCTATGAGCCAAGTGGCAAATGATATTAGGTAGGTTGGTCAGGTGTTTCTCATGTGTCGGTGCAGACTCGATGGGCTGAAGGGCCTCTTCTGCACTGTGTGATTCTGTGATTCTGAGAAGACACTCATTTTTTGACATCATGTAGCATGGAATCGTTGACCAGAAACTGAACTGGACTAGCCGGATAAATAGTGTGGCTACAAGAGCAGGTCAGAGGCTAGGAATCATGCGGCAAGTAACTCACCTCCTGACTCCCCAAAGCCTGTCCACCATCTACAAGGCACGAGTCAGGAGTGTGATGGAATACTCCCCATTATCCTGGATGAGTGCAGCTCCAACAACACTCAAGAAGCTTTACACCATCCAGGACAAAGCAGCCCGCTTGATTGCACCACATCCACAAACGCTCCACCACCAAAACAGAACGGCAGTCGTGTGCACCATCTACAAAATGCACTGCAGTAACTCACCAAGCCTCCTTAGACAGCGCCTTCCAAACCTGCAACCATTACCATCTAGAAGGACAAAGGTAGCAGATAGATGGGGACACCACCACCTGGAAGTTCCCCTCCAAGCCCCTCACCATCCTGACTTGGAAATATGCCGCCATTCCTTAATTGTCACTGGGTCAAAATCCCGGAACTCCTTCCCTAACAGTACTGTGGGTGTATCTACACCACATGGTTCAGGAAGGCAGCTCACCATCACCTTCTCAAGGGCAATAAGTGATGGGCAATAAATGCTGGCCTAGCCAGCAATGCCCACATCCCATAAAAGTACAAAAAAATTATGATGATGCATCATATCTCTTATATTTTTAATCAGTAAGAGAATCAAGGGTTGTGGAGAAAAGGCAAGAAAGTGGAGTTGAGGATTAGCAGATCAGCCATGATCTCATTGAATGTTGCAGCAGACTCGATTGTCCGAATGGACTACTTCTGCTCCTACGTCTTATGGTCTATCTCGTCGGAAGTCATTATCAGTTTGAACATGTTGCATAATCATAATCACCCTTTGTGTAATCAACCTGGTGGGTTTCAATACCATGCCATGGTTGAAGGGTCCACATGAAAAGCCTGGTTGGTGTGGTGGGAGAGTTTCTTTTTGATCGGTTCCTGTTAATATCTCCACTGGTGTTCAGTGCAACTTCCCTGAACTGTAGGGCAGGGTTGGAAGCTGTGTTTGGACTAAAACCATTATAGATGAAAGGTTCATCGTAAACAATATAATTATAATTATAATTATTTCAGTAATTATTAAAGATATTTAATGCATGAGTTTCCAACCATTTGTGTTGACATGAAATATAAATCCTCCGGCCAATATATGGCAGCGGCAAGGGTGGAGGCTGCTTTAGGATCTAAGTTAGCACGCCTTCAATAATATCCAAAATGACATAATAATTGTATAATAATTCCAATAATTAAAACACCATATGTTCCAATTGGCAATAGGTCACAATCAAAACTTAAAACTGTATTTGATGTGGTTGAATTTTCTGCTTGTACAGTATGTTCAGATCCAATAGTAACCAAATAGTTTACCGTGATAACTACTCCAGTGGTCAATGGTACTGACCATCTTACAAACAAGCCTAACCAGAATGGTCTGGTATCAGGCCCTCTCAATCTTAAAACAATCTTCCGAAGGCAAAGACATTTTAAATCCCATGAGATTAAATGCCCATGAAGCACTAAAATTCAATATCCAGTAAACAAGGGGCTTAATAATTTCAAATTGTAAGCCAAATGCAAAGAATTGTGAAGCATACCCCTTGCATATTTGTGGAGTATAGAACCCCCCATGTATAAAAAGTTCTTGTCGTGAATAAGTAGTTGAGATTCCAGGTCTATTTCTCTTTTATCTCAGACCGAAGGCTAAATTATGTTCAACATGGTCATGCATGGCAAAATTTCCTTCAAAATTGTACTTACATCGGCCATCTTACTTTATGGTAAGAAGTTTTGTGCTGTGACTTTAGGTTTGATTCTGAGGTATAATGTGTTTACTGATGTCCAAGATTTTAAAGAACCTACCTGATGTTCCATATTTTTTGTAGTAATAGACTTTACCATAACTTTTACACTGAAAGTTCACTTCTGATAATGGGAACTTTCATGTGTCCAGTTCTGGATCTCCTGTCATATCGAGAAGTCACTGCGCACCTGTTACTTCAATGTTCCAGCATTGTGTAAAGAAGTTGTGTTTATTGAGAGTCAGGTTTTGTAGAAGAATACAATATGGTACTCCACATCGGAATCTCGAAACTTAACGAAATATCATTATTTTAGAAGTATCATGAGAAGTGCAAACCCTGCAACAATAGTAATTGGCATAAAGTATTTTCCCAAATTAAAGAAACATCCAAACGATCCCATAGCAATATTTCCTGTCCAAGAGAATACTGAAGCTATTGTCTCTCCTATTCCTGGCATGAGATGTGAAATAGTTTTCCCAATAGCATCTAACAATTTTGGAATGTTATTAGCTTCCTCTCATCTTGCTTCAGTTAAGTGTCTGTTTGATTGTTGCATAAGCTCTCTAGCATTCTGATTTGTTTTCGCCAAGACAATTTCTCGTTCCCTCAAATAACTAATTAGTGTAGCTATCTTTGCCAATCTCAAACTGATTTTTCTTTCATTTGGAATCCAAGTTGTGCTTATTGCTGTAATTTCAAATTTAGCGAAATTAACCAAACCGCATTGTGAGTTTTCTTTTAGAGTTAATATCCAAGCTCCCATAGGAATGTAAAAATTTTCATCTTCTTCAGATGTGATAAATTTGTTGGATCCATTTCCCATTGAATGTTTCTCTGAAATTCTATTCATTATTAGTTTCATAATTACATCTCACCTTTTTTGGTTTGCTTTCGTTCCACAAGCATTTAAAGCTAAGTGAGTTTCACAATGTTTTAGTGTATTTTCGTTACATCTTTCTATGTTCCAATAATTTTGCCTCATTTTGTTACCCATCATTTTCTGAGTTAACAAATTATAAGGCATTTTGGTTTGTTACTAAAGATTTTAAACCTTCTTGTTGTATAACTGTTCCAAAGGAAATTAACTCAAAAGAGTGCATGTACGCACATCCTTCTTTTCATAAATTTCCCTCCAGAAAATAATTTCACAGTAAAGCCAAAACAAGGAGACAACCATGTTTTTACGTCCATTACTTCATGTGATGTTTGATGCTTTTAGCTTCATTTATTAAAGCAGAAGTTTAGTAATTTACCTAAGGGTTTGGTAACATTTAATTTATCTTTGATTCCATGGGGTATAAGTTCCCATCGTACTTTTCCTGTTAAAAGCGTAACAAATCCTGCTTTTAATTGATCAATTAAAATCTATCTTCTGTGCTTCTGACAATGATCTTAGCTCTTTTTAAGGTAGTTTCAATTTTGATATGACTGTTCCTTTCTTAAATTTTAAATAGCCCTTCAAGATTTTGATGTTAAAATCTTTATCCTCATTCCATATTGCCAATTGTAGCATGGCATAAATTGACATAGCAATTATATATATAGTGCCGATCCTCCTTCTCTTCCTGTTGGAAGACTTTTCATTAGTTACAATGTTGTCTACGTTAACAAACATACCTATTCGTGAGTCAATCAACTCATAAAAGAGTAAAGTAGTGTTTGTTCCTTCTGTGTTGTCATATAATGTGCTTGTTCTATTTTCTTGAGTTATATATTTAAGTTTTGTTTAATTGAATCTCATCCTTGGAGTTTTGCACAAATGATAAAGCAAATAAATGTTTGCATTTGATACTATAACTTGATCATCAAAATTGATTCTGTTTGAACTTGGCTAATGTGTATTAGTTTGTATGTCAATTTTGCTATGACACAATGGTCCTTTCATAAATCCATAATATATTTTATTTCCTATATTAGTTGTGTCTTCTCCGTAGCATTCTCTTTCCCAGTGGATTGATGAATTATACCTTTTCATTCGTTCTATATCTGTTTTACCACAGGATATGGCACAGAAAGTTGTGTTTGTGAAAATTGTCAGGAAAGGAGTCACATATACTGGATATGATCCTGGCAGATTTGCATTGAAAAGCTTACACTCAGCTGTGAGATTTGCTTTAGTTTCATTTTTCCAGTCTTTGGACAAGCATTGTGCTTTTACCTTATTACCTGTATTTATACAGTCATCCAAAACTATACCTGTTTCTGATTGTCCATCTGAATTCCAAGTTCTCAGAAACTTAGCTTTATAATATTGTGTGGTACAGAAAATGATCATATTATATGATTCTGAAACAGCTAAATTCTTCCATAGATATTCATGTTAATATTCCCAACCCCTAAATGTTTCTTTCTTTCCATTAATTATTACCTGATAAGAGGTATAAGGAGCAAAGGGGTAAAGCAGTTGTCCCCAACCCTCAATTCTATTTAGGGCTAGCAGTTTTTCACAATGATCCCATACATAATCCTTCTTCCCGTCCTTTCCTTGTCTTAGGTGGTTTCCTTGTCTTTTTCTATATTATCAAATAATAATGTCCTAAATTTTCATAGCGCTGTCTTTGATGCGATTCCTTTGGTAAATATTCAGGTGGCAGGTCAAAATTGTAAGTAGTTTCTTTCAGAGAGTCATAGATTCCTTTGAATTCCTTTCATTTTTCTCTTTCCTTTGCCGGTTTTAATTCCCAATTGTTTATTAATCATTTCCAAATCAATTTTTAAGGCAATTGGCAAATAATGTTTTCCTTTAGTCAAGATTAGCCGTTGTGGATTTCTTATCCACCATATCCCATTTCTTAGTCCAGTTATTGTGAGTTGCCTTGGGTTTCTATCAGTGACTTTTTTCCCTTTAAATATGCCTTATTCCATGTGTTTAGCAAGATTTCTGATTCTAAAGGTATTTCTTCCATTTGAGCACTGGTATGTTGAACATCTAGCTGAATCATAGCTAGCATTACTGTACTTAAAGTCATTGCTGCTGGTAGGAGACCTGTTATCATCCAACAGCAACATCTAATTTTTCGCCTCATCCCTGATGTAGTTTGGTTCACTTTGTTTCTTTTTCTACATCTGAGTTTTCCATTAGTGTTTGAATTTGTTTTCTCTGTTTCAATTGATTCCTAATCTTTGTCTGGAACTTCTGCATCTGTTTTCTTTTCTGAGTGTTTTTCTGAACTGGCTCTTGTTGTATTGTCTGTTCCATTTCTATCCTCACCTCTTTTATATCCAGAATCTGTCTGACCGGAATATACTTAAATGGTTTGTACATAGCCAATGGCATTCTAATCCTACTGGACACACTTTTAAATTATGGACTGACGCCCCTTTGGTCAATTTCTTACCAAGTGGTCCTGTGGATGCAATTTTGTCCACTCTACCATTGTGGACTTTCACTACCTGCATCAATTATTTCCATTTCAGTCTGAACTCACCTAGTCCTGGGGTTCCTATTTTCTTGTTCTAGTTCTCCTATTAGTGGAGACTCGGCTTTATTAAGTAATTATTTTTGTCTTTGATATTCTCACTGTTCCTGCTCAGTTTTGAGTATCCTCTGAGTAACTTCCTGTTTTAAGTTGTAGCTATGCTAATCTGGCCCCTGTAATTTCTACAGTTTCTAAACTGATATCCTAAATCAAAGGTGTATTCATTGGTGTGCTATATAATAAATAATGTGGAGTCATTGGAGACACTGTACCACTGGATTAAGCCATATTTGATTTGCCCAATAATAACATATACTCTTGATTTAATCCATGCAATATGATAGGTATATAGCAGTGACTAATTGCCACATAACCTTGCCTAATAATTAATTTTCACTGCTCCATGTAATATCATTATTTGCTTTTTTAATTCTTTCATGGGATGTGAACTTCAGGGGAAAGACTATCATTTATTGCCCATCCCTAATTGCCCTTAAGGAGGTGGTGGTAAGCCACCTTGTTGAACCATTGCATTCCATCTGGTGTAAGTACACCCACAGCACTGTTAGGAAGGGATTTCCAGGTTTTTGACCCAGCAACAATGAAGGAATGGTGACATAGTTCCAACTCAGGATGGTGTGTGGCTTGGAGGGGAACTTACAACTGGTAGTGTTCCCGTACCTCTGCTGCATTGTTCTTTTCGGTATGGAGGTAGCAAATTTGAAAGGTGCTTTTTGTAGTAGGAGGACCTGCTACATTAAGGGTTAACCTGGGACTGAATACAGTACCACCCACCGGTGATATAAGAAGTCACTTGACCTAGTGCTTAGGTCAGCAGTGTAGAACTGGGTAGCAACATGCAAGGAGATACCATGGAGACGTCCCCATACCTGTACCCTCTATTGTAAGTATATACATAGTTCAGCAATATTAATAAAGACTTCTTGGGAACTTCTGCAAGACTCTCAATGGTGTCTAAGGAGTACACAGCGCTGGTAGTGACAACTCAACAAAACACTGTTCAAAGGGGCTTGGCAAGTTGCTGTAATACGTCTTGTCTGCGGTACACACTGCTGCCACTTTGTGCAGGTGGTGGAGGCAGTCAATGTTTAGGCAGGTGCATAAAGTGCTGGTCATGTGCACTGCTTTGTCCTGGATGGTGTTGAGCTTCTTGAGTGAAGTTGGAGCCTCATTCATCCAGACAAGTGGGGAGTATTCCATCACACGCCTGACTTGCACCTTGTAGATGGTGGGCAGGCTTTGGGGATTCAGGAGGTGAGTAACTTAGTAGAGAATTCCTAGCCTCTGTCCGGCTCTTGTAGCCACAGTATTTATATGGCTGATCCAGTTCAGTTTCTGGTCAATGGTAACCCCCAGGGTCTTGATAGTGGGGGATTCAGCAATAGTAATGCCATTAAATGTTAAGGAGAGATGGTTAGGTTCTCTCTTGTTGGATATGGTCATTGCCTGGAAATAACTTGTGTGGCACGAGTGATACTTGCCATTTATCAGCCCAAGCCTGAATGTTGTCCAGGTCTGACTGCATTTGGACATGGACTGCCTCAGTGTCTGAAGAGTCATGAATGGTGCTGAACATTGTGCAATCATCGGCGAACGTCCCCACTTCTGACCTTACAATGGAAGGAAGATCGTTGATGAAGCAGCTGAAGGTGGCATGGCCTAGGACACCACCCTGAGGAACTCCTCCAGTGATGCCCTGGGACTGGGATGATTGACTTCCAACAATCTCAACCAACTTCCTTTGTGCTAGGTATGATTCCAGCCAGTGGAGAGTTTTCCCCCTGATTCCCATTGCTTTCGATTTTGCTAGGGTTCCGTGATGCCACACTCGGTCAAATGCTGCCAAGAGTAGTCACTTAATGCTCGTGATAATTTTAAAATAACTTAAAACAGATAGAGCACAATTACATGACTAAGTTATAAATATGCAATTTGTGTAAATAGCATCAAATTTTAAACCAAGGAAAATTAAATAAGTGAAAGTGACCATGAGATTACCAAACAGCTGTTGAATCAATCTATGTATTTCACACCTCAATGAATGACAATGGTCAGTTAGGCATCTCTTGAATACTTAGGAATGAGTATTATAATGAAAGTAAATGATGTCTGCAATGTTATTCTCATCAATTAAAATCTGGGGAATCAAACCACAGCACTCTTGAATTTGCTGGAAGCTAGTGTCGATTCTAACTGTGGGTGACCTAGGACAGTAATGGATTATTGATGTTCTATTTACTTCATCCACAACTGCTGGGAACTGTTGAGTTTAGTCACTACAGCTCCTTTCTTTACTGCTAGCTGGGTAATCATCACAGCAGGTGCAACTGACACAGATTTTTATTTGTTGGAGACTATTTCTTTGTGTGTCTGTTTGTATACGTCTATATTTACGAGCGTATGTGTTTTTCCCCTAAAAGATGAGGGATGTCATTCTAATATTTTCATCTCATCCCAATTTAGCTGGGAAATCAATGAAGACAGTGGGAAAAGTTCCTTCTACATGAAAGACAATTTTCTGACTTTCTATTCCTGGCAGGGAATGTCACTCAATGGGAGAAAACACTGGAAATTCAGTTAACTTTATGATCTTATTAGTGAAAAAGTTGCATACACCATGAAGCCCACATTCTGAGACCATCTCCCCCTTTGAGCAAAGCTTGCTTCCATGAGTATCCAGAAGGAAAATGGCATCAATAACGTTTCTGTCCTTTTACACAATTTATCCAATAACTTCCCTGAATGAGATCTGTTAAGTATTCAGTGGTTTGCTGTAAATCTTGTACATCTAATTTATCTTAAAGCAATGTAGGGATAACACGAGTTCTAAGTGTACAACAGATTTATTTGCAGTACTTTAAAATATCTCAGAAATCACAGGATTTCTACACATCCCACCGACATTGTCTGCCCCACAGCCATTTCACGCTCCCACAAGCGTTAATTGGCTAGAGGCAGGACTTCCACCCCTTACTCAGGAGGAAGTCCCACCTCAGAGAGCTGCAAGACAACCTGATTGGCCGACAGATTGCCCTTGCAGTGCCAGAAGTTGCAGTGGACAGAGCTGGGATTGCAATCAGTCCCCAAAGGCCGAAGTCCTGGGATTCCAGGAACAAGTAAGATTTGGCGGGGCGGTCTCAGGGCAGGGAAGGTAGGGGAGGCATGAGGGGTTGGGCAGAGGGGGATTGGGCTGTTGGCAGAGAGGGCAGGTGGGGAGGGAGGTCCTGCAGTTACCAGACATTAAGGGGGCAGGTGCCCAATGTTGAAATGTTGATGGAGATGCTCCCCTTCCTGGCCGAGGCTGGAGCCTGATTTATTTTGGGCTTCTTCATACCTCAGAACTCCTCCCATAAGCCTGAAAATTGAGGCTGGGCACAAAATGGCCCTTAATTGACGAATAATTGGCCACTTAAGGACCTCAATTGAGACAAGGGTGGGCAAGCCAGCCGAGGCTTCGCCTGCCCCTGTGTCAAATTACAGAGGCCGGGACTGGTGGGAACTGAGCAGAAAGCCCGGCCAAGGAATATGATGCTCACCCCCTGCCTACAAACCCGCTGGCAGGGGAGCATGAAATTTTACTCACAGTCTCAGCCCAGAACCCAGGTCTGTTTTCAGAATTTTCTGTGTGGTGTCTGTTTTCTTCAGCTCTCCAGCCCCGCCCACAGGCTCAAGCAATCAAGTACAATGAACATAGGTCAGTGAACAAACTAACACAGATCAATTAATCCATTGGACACTACAAGACAAGGGCAGAATTGTCCCTGATTGGCACTAAGTGCGGTAGTAGGCAGGAAAATGAACGTTTTACCTGTAGGCCACAATGGCAGATTTTTCACATGTCCTGGAGGCCCACCCTAATGCCCTCTAGCCCCATTCTGGCCGCAGGAGGCCCAGCAATCTCGCAACTCTGGCTTGGTGGGCCATGGCACTGGTGATCAGTGCCAATGCGGCACAGAGGACATTGGCCTCTATGCCACAAGAGTAGGGCAGCCATCTCATTACTCAAGACTCTCACACTCACAAGCCCACCACACATTCACTGGCATCTCACTCACTGCCAGATCAAGGGACCCTGGTACATGTGGAATGTGGCAGCTCCACAACTTCAAGCTCTTTGTCAGGAACCTCCTCTACCAGAGTTGCCTAAACATCAGGTGCTTCCGTGGGCATTTGTGGTTCTCTTTCCTCAGGCAAAGGAAGAGGCTGTAGGGTGAGAGCTGTACTGGGGAAGGGTGGTATCCCAGAGGAAGTGTGAGGACACACGTTGGCATGTGCAAGAGGCCTCAAGATGGTGAGATCTGAGGAGGCAGTCTCCGGAGTAGATGAGGCCAGATGGATCTGAGGGTGTGTGAGAGAGAGAGTGAGCGTTGATGTCCCTTGATGTCCTCAGCTCTTACAGGAACATCAGACATGTCAGTCCTGGGTTCAGCATCTTCAACAGGAAACATAGGCCCAGTCACGATCACTGGTGGAGCCAAATCTTGATGATTTGCCTCTCTCTTCCTTAAATAGCGCATATGCTTACAGGTGATCTGGCCTTCCATCTCCATGTGGTAAGATAGAGGTCCAGACATTGCACTTATTTCATCACTTTGGCCCTTCCCCGAAATTTTTCACATATACCGACTCTCCCACAGTAAATTTCCTCTCACGACCATGCCAGTCGTGTCTAGCATTCTGGCTTTAATGACACTTTTCCACCTTCCCCTCTAAATTTGGCATTATTAAGCTCAATCTCACCCTGAGACGGTGTTTCAACAATAACTCCACAGGTGTGAGACCTGTTGTTGTGTGAGGGGTAGTCCCATAATGAAAAAGAAAGCCTGCTGGCTTGGTTGCCAAGAAATCACCCGTTAGCTTTCTCGTACCTGCCTTGAACGTTAGAACCACCCTTTTGGCCAGTCTATTTGCTCCATCAACTCCAAGGGTGGTATGGTGCAGTCTTCACATGAGTGATACCATTGAGGCTGATAAACCATTGAAACTCAGCATTCATAAAAGCCGCGCCGTTATTGGAAACAACTACTTCTGGTAGTCCATGAATGGTAAAACTCTGATGTAGTTTCTCAATTGTAGTGCCCAACATTGGTGAGTTCAACCATTTTGAATGGGCACCAGCAATGAGCAAAAACATTGTTCCCAGGAATGGTCCATTGTAGTCAGTGTGTAACCGCCGCAGGGTCTACCTGGCTACTCCCATGGGTGTAATGGCGCTATCAATGGCAACTTCTGCAGTTGCTGACATTGCACACAGTGCTTTACTATACTCTCTATTTCGCCAAGCATCTGTGCCATTTTCGGCTGAGGTGCAGATGGATGGCGAATGATATTGTGGAGGAAAAGAGGCGAGCAATCCTCATGAGGCGCTCTATGTATTGAGACCAATCATCTGTCGCTGGTTTAAAAGGATCAATTCACCCAAATTGTGGCATTTTGAGAGAGGATAACTTCTTAAATTCTAACAGAATTCTAATCACTGGGCGAGGTACAGTGCCGATTTCTTTTTAACTTGATTTCTTCTGTTCAATCCTGTTTTATCCTCATCACCAGTTTGTTGTAGGGTGGCTGAGTTGCCTATTTGAAAGAGAGTTGACCCGCAGACACTTCTTGAGGGGAAACATTAAGTTTATTTACAATATGTTCAGCATCAACTACACGTGTGCTTTCAACTTCAACTCCATCTCTACACTGACTGCGGAGGTAGCCCATGCTGCTCTCCTTTTGGTTCAACAGATGGTGTGATCTTCCCTAACAAGTCTTATTCTTAAAGGTACATTACACACTAAATAAAACCATAATTACTACAACTCTGTAAGATACAGAAATGTTACTAATCATTATAGCAGACTGCACTTCGTCTCCACAAAGCCATTTGCCCATGGATCCCAAAGAAGAATAAGACTTGAATTTACATTGCAGCTTATCACTCCTGAGAGCTGATTAGAAAATGCTTCACAGTGTGAATTCCAGCAACATCTGAGTACTATAATCATTTTGGCCAGTTGTGGCTGGAGGCACTGCCTGTTAGACATTAAACCGAGGCCCAGCCTGTCTTCTCAGATGGATGTGAAAGATGATCCTATTTCAAAGAGAAGAAGGGTGGTTCTTCTAGTGTCCCAGCCAACTAACATCACTAAAGTCTATCATCTTGTTGTTATCTCATCGCTGTTTGTGGGAGCTTGCCGCGTGCAAAGCGATTTCTGTGTTTCCTACATTGCATTATTGGATATGTTTCAAAGTATTTGATTGCCTTTATCACAGTTTGGGGTGCTATATAAATGCAAGTTCTTTTTATCATCATGAAGTGCAGTGGGAAAGTTATTCTTTCATTATCTAAAATGAAATACCTCACAATGAAATAGTGTAAGCTGAATCCATAATAGCTTGTGGTTGGAAAGTGGATAAATACTTGAAAATGGAATTGTAAGGGAATCTTGGGAAAAGGCAGAGTAGTGAGACCAAGTAGATATCTCTATTGGAAAGCATTAGTGATTCAATGGCCTCTTTCTATCCTGTAAATTCTACATTTTTATTTATCCACTGGGTTAAAGTATCATTTTAAGATAAGCACCACCAACATTAAACAGATACACAAAGACCACCAACATTAAACAATGCACAAAGACCACCAACATTAAACAGATACACAAAGACCACCAACATTAAACAGATACACAAAGACCACCAACATTAAACAATGCACAAAGACCACCAACATTAAACAATGCACAAAGACCACCAACATTAAACAGATACGTAAAGACCACCAACATTAAACAGATACACAAAGACCACCAACATTAAACAGATGCACAAAGACCACCAACATTAAACAGATACACAAAGTTCAAGGTTTCTTTGTAATGCAGGATATTGCTTGCTTGTATTCAGCTGCATATAACAGTAGCAGAATTCATTCTGTCAATTTGTCTAGTTTGAATAGTATAAATGGTACATTACTTTCCATTGTACTTTGACGAATGTGATATTTATACATAATCACCAAAGACCAAATTGTCAATGCTAACCCATTCACTGAACTGTAGCAGAATGAAAATCCAAACTTTCTGTCAGAATCAACAAATCACTGCCAACAATATTCAGACAAAGTCATAGCACCATGTAAAAACAATGTTTTGTATACTAAAATAAACATTTTTGGAGAAAATTGCTAGTTATCACTAATTCAGGGACATAGGAACAGGAAGAGGCCATTCAGCTTCTCAAGCCCATTTTCCCATTCAGTGACATCATGGTTGATCTGTAACCTAACTCAATATACTCTCCTTTTACCCATATTCCTTAATACCATTGAACAGTGGAGCAGGCTCAAAGGGCTGGATGGCCTACTCCTGCTCCTATTTCTTATGTTCTCATGTACCCTTAGTTAACATAAGTCTACCAATTTGGCATCAGTTGCTGTTTGTGGAAGAGAATTCCAATATTCTACAAGGCTTTGCTTGAAATGTTGCCAAATTTCACCTCTGAAGGGTTTGACTCTCATTTATGGACAATGAAACCTGGACTCCCCGAGCAGCAGGATGTTTCTCTTATCTGCCCAATCTGTTCCCCTTAATATCTTGGAACCTTTTGATCAAATCACCCCCAACCTTCGAAATTCCAGTCAAAACTTTAGGTTGTGTAATCTCCAGTCATAATTTAACCTTTGGAACCCAGATGCATAATGCTTATGCTGTAATTACACACAATACGCACAGCTCAATTAACTAAATGGTCATTTTCCATACATAGGGAGCAATTTTACATAATCCGTGGAAACTCTGGAACACCGATTTTACACCCGCCCAAAATTACTTGTTGACTTCAGTGGAGCGTAAAAAAAAATGACATCAATCCCATCAGGTTTCTGACTGGTGGGTTAGATTAAAATCGCCTCCACTGGCCATAGTATAGAATAAGCAAACAGCCATTCTCAATATTTCCATAATTCCTCCCTCAAGCAGTGAAAGGAATTTAGCATAAACTTGGTCACTAAATATCATACAGCGATTTCTTCATTAAATCTGCACTAAAAGTTGCATTTACGTAGCACTTATTGTGATTCTCCAAAGGGCTTTACAATGAATGGAATACTTGTGCAGCGCAGTTACTATTCTAATGTAGGAAACATGACAGTCAATTTGCACACAGCAAAGTAAAGTGCCAAAAACAGCAATGTGATAAAGACCATCTAATTACTGGGGAGGCAGTGGTATGGTGGTACACTCACTGGACTAGTATCTGTTCCTATGGTAATGTTCTGTGGGCTGGTTTTGAATCCCACTGCAGCAGACAGTGAAATTTGAATTCAATGGAAAATATAGAATTAAAAGTCTGATGATAACTATTGCTGGTTGTTGTAAAAGGCCATCTGTTTCACTGATGTCCTTTAGGGAAGAAAGTTTGCTGTCTTTACCTGCATACGATTCCAGACCCACAACAATTTAGTTAACTCTTAAAATGGCCCCAGAACAAGTGCAACAAATGTTGGCCTAGCCAGTGATGCCCACTCCCATGAATAATAAAAAAAATCTGCGTTAATGATGTTGATTGAGAGATAATCCCCTGAACTTCTTCAATTAGTGCTGTGGGATCTTTTGCATCCACCCGAGAGAGCATACTCTGCTCATTCTGACCTCTCATCCAAAAGGACAACATCTCTAACAGTGCAACATTCCCTCAAAGTTGTACTGGAGTACCAGCCTGGATTATGTGGTCATGTCTCTGGAGTGGGGCTTGAACTCACAGCCATCCAACTCCAAAAAGTACTTCCTACTGAGCCATGGCTGACACACTCAAACAGTCACCAAGCCTTAAACTCATGAGGCTGAGGGCAATTCCGAGCAAAACATCAGTTACGTCTATTCCCCCAGTTGTCAGTTTTACTAAAACTGTATTTGTAACGATGGGTAATTGTAACATTATTTTATTTTTAATATTGATACCAGGTAACAGATTAAATCATATCCCCCAGAAACCTTGAGGAATATGTTCTGTGTGTTAAACTTGACAAAAGAAAAGAGCACATGTGAAAATGGAGTGGGAAGTCATGACAGACTTTTAGGGTGAATTGTCCCAGAATTGCACTAAGTGGGGTAGCGAGCGTGAAAAAAGTAATGTTACCCAAAGGCCACAATGGCGGGTTTACATACTGTGTCGTCCCCTTCCTGCTTCATAAATTATGCAGTCACAGGAAGCATGCTGGATCGCTGGAAGCCAGCCTCCGATTTGCCCACCATTCCATTACCTCGCCGCTTCCCCACACCAGGTGCCATATTTAAACTGCAGCCGCGCGCACCCTTCTCAATGCTTACAGCCCAGGACGGCCCTGGTGAAGACATGGCCCCAAAAGCCAGGAGGATTGCAGTTCCCTGATTCAGTGACGCCTCTATGGGATGCATTCTGGATGCTGTGGAGGCCTCCACGATGCCCTCTACCCCCCACTCTGGCCACAGGAGGCCCATCAGTCCCACTACTGTGGCTTGGGAGGCAGAGGTGGTCAGTGCCAATGCTGCACACAAGAGGTTGGTCATCCAGTGCAGAAAACAAATGAATGACCTCATCTGTGCCGCCAGGGTCAGTCTACCATCTTATCACTCTCAACTCACCCACTCACGAGGCCATCACACATTCATTGGCATCTCAAGGGACATCACCACTCACTCTGTCACACACACCCTCACATCTCCATCTGGCCTCATATTCCCTGGAGACTGCGTCCTCATCCAGTCCATGGTTCCACTCAGCGCACGCGCATGCCTGGCATCCTCCTCATTTGGCTTGGCATGCACCTTGCTCACACTTTCTCCATCTGTCTTTGTGTAGGACAAGATCATGCACAATCAATGGGATAAGTCCCTAACCAGGGGTGCAGTGCCGGACATCAAAGTCCTCACTCTGTTCAAGAGTCACGCTTTGGAGCTGGCCGGAGAGGACATAAACCATTCCTACAGTGAGGTTGGTGGAGAACTCCTACAGGTGGATCCTGCACCACATCATCCCTCTCACAATGCTGCTCTGAGTCCACTGTTCTGTGTTTATTGCTGCTACCAAGCACTAACAATCTCCACTTTCTCTCATAGGCACATCTGACATGCTGCCCTCAGGCAACCTTGACCCCTTCCCCAGCGCCGACAGCAGCTCGAATGAGGGCCCCAAGGGCAGCATCATTGAAGACCTGTCACCTCGCTCACCCACACCCTCCACCAGCGCAGTGACACGCACCTCGCCGGGACCTCGATGTAAAGTAGCCTCGGGATCACAATCTTGTGAGTGCAACACACTATCTGTTCCACAGCAGGCGGAGGCAGGGACATCCGAGATCCCCGGCACTTGGTGGACAGCTGGGGGCAAGGAATCTGCTAAGACCGAGACAGGTGAAGGGCCTCTGGACTCAGTCCTCAATCAGATGGTGGAGCTTCAAAGCCAATGACGGGAGCATCAGGAAGGGATGTCTGGTGCACTCCTCAGATTGCAAGGGATGATGGAGGAGACGCACACACCCACACACACACACACACCCACACCCACACCCACACCGACACACACACACTGCAGCAGTTCAAGAAGGCACTTCACCTTCTCAAGGGCAAAATACAGATGGACAATGAAGGCTGGCCTGGTCAGCGACGCCCACACCCCATGATGAATTTAAAAAACACGCACACATCGACACTTATATTTTATATATAACTTCTGTTAGCTTTTTAAAAAGATTCATTCAGCTGTCTAAAGCAAGTCTACCTCCTTTTCTCATTTCAGTTCTATTCATTTTGAGCTTACCTCACATTTTATTTCTTCTACTACTAATACATAGTGGAAGTGCGTCTGATGATAAAATTGCTCATGGCTTTACCTGTTTCCATTTTCAAATGCACCGCATGTATTCAGTTTAATTTTTCACAACTGATTGTCTCCTCCCTAACACAGTAAAAGACTGGCAGACGGCCAGTTATATTAAAAATTGAAGTTAGTTTTGAATGGATTTGGTGTGTGAGGTTTTTTATGAATTAATTTTAAAGGGCACGAGCTCTTATGGGATCTGGTACAAATCTCAATGTATGCACTTTAGTTAGGAAGCAAATTCACAAAAATCTATCCTTATGAGTACTTAAGCGCTCATCCATTTGAGTATTGAATTGGCATTACATGAACTATTGAGGATTAGCATATGATCAGTACATGCTGACATAACATATGTGGGAAAAGTAGAATATAATCACTTGTGGCTTTATGTACAGGGAGTCAAATTTATGTGTGGTCTTTAGGTGAAGCAGTGTTTCAAATGCAGGGCGTGTGTGGGTGGAGGGAGATGTTGACAATTGGACCAGGAAAGGCACACATAATTTTAATAAGAACAGAGGAATAGCAGTAGGCCATTCAGCCCATTGACCCTGGTCTACTATTCAATTAGAGCTTGGCTGTTTTGTATCTTGATTCCATCTACCTGCTTTGGTTCCATACTCCTTGCCTAACCAAAATCAATCAATCTCAGATTTGAAATTTCCAGTTGGACCCCCAGCCTTAGCAACTTACTTTTGAGGATGAGAGTTCCAGATTTCCACTACCCCTTATGTAAAGAAGTGCTTCCTGACATCACCCCCCTGAATGGTCTCGCTCTAATCTTAAAGTTATGCCTGCTTGTCCTGGACTCCAGAATGTCTTATATATTTGTTTACTATTAAATAACAAAATCTATTGCAATTTAGGAAGCAGCAAAGTAGAGTTGCTTGGAGAATAGAAATTTCACTCTAGCTCAATCCAAAGGGCAGGAAGATGCTTTACAATACTGTCACTGATGGGAAGGTATAATTATAGTTTAACTCATTTAGATACACTGGGGAGAATTTCCTCCCTGTTGGGTGGGCTGGTCAGGAACGGGCTTAGGCTGGCACGGAGCCAATCGCTACTAGCGATCGGCTACTCGCTGCCATTTTACGTGGGTGGGTCAATTAAGACCCGCCCAGCGTGACGTGGGCCTGGTAGAGTTGAGCGCTCCCTGAGCTGCCTCAGGGTGATTAAGTTCATATTGAAAGTTTGAAATAAAGAAAGCTTAAAATTATTCAGGCATGGCCCCTCATGTGACAGTGCCACATGAGCTGGGACATGTTTATGAATTGTGAAGAGAGTGTTTATTTATTCAATAAGACCTTCAGAAAACCTCATCCCGCCCATGGACGAGATTCCCTGAAAAACACAAAGGCTGCTTGGGTTCTTCGCCTGCCCGACAACCTTAAGGTTGGACGGGCAGTGTTGGGAATTACTTTAATTGGTTTATTAATGGACTTAACAGGCCTTTGACAGTTCAGCGGGCGCGCAGCCGACTCTGGCACATGCCCACCGAGCGAAAGATCTGAATGACGCACGGTGATGTCGGGACGCGCACCCAAAATCACAGCGTGTCATTTTACGCATCAGCATGTTAGGCCTGCCCCCGCACGCCGATGTGAAAATTCTGGCCGCTAATCCATTAAAAATGTGGCCATAGAAATTTACAATGCAGAGAGCTGGTAAGAAGTGCTTATGTAGGTAAGGTTTTTAATGGGATTATGAATATGTTAGATATAAAATTAATAAAATGTGATCAAATCAAAAGCAACAATGCCCTCCATTGTGTTGGGCCTGACAGCTCCCTCCAGAAACTTCAAAATAGATGGGCAGGCCGTATGGGGGACCTATCGCGGGGCTAACAACATCAAGGTGGTCAGTCAACTTACATAAAGACAACCTAAAAAGAGACTTACAAACTTCTGCACTGCAGAGAACCTCTCTTGGGAAAAGACTGCCGCTGACCAGCCCATGTGGAGGCAAGCATTAACTCAGCATGTTTCAAGGACCATCTACACCAAACTAGCAACATCCAATATGCAGAGAGGAAGGCCAGAGGTAACACAGCTGCAGAGGTTTCCCCAAGCCACATCAACAACATGAAGTGCTACAGAGGTCCACCTCAATCCCAAATCAGACTCTTCAATCACAAGAGGACCCAGAGAAGAGGATGAAATCATTTACAACTTAGGAATACTTGAACAAGGAGTCTACCATTTAGACTCATGGATCTGTTCAACATCACTGGGACCAAAATGCTGTGGGTTCAAGTTCCACTGTAGGACTTGAGCACAAAAATATTGGCCAACACGTCATTGCAATACTCAGGGAGTGCCACCTTTCTCATGAGACATTAAACCAAGTCCCTGTGTGTCTCTCAGGTAAATATAAACTATCTAGTGGCGTCATTGTGAAGAAGTGTTGTAATATGCCTTTAAGGGATGGCAGCATGACATCACGAGACAGGAAGTGTGTCATGTGACCCAGTCTTAGTTTCAATTTTGCCTTTGCGCAGAGCATACACACACAGCTCTGCTGCTGCTGCCTTCAAGCTTTCTACCTATGTATAAAGGTTCACATGCACCTAGTCTAAATAAATGAACCCACAATGTGCTTACACAATCTCTAATGAACAATATGGTGCCTTTATATCATTATAACAACACAACAGGAAGTTCTTCTTGGTGTCCTGGCCAATGTTTATTCCTCAATCAACATCACAAAACCATTGCCGTCTGTGTGGAAATTGGATGCCAACGGTCCTACATTACAAGAGTGATTGTATTTCATGCCTTATTACAAAAAAGCTGCTTTGGGCTTGAGGAGGGGGACAAATAGCAGTGATTTTGTGCTAGAAATCCATGCTTCATTTTGCAATGTATCCATCTGAAGTTGGAGAATCGTGCTCTGTTAGAGGTAATTGTAGCCCTGGTGCTCCAGAGATCAGCTGTGGTTTTCTCAAGGAAGACTCGAGTTAGCTTGTAAACGACCAGGGGAAACTGCTGCAAAAAAAGTGCTTTCTTGATACAGATGCAATTTACTGCTGGAACACAGAATGCAGTAGGCAACATAAAATAGCCCATAATTTGCCTTCTTCAAATACTATGAGGGAAACGAAGGCAATTATAAAGAGAATGAGGAGATGGTGGCTGCTAGAAGCCTATTTCATAAACACAATGAAAATATCCATGTGTGCATAAATATCTACTCAATTACTGATGGTGAAATAATTTCTTGATGGCATGATAAGCTGCTTAAGGTTGCTGTTCATTTGACATGTGAATACAGCCAATGGCTCCAAGCTATTTTGGGAAATGAACCATCTGGTATATCTTTCCTGGTAAGGAACAATCTGTCCTAAAGAGGGAAAGATGTTCATTCAGTTTTCCATAGAGAATTGCTGATGGATGGCTACGTGTACAGATATCTAAATATTCTGGAAAATAATATCAAGGTGGGCCAGATGCTTCAAGTTGAGGTTTATGAACATCCTGGTGGTGTCATATTACCAGATAATCACAATTTAATCAGAACAGTTGTCCGTGGGCAAGTATAACCAGTTTGTGAAGAATTACCCAGGGAACAAATAATGAAGATAGCAATGTTTCCTTATCAGGGAAATGTCAAACTATCTACTGGGCTACTGTAGTCTATTCCTCAATAAATAAAAGAAGGAAGTGAAGAGAATGTAAATCTGCCTAAAATTGCGCCAGAGGTTAAAAAAACAGCTGGCACATGGGACCACTGCAAAATTGAAACCTGAAGAAATGTTATGCAAAGAGAGTAACTCAACTGTGGCGATTCTCATAAATACCCCATTGCAAACAGTGCTTAGATTATCTTTAGTGCATAAATGCTAACTATTTAAAGGGATGTACACATAGCTTGGGAAACGCTTTTTGATTTGAATCCCTTCACCTGAAACACAATATGATGATCAATGAGCTTTGAAGGTTAGCTGAATGAGTCATACATGCACTTCTGCATTTGCACACATATACATACTTACAGAACACGGTTTATCTTCACAATGAATAAAAGAGGGGCGCTGCAATTTTTTTTTTTCATTTCACAACCTGTTAAAGAAAATATGGGTGTTCACTCTACCAGATCCAATGGCAGAACAGGGCATATTCACAAATATTATGGAACCAGTCTACTTTAAATTGATCAGCTCCTATTGTTAGGAATGAGACATAGCTTAAGTAAGCTATATTTGTATTTGAGGGTGTTAGGAATGAGTTTTAACGTTAAGTTTAATTTGTGCTTCTGTTTTTGTGTTAAAAAAGGGGGCAACTTGAATCTTAGTTGCATTTTAAAAGTTGCCTGCAAGTCCATGGGTTTGTTTGTATGCCTGCATTTTTAATGAGGTTTTATGGCTCTTGAATTAGGAAACTGGGCCGTTGCTTAGCAACATGAGGCCCATGGACACAGGGGGCAGAATTTAGCCATTGTCGGGCGGGCTTGGCGGGGATGGGCGGGGCAGCTGGGAAGCTGACCACTGCCCGCGATCGAGGCTGGAGAGCGATTTCATGTTGGCAGGCCAATTAAGGCCCGCCCAGCGTGAAACGTGAGCTCAGTGCTGCCCGTGCGGGTGGGGGAGGAGGGCAAGCATGAACTTCGCACATGAGTGCGAATGTGCACTTGAGAATCTCCCTGAATCACAGAGCTGCCTCAGGGAGGTGAAGAGTTTTCAACAAAAATAATAAAGAATTGAAAAATGTTATAAAACATGTCCATTCACATGACTCTGTCACATGAGCAGGGTCATGTTACTGATTAAATTTTAAATATTTTATTTTTATTTGCTTTTGGAAACCTCATCCCGCCCGCAGATGAGGTTTCCTAAAAAGTGCAAAGGCCGCTTGGCCTTTTCGCCTGCCCTGCCTACCGTAAGGTTGGACGGGCAGTGAAAAATGTAGATTAATTGAGACATTAATGGCCTTAACATGCCTTTTAACCGTTGGCAGGTGTGCTGCTGATTCCCGCACGTGTTTGCCGACCAAAATATTGTGCGACTGCACATTGACTTCGGGACGCTTGCCCGATGTCAACGTGTGTCATTTTGTGCTCAAGTGGGTGGGGAGCGTGCTCGCTGAGGTACAGTTTTGCCCAGGGAGAAACAGAAAAGCAGTTTTTTAGGTCAGTTGAAACCAAGAGTCAGAAGGGACTGCATAGAGCTGATTTCCCAAAAGAATTGAAAGGTCCCAAAGCCAAAGAGTGGGACAAAAAGGGGGTCCTAACAACACCTTCTAGTCAAAGGAAAAGAACAGGAATCTGGAAAAGGCCCTGTTAAGTGAAGTTAATAGTGAGGAGCAGAGGAAGCCTCCAAGCTTAAAGGGAGAAAGCTGCAGGGTGCAGACATAAAGCAAAATGGGCTTGCAAGAAGCTAGAAGATTCGAGGAGCTGCTTAAGGTTGGGAATACCTTACTATGGGCATGTGAAGCAGCAGTGTTCTGTTGGTACTGCTGAGTATCTGAGAGATTGTGTGTGGAAAGCAAAGCCTGGATGCACGTAGCAACTCAGGGGAGAGGAACATCAGAAGGAGAGTATGAAACCTGGAGCTGGATCCCTCTGGAAGGCATCTAAGAGAAAGCATCATTTTGGAGAAGATTCCAAAGCGAGTTGTTCAAGAGGAAACCCTCCTGTGAAAGACTGAGTTCTGTGAGACTGGTTACCTCACAATGTGACAAGTGTCATGGGGGTGTGTTGAGAAGAGATTCATAGCATCTGTCTGGGGTGGCATCTGTCACTGGGTTTCAGAGCGTGGTGTGTCTGACCACAGGTCGTCTAATGCTTTACATGGACTGTGGACTTACTGTGAACATGAGAGTTAAAAATAGCTTTTGTAACTTGTGCTATCCTTATGAATCTGTAAATATCTATAAAGGTATAGGTGTGGGTGAAGGAGTATTGTGATATGGTTAATCTTTTCTTGTATAATAAATGTTTTATTCTTTTGTTAAAAGCTCATCCACTGACTCCTGTGACTCTGTTCAGTAGCCGCCTTCCATGTTTCTAAACAAACAAATATGTTAGGATCTATCAAGCTGGGTTCCACCCTGGGATCTGGTTTGTCCAGTAGTAACATCAGCTGGGATCATAACACTATGAAATCTCCTGTGGGGCTGTAAAGGTGTATGTAACATAAAAATTGAAAAGAGTGATGACTTTCAGAGACATTATTAGTGACATGTGGAGGTTTAAATGCCCTTACAAGATAACAGTCTGCTAGGCCTAAGCCACTTCAGATACAGCTCCTTTGCAACTCTAGCTTACTGCCTGGGATAGTGTCTGATGCTAGTTATGCATCTCCTATTCCCTTTGAGGTTCTGGGTTGCTTTGCCTTCCTTCACTTAGAAAAGCCTAAATAGGGAGGACTGCACCCACACTACACCTATTGACACTATTGTGTCAACTAATGAGTTGGAGGTAGGTAGGACCTACAGCAAGACTCATAGGAAACAGTCTATTTTATAGCAAAGCCTACTTAAACAGCAACCAGTCTACAGGGTTTTAAAGAAGAGTCTCGACGGCCAACCAAACTCATGACTAAAACCACACCAAAGTCTCCTAAGAAAAGATGGAGATTTCTCCAGCAAAATGCAGTGAGTAGAGGATAGTTAAATAATTTACAGGACAGAAAACTCCTCTGTATTACACTGCCCTGAGTATGATGCTGATACTCATCTTCACTGTTGACTGGCATTAAATGTGATCTAGCATGAAATATTTGCTTTTCAAAGAAGCCCCATCGTGTGTAACAAAGCATTCACTTCCGATGACTTTAAAAATTTCTTAATGAGCACAAAATGAATATTTTTGTTACAGTTTTCTCAATAAGGTTCAAAGATGAACATGATTTTTTTCAACAGTTGTATAAAAACAGGGGAAAGTAAATAAAATATCTAAACGCACATTTGATTCAAAATTTTTTCTATAAGGACCACAACCAAATTTAAGTCAAAGGAGCGTAGGGACAGGAGTAGGTCGTTCAGCCCCATGAGTCTTTTCTGCCAAGTCATTTGAGATGAGTCTCAAATTTAAATTTAATTGAATGCTCTTCAAATGTTCCAATATTGGCTCCATTCAAAATCATGATTAATGTCAGTTCTGGTCTTTAGGATGCACATTTAGTATGTCTGTGTCCGTTCTAAAGAGATGTGTCTCTAGTACACCGTGATTAGACCCAGGCACTTGGTATGAGATGAGATCCATCTATGACAGTGCAATGTGCATGCCTCAATTTCACAGTAACTTCCAAGGTATTTCTTTCCACAAGCTGCCCATGTCGTTACTGGAACATTGAAGCCCTAATGTCAGCACCAAGCATCACTGCAATAATGTTCATGCAACAAATCTCACTGATTACAGAATTTTTGATCTGTTCTCACAATCTCAGTAATTTTCAAATACCTTGCTGATTTTCAAAACAAAAGTATGAGGAACTGTAGTCATGAAACTGGGCTCCATATCACTCCTGGTAACGACTATGGAAGCCCCAGAGAGAAACGATGGCAGCCCGGAATGAAACACAAAATCACAGAACTGTTACAGTGCAGAAGGAGGCCATTTGGCCCATCATGTCTGCACCAACTCTCCAAATGAGCAACTCACCTATTTCCATTCTCCTACCTTCTCCCCATAACCCTGCACATTCTTCCTTTTCAGATAACAGTCTAAATCCTTCTTGATTGCTTCAGCTGAACCTGCCTCCACCATACTCTCAGGCAGTGCATTCCAGACCCTAACCTCTCACTGCGTGAAAAAACTTTTCCTCATATCACTTTTCCTTCTTATACCAATTACTTTAAATCTGTGCTCTTTTGTCCTCAAACCTTCCACAAGTGGGAACAGTTCCCCTTATCTACTCTATCCAGAGCCCTAATGATTTTGAGTCCCTCTATCAAACCCCCTCTCAGCCTTCTTTTCTCCAAGGAAAACTGTCCCAACTTCTCCAATTTATTCACATAACTGAAGTTCCTTATCTCAGGAACCACCTTCATGAACCCTTTCTGTATTCTCTTCAATGCCTTCACATCCTCCCTAAAGTGCTTACAGCCACATGTATTGGCAGACAGGTTGCTAGCGTGGGTGTACATACAGCAGAAGCATGCAGAGTGGGCAGAATGTGATGTCAAACAGCTGCCAATGCTAATTTGAAAAATGGTCTGCCACTTAGACTGTGCAGTTCTATTTAATGCACTGTCTTAATTGCATATGTGAATATTGTTCAACTTACAGGTGAGGTGCTTTTGGCTTTTTGCTGGTGCGTAGCACATGTATTCTGTTGAGTGTTTTTGGAAGAGTTTTGCAAACAGAATCACAGAATTACAGAATTGTTTCAACACAAAAGGAGGCCATTCAGCCCAATGTGTCTGCACTGGCTCTCACGAAGGAGCAATTTACCGAGTTACACTCCCCCACTTTCTCCCTGTGACCCGGCACATTCTTCCTTTTCAGATAATAATCCAATTCCCACTCGAATGTCTCGATTGAACCTGCCTGCCCCACACTCTCAGGAAGTACATTCCAGGACCACTCACCGGATGAAAAAATTTTACCTCATGGCGCCACTACTTTCTTTCCCCCAAATATCTTAAATCTCTACCCTCTTGTTCTCAAACCTCCCACCATTGAGAACATCTTTTTTCCTATCTACTCTGTTTAGAATCTTCGAGGGAGAGGTGTTGGATCAGAGATCAGGGATCAGAGCAGATGGGAGGCCTGTCTGGAGAAAGCTTGCTTCATTAATGGGGGCTTTAGTTGAAATTCCTCTGGGTTTTGCAGCCTGATTTGGAAATGGGACTGAGGTGGCATTGGGAACAAGCAGCGCCCAGAGGGAAGAGGAGGAAGGGATCAGGCACCCAAGACCCCTTCACTCCAGACAGGTTGGCCGTGAGTGGACACAGGGGCTTTGCTTTCCCCAAGATGTCACCCCCGCACCATGTTTGCTTTCCAATTCCCAGCCACTGCTAGCATCCTCGTGACCAAAGACCTGAAAAAAAAGTCAGCAAAAAACCCATTCCATAACAACTTTACTTCACCAAACTTTCAATAACACGTGGAAAATGGAACAATTTTTAAAATATTATTCATTTACGGGATGTGGACATCGCTAACTAGGCCAGCGTTTATTGCCCATCCCTGATTGCCCTTGAGAAGGTGGTGGTGAGCTGCCTTCTTGAGCCGCTGCTGACCATGTGGTGTAGGTACAGCCACAGTGCTGGTAGGAAGGGAGTTCAAGGATTTTGACCCAGCGACAGTGAAGGAACATCAATATATTTCCAAGTCAGGATGGTGAGTGATTTGGAGTGGAACTTCCAGGTGGTGGTGTTCCCATGTATCTGCTGCCCTTGTCCTTCTAGATAGTTGTGGTTGTGGGTTTGGAAGGTGCTGTCTAAGGAAGCATGGTGAGTTCCTGCCATCCTTTTACCCTTGCTTTCTTTTAGCGCCTGTCCTAGAGCTCCCACCCATGCAACCCCAGTGGCTGCAGCATAGCTAAGTAGAAGGCTGCTGACTTTCACTGGGGGAGACTGCAGACAACTCCAGGCCTTGAGGGTCCAGCTTCATGTTTATTCATGTTAATTCATTGAGTAAAGGTTAAATCTAGGGCCATTCTTTTCCTTTTCACAAGTTAGTTTACAAAACACCAGAGCACTGACACAAGCTTCTTTTCCCCCACTCCTTCCCCCGTGTCAACCAGTTCTATCTACTTAAGGATAGTTCCCTAATCTTTCCCCAATTAGCAACAGCTGTTCTCACTTAAAAACTAAAGCATGCACTTCATTGTAACGTGATTCAAAGCATTAACATTTCGGACTGTACCACCTTGGCATGAACAACAACATGCTGCCTGGGTTGGATGGCTGAGAGGCAACAGCAATGAAATTGGCAGAGTGACAGTGGTGGGAGCTTGGATGTTGTCACCCTGAGAGAGGGCAGCAGGTTTATGTATCACAGAGGCAGTCCCACTCCCCTGAGGTGTTGCCTCAGTAACCCACCGGGCAACAATTGATGCACTGTTCTGAGATCCTGCAAGCCCCTTTGAGCACTGGTGTCTGCAGCCATGATGGCAGCAGGCTGACCTTGCATGGCAACAAGCAGAGATATCATGACATCAGTCTTAACTTCCACGGCAGCGCTCAAGGTGCTGGGTGGCTTCTGCTCGTGCTGCAGTGGAGGCTGAGACATCGGCCAGCAGATGTTCCATCATGGCCGTGTCTATACGCACTGTCGTGCAGTTGACCACCACTTCCATGCTTGAAAGAATGGACTCCAAGCTGTGCGTGATGTTGGAACCAAGTTGGAACCGGTCTCCTACGTGCTCCTTGACAGTGATAGCAGGCTGTCTGCTATGTCTATAGTGGTCTGCATGAGCAGCATCTATATGCTGCATCATCTAAATCCTCATCTCAGATCCTGAAGCAGAAGTTTTCTATAAATCCCCAGGAACCAGGCTACCCTTTCCTCTGGTTTGGCTGCAGCCCACTCTTGCTCAGTGAGTTACCACATGCAGATCGTACCCTCCACAGTACCTGCAGTGCCCGTATCTGAGCTGGTGGCTCTGGGTGTCAGTCAAATCAAGTGATGGGGCTTTTACATTGGAAGCCTCCCAGCTGTAGCTGTTGCCCTTCCTCATGAGGCTGCCGGGGCTGGGCATGTGCCAATTCTTAGGCAGCTGAAAGCAGAAATGCAGAAGAGGGGAGTAGCTCAGGGAAGGAGGTTGGGTAAAGAGCAAAAGTTACATGGTCACACCATCTGCTGCTTGCACGTCACATCAGATAGCAGGTTGAGGATGAGGTTAGGTTTCAGAAGGGCCATTAGACAGGACTATACCGCAATCCGGAATGTTCTCAGTGTCACTTGAGGCAATGGCCTCAGTGACTGCCAGCCCTGAGATGTGGAACACTGTCTCCTCCCGAGAGTTCAGGTGGCGCAGGCCTGCCTGCTCCCTCCTGTTATGGGCCACCTTGTCCTGCAAGAGACAGGGAAGAATGTGAGTGAATGTGTTGCAATGTGTATGGGTGATGTGCCAGCCATATCTGATTAGCTAGAGGTGTGTGGAAACAGCCAGAGGTGGGCATGAGGTTGGCAACATTGGTAAGTATGTGAAGGTTAAGGGGAAACATCTAAATGTTAGGCCTGTGCCCTGATTGCTTGACATTTTTGACGAGTGAGTGATGGAGGGGTGGTGCATTGAGCAGCGTGAGAGGATAGTGGAGTGGTGAGTCGGAAATGGCATGTGAAGATATATTTACTGACCTACTCTTGCAAGGTTATTCAACGTCTGGCAGCATTGCTACCAGGTTCTTTGGAGCCCATCTCCAGGAATAGACCTCGCTGGCCTGCTCCCACTTCCCTCTCAGGGTTTTCTTCCAAGGGTTCCTGGCCACCTGCAGGAACACTGCTTCTCTCTTCCTTTCCAACTCCGGTAGCAATGCCCCCAGCGCCACATCAGAAAACCTGGGAGCCCTCTCTCTCTCTCTTTCCTGTTGCTCCATTTTCTGTGCTTTTGCTTTTCTTCAGGTTTTCCACAGTCTGCTGGTTGTACCACGAGTGCAGCTTCCCTTCAAGAGAGGCAGGCTGCCTTTAAGAGGCGCAGACTATCGGAAACATGTGGTGGCCAAGCACGCTGCTGGGCCCACTGTTGAACACGCAGCCAACCAGCAGCACCTTCTGTGTCGGGCTGCATGCTGAAATCATTTCGATGAGGAAGCAGGACATGATTCGAGTGTTGGCTGGCTCAGAACCTGGCACAGATGATAACACATTTTAATCACTGTGCCCAAAAAACTGGCCAGGACAAAATTTTGCTTTGAATGTATTTTCTCTTCATCAAATTTTTGTGTGCAAAATCATACTAAGGATCTGAACTAAAGCAAGGTCACTGCATCTAAATATAACACAAGAAGTTTTGATGGTTTTTCGACGGTGTGCCAATTATTGTGGAACGAGTGGACAAATAAAAGGGTAATAGGTTTGCGTGTAGAATCCAGAGGCAGAAAGGGAGTATCGGCCCTGTACTGTCCTGATAGTCCTGAGAAGTATTTCTGTAACTTGCCTACCTGGGGAGTGGTTTATCATTAAGGTATCAATTTCTGGATAGATGTCAAAATGAACATAGTTCCTTAAATGATTGGCTAACGAGTGCTTCTTTAAGTAAAACCATGTTGGGGAAGAAAATTACAATGGCTTCGCTGCAAAGAAACTGCTCACTTACAGAAACTGCAAAGTCTCAAGATCATCGTCTTCCTTGAATATGGTAAAAGAGCTGAAGAAAGGTGCTTCAGGATTGAATGGAACAGAAGTGTCATTAATGTGAAGGTGAACACAAAGTGACCATGATTTTCTTGCAAACAGACATCCGTCAACTAATTCAATGGCTGACAGCACTGCTTTTTGTCGGCTTAAATCCAAATTTTCCACCAATTTTTAACAATAAAACTACATGGCGACCCTTGTCCCGCATAAAACAAACCAACAATTCCATCAATCAAAAAACAGTTAGGATTGTCAATGCCTCGGCATTTTTCATTATTAACTAAAATAAACAGCTTTCGTGTATGGCTCTTTGAAAGATTGCTACTCTTATGGTACCTGTTAGTAGAACAAGCAATTTTGTGAACAATTATATGTAGTATTCCAGACGCCATTCATATCTTGCTGTCAGCAAAATAAATGTACCCTTAAATTGGCTGAAAATCTTCAAGTGCTGGAATTCATATGTCATATCAAAAATATTTGAAACACATTTTTACAGTAAATTGGCAAAAGCTATGAGGCATTCTGAGAACATAAACTTTGTCCACCTTTATGTCAGTTCTAATGATTCTACTGCTACTGTGTTAAGGGCCTTACACAAGCAAAATACTGCAGATGCAGAAAATCTTAGTTAGCTAGGCTATATTTGGGAAGAGGAAGTGTTCTCAATAGAATTGAATTCACAACAACAAATATGTAATATGCATCTTACATAACAGTAAAGTGTCGGCATGTATTTTATAAGTTTAACAATTCACTTGACTGATTATTTGACATGAGGACTTGCCCCTGTACTTCTCATATGTGCGCTGATGTCAAACAGCATTTGCCCCTGCTATTTCAATTGCACAAAGAGTCTCTAAATGTGTGCCTGCAATAAATTTGTTTCTAGAATGCCAGTTTTGGATTTGGAACAGAAAGCATTTTTAACACATAATGGTTCAGTAGCGACTAAATCCACAGATGTAAATACATCCGCAAGGAAATTGGCGAATAAGCAAGCTCAGATTGGCAGAGCTTTATGATATTACCTTCCAATCTCATATTCATTCACGTTATCTGGGCTTCGCTGGCTGGGCCAGCATTTATTGCCCATCTCTAGTTGCCCTTGAGAAGGCGGTGGTGAGGTGCCTTCTTGAACCACAGCAGTCCGCGTGGTGTAGGTACATCCACAGTGCTGTTAGGAAGGGCGTTCCAGAACTTTGACCCAGTGACAGTGGAGGAACGGCAATATATTTCCAAGCCAGGATGGTGAGTGACTTAGAGGCAAACTTCCAGGTGGTGGTGTTCCCATCTATCTGCTGCCCTTGTCCTTCTAGATGGTAGTGGCCACGGGTTTGGAAGGTGCTGTTGAAGGACCCTTGGTGAATTCCACCAGTGCAGCTTGTAGATGGTACACACTGCTGCTATTGTGCATCGGTGGTGGAGGGAGAGAATGTTTGTGGATGGGGTGCCAATCAAGTCCTGGATGGTATAAAGTTTCTTAAGTGTTCTGGGAGCTGCACTCATCCAGACAAGTGGGGAGCATTCAATCACACTCCTGTTGTGCCTTGTAGATGGTGGGCAGGCTTTGGGGAGTCAGGAGGTGAGTTACCCATTGCACGATTCCTAGCCTCTGACCTGCAGCTGTATCCACAGTATTTATATGGCTAGTCCAGTTCAGTTTCTGGTCAATGGTAACTCCCAGGGTGTTGATAGTGAGAGATTCAATGATGGTAATGCCATTGAACATCAAAGGGCGATAGTTGGATTCTCTCTTGTTGGAAATGGTCATTGCCTGTGACTTGTGTGGCGTGAATGTTACTTGCCACTTGTCAACCCAAGACTGGATATTGTCCAGGTCTTGCTGCATTTGGACATGGACTGTTTCAGTCACCTTGTCATCTATAAATGGAAAGAGGAAATAGCTGCATGGTGAAGACTATATTGAATAGATTGCTCCTAATTTATAAACCATGCATAACCCAGAGGGCCTAAAACAAATGGAAAAAACAAAAATGAGGCAAGGGCTAAAAAGCAGTAGATAAATAACTTGAGGCTCAGTTGGTATCACTCTCACCTGTCAGCCTAAGGGTTGTGAGTTCAATTCCCACTCCAGATATTTGCACATGATTGAAGCTGACAGTCCAATGCCAGCACTGCTGGAGATGCTATCTTTTGGATGAGGTGTTAAGCTGAGCACCTGCTTTCTCCCTCAGGTGGATGTAGAAGATCCCCTGGCTCTATTTCAAAGAAGAGCTGGGCGAGAGTTCTCCTTGGTATCTTAGCAAATATTTATCCCTCAATTAACATCGCAGAAACAGGTGATCACCTTTGCTGCATTACAACAGTGGCAATGCATCGAATCACTTCATCGGCTGGAAAGTGCTTTGGGACAAAGGCACTGTAGGAATGGAAGCCTTCTAAGTGATCTAAAATAGAAAATGAGATTAGATGAGCAGGGAATATTATAAACATTTCAAGTATTTCTATAAAAATAGTCACAACAAACCTGATTAATAAGAAGAAGAGGTATTTTAAATCCCCGAAGGTAGCCAGTTCTCCTGCTTTTGTTTTTATGGAGGAAACTGCAACATGTTCCTTCAACACTGAAGCTGAACTTTTCTCTGTTGATGAATGGAGAAATAATCAGTCACTTTCTTGCGGCTAAATTTAGGAAATCGTTAGAAACTTACATGATGCCTAAGGATTATAAAATACTTGTTCCAGAAAAAAGTCAACATAAAGTTAATGGGCTGAACGGGCAGCTCCTTTGATGATTGCCTTGTCATTTATTTTGTTGCTTGTGGGACTTCGCTGAGTGCAAATTTGCAGCAGCAATTTTCTCCATAACAATAGTGACTACACTTCAAAAAATAATTGATTGGCTGTGATGACATGCTGGGACATCTTGAGAGGATGTGAAAAGCACTTATGTAAACATAAATTCTTTCTTTAGAACAAACAATTATATGAACATAGGAACATAGGAATTAGGAGCAGAAGTAGGCCACTGGACCCTTCAAGCCTGCTCCACCATTCAATAAGATCATGGCTGATCTGACTGTAACCTCAACTCCCCATTCCTGCCTACCCCCAATAACCTTTCACCACTTTGCTATTCAAGAATCTATCTACCTCTACCTTAAAAAAAATCCAAAGATACTGCCTTCACTGCCTTTTGAGGAAGAGTTTCAAAGACTCATAATCCTCTGAGAGTAAAAGGTTCTCCTCATTTGGGTCTTAAATGGGTGACCCCTTATTTTTAAACAATGAGAAGTACAGATTTTCTTTTGTACTCTGTTATATTTTCCCAAATAACAACACACAATGCCTTTAACACAGCAAGCCATCCCAAGGTACTTGACAGGAGCATTATGAAACAAAATTGAACACCGAGTTACACTAGGAGGAATTCGGACAGGTGACCAAAAGCTTTGTCAAAAAAGTTGGTTTCAAGAAGCAAGTTAAAGAAGGAGAGAAGGATAGAGAGACAAAGAGGTTCAGGGACTAGAGATTAGCAGGTATGAGCAGCAACTGGTGGAGCGATGGAAATCATGAATGTGTAAGAGGCCAAAATTGGCCAAGCACAGAGAGCTTGGAGGGTTGTAGATGTAAGGAGGTTACAAAGAAAGGGATGGGTGAAGCCATGGAGGGATTTGAAAACAAGGATGTAAATTTTAACAGGGGAGGGATATACAAAATTCAGGAAAATGTGGTGCACCTAACAGCACCGTGGGTGTTATCTACACCACATGGACTGCAGCAGCTCAAGAAAGTGGTTCACCAGCACCTTCTCAAGGGCAACTAGGGATGGGCAATAAATGTTGGCCCAGCCAGCAATGTCCACATCCCATGAATTAAAAAAATCTAAAAATGCACAAGTAAGAAGAATTGGTGTCTCAGGTCACATCTGACATTAACTTTACATTGTTTCCTCTCAAATTGGAATTCAAGTCCAGATTCTTCTGAATCTTTCTTCCAAACAGGTGCATTTTCATTTGAAAACTTTTACATTGAGCATTTCACATAATGGACTTTTTAATTGAAGTTATCTGCTTTGGTATTTAGCGCAGATCAAGAAGGTATCTTATTTTCTTCATTATATTTAACTTTCAAAGAGCAAGGTTAAGTTCTGCGTTTGAGAAACTTGGAGAGACAACTGCCTTTACGACCATTTCCAGTCAGGACTTTTGGAACTGTCTTGTGTCACAAAGTACAAGAAGTATAAAACAGTACCTTCTTTAAAACTCCTCCAGTGGCTTGGTGAAGGCAAGAGACAAAATATCAGTTTGACTATGACAATGTGGATAGGACAGTCACTATTTCAACATCTTCCCCAAAACCAGGAATGTGTTGTTGAGGCCTCTATTACCAGGTTTTCCTGTCAACGAGAGGTGTGCAGCTCCTTGAGAAGCTCGGGGATTCCTCTATCCAAGTCAAAGCTTTTACCTGATTTAGCCCCGGCTAACTGGCATGATACCTGCCAGGAGACAATGAACTTCGGCCGGATTCTGCTGCCATAGACAACTGTACTGCTAAAATCTCAAAGAGACATGTAGCTGTTTTCATCTTGGTCCATTATACCTAATAGGTATCTATTCCCACATTCCTTTTTCTTGCTGTACAATACTGCCACAGGCCAGTAGAAAAAGGTCTTTTTAAGAAAGAAAGAAAATAACTTGCATTTCCATAGCACCTTTCATAACTTCAGGATGTCTCAAAATGCTTTACAGTCAATGGAAGTACTTTTGAAGTGTTGTCACTGTCATAATATAGGAAAAATAATTTTCTAAGCAAAAACATAAACAGAAATACCTGGAAAAGCTCAGCAGGTCTGGCAGCATCAGCGGAGAAGAGCACAGTTGACGTTTCGAGTCCTCATGACCCTTCAACAGAACAGATAATTTTCTAATCCTCCTCCTCATAATTCCATAAATATACACACACAACAGGAAGGACATTATTTAATTTCTTCTGGTTTAAGTAGGTTAGGGACCTCCATAACATTAAACTCACTGAGGACTGGCCCATTTTCTCACTCGTGCTAAGCCCCATTCACCCAGTACCCAACTGCCTGCTGACCTGCATTGGCTCCCGGTTGAACAATGCCTTAGTTCCAAATCCCTCCTTGGCCTCGCTTCTCTCTACCCCCTGTAGGGCACCTTGGTGCATTAAAGGTGCTATACAATTGCCAGCTGGTGTTGTAAGAGGAGAGAACGCAGCAACTTGGCGTGAGCCTAAACAAGGGCACCACAGTCATTGAATTGTCACCAACTATAGATCCAATTAGCTAATCCAATATGAAATATTCTCGGACCTACTCTCCTTACATCTGTTTCTGGTATATTAACCAATTTGCAACAGGCATTGATTTTTTTTTCTCAAAAAATAAGATGAATAATGCTGCAGCAGAAATAATTAATGTGACATTCAAAAGCTGTATAAATGCAGCCTCAAATTTAATTCCGCCTCAAACCAAATGATGTTGACAGAAAATGTATCAAAGGCAGACAACTCCTGTGTTTACCTGGTTTGATGTATTTCACTTTCAAAGATCCTTATTCTTCGCTAAATTCTGTATTATTCATGAAAGATTTATTTTTTTAATAGTGGTGTGGAATGGTACTTCTGGGAATGGGAACATGTTACCCTTATGGTACACAGTCAACACCAAGAAGTGTCTTCATGTCAGGTCTAGCACAAGCAGATTGATAAAGGCTCACTCTACTCTATCCCAATGATATGCTTAAGCTGCAGGGGAACTGTCCCACACATGAACCACTGTGACACATTGGTCCAGGTTTTTGCATTGAGAATAATGGTTTGGCTAACAGAGTTCACCATAATTATGGAGGAAACTGGATGGCAAGTTACTGACGTGCAATTGAATGGGAAAATCCAGAAGCAAACCCGGCATTGAAATCCCTGTTAGGGTGTAAAGTTATGGAGTTTACCCACTGTATATCCAGGAAATACATCAGAAAAGGTTAAACCGCGTGCATTCAGGAATGAGTGAATTTTTTATATTATAATAATTATTGCCAAAAGCCTTCCTGGCTCTGAGAATTTAGTTTTACAAGTGTGGAGCCACATTTTATTGGAATCTAATTAGTGTAGGAAATTTAAATAAAAATTATATGCTCTTTCTGTCCCTTTCTCTCTCTCTCTCTCTCACTCAATCTCATCTTTATTTTCCTCTCTTTAATTTGCTCCCTGCACACAATTTAAATCTAGTTTATACTTCCTGGATTAGATTCTGCATGTCTCAGTAAAGACTCTAAAGCCTTATTGGTCGAAGAGACATGCTTGTTGCAAGCATGTGAGACATGCTCTCACACATGCCGCAGTTGCTCTGTAGCATCATAGGGCAGAATTTTTTGCTGAGCAAGCAGGCTCGCGCCTGACCCGCTTGAGTGTAAAATAGCGCGTGATGACATCAGCCATTCAATTACAAGGCCAGTTAAGGCCTTAAAAAGACAATTAAGGCAGATTGTACGTTGCCCATGCGATTTTGCACTCGTCGCACAGGCAAAATGGGCGGGCGGGCAGCTGACATTTTGTAAGATCTTATCCAAGGGTGGGATTAAAAAGAGTCAGCAGCATTGCCAGTGTGAGTAGTGAACAGTTCTGGGCGCCACACTACAGGAAGGATGTAAACGCACTGGAGAGAGTGCAGAAGAAGTTTACGAGAATGGTTCCAGGGATGAGACACTTTAGTTATAAGGAAAGATTGGAGAAGTTGGGATGGCTTTCCTTGGAGAGGAGAAGGCTAAGAGGAGACTTGATAGAAGTTTTCAAAATCATGAGGGACAGGGTAGATAGGGAGAAACTGTTCCTGCTCATAAATGGATCGCGAACCAGAGGTCACAGTGTTTTGCAAAAGAAGCAAATGTGAGGTGAGAAAAAACTTTTTCACACAGCGAGTAGTCAGGGTTTTGTATGCACTGATTGGAAGTGTGTTGGAGGCAGCTTTAATGGAGGCATTCAGGAGGGCATTGGATAATTATTTAAATAGAAACAATGTGCAGGGTTATTGGCACTAAGTTAAAATGCGCAGAGAGCCGGTGCAGACACAATGGGCCAAATGGCCTCCTTCTGCACTGTAACAATTCTGTGATCTGTGATTCTGAGTTTTGGAGATAGTTTGCTGCTGGTTCTTGGCAGCTTCATCTCTGTTCGGGACTTCATTGTTAGCATTTCCAGTCCTTATTCTTTACCGTATGGATGAGGCCAGCCAGGCTGAGCGAGCCAGAGGCTTTGCAGCATTTCCAGTCTTCATTTCAAGACTTATTGATGTCTCCAGGCCCCCAGAGGATTCAGACCATGTGGACCCTTCCAGGTATCAGACAGCCTTCCCTTACCCTGGTAAAGGGGATTGTGGACTCCACTGGTGGCATCTCCTCTGAGGGGGAAGAGAGGGGCAAGAGGGAGAGGAGGCCACGTGTCCCAGTGCAGCTTCCAGGGGAGGAGACCTGTGGGAGGAGTGGCACAGGCACAAGGGGCACAGGGCGAGCAGGTAGTCCAAGGCAGAAGGGGCCACAGGAGATGCCACTGTCCTGCTGCTAAGGTTTACAGGCAGCAATGCAGCTACCTCAATATGTCTGAAACGCAAAGCCGAAGGAGGCTGCACCTCACAAGGGAGACAGTGACATCCATTTGCCGGATTTTTGGCCCTGAGATCAGCCCCAACTGTGTGGGTGGACATCCCATGCCAGTGGCTCTGAAGGTCACAGTGGCCCTAAACTTCTATGCTTCCAACTCTTTCCAGGGGTCAGTGGATGATCTGTGTGGAGACTCCCAATCAGCTGCCCACAGTTGTGTCAAACTGGTGACAGAAGCTCTGACAGGCAAGTACTGGTCTTTATTCTTTACCGTATGGATGAGGTCAGTCAGGCTGAGTGAGCCAGAGGCTTTGCAGCAATTGTTGGGTTCCCCCCCATCTAGGGTGCCATCAACTGTACACATGTGGTCATCAAGGCGCCAGCGGGTCAGCCGGGTGCCTTCGTCAACAGGAACGTGAAGATAGTGTGTGACCACAGGATGCTGATTCTGCCAGTCTGTGCAAGGTACCCTGGCCCATGATGCTTACATCCTGAGACACTCCCAGGTGCCTTCAGTGCTACAGCCCGGCTGGATGGATGGCTGCTGGGTGACAAGGGCTATCCCCTCAGAAGGTGGCTCATGATGTCTCTCCGCCATCCAAGAACAGAGGCAGAGCAGTGTTACAATAAGAGTCATGCCTCCACAGGGGTGGTGGTAGACAGGACCATAGGCCTTCTCAAGGTGTACTTCCAGTGCCTGGGTGGTCAGGGGGTGTATTACAATACTCCCCAGAGTGATGCCTCTGGTAATGGTTGTATGTTGCGCCATCCACAATCTGGCACTGGCAAGGGGGGAACCACTGGAGGAAGAGGATGTTGACACAGCTGCACAGGCCAGAGATGATGAATCCAGTAGTGAGTCCGAAGAGGAGTACAGTGAGGAGAACACTGAATGCATGGAGCAGACCTCAGTAACATCTGGGGAGGCAGGGACACCAGGGATGCCTTGATCAAACATTCATTCAGCTAGGCTACCAAAGATCTGCTTCCACCTCATTCCAGGGCTGCCACCTCCATCTTGGGTGTCTGAAATGACCCTTTCATTTGCACCCAAAGTCCACTCAGTGCCTGTGCAACAAAGTGTCAAGCTACTCATGTCCGGCATTACAGACTGGCGTACCCCACACCAGAAACTAAAATGGTGAAGCAGACTTGGCCCACCAGAGCCAATGCAAATTTAATGTTATTGTCACATTGAAAGCTTAATGACATTACCAGTACTGGTGTTGATGTCCACCCCAGCAGACATATAAACCAAGCATAATGAACAGAAAATCACTGGTGAACTGTCCCTCTCGTGCTGATAGTGCCTTTAACTTAGGTTTCTGAGTGCCACATCTTGGTGCCCCACATCCTCTCGCTAACACCGACGTTGGAGACAGCCCGCTAACTCTGCTGCCTTGTTGGCCTCGATGACCTGGGCTGTCGTCCTCTGGCCTGTGGAGTCTGTGCTGGCCCCATCTGGGAGGGAGCAGCCAGTTCCATGGCTGACATCTCCCCAGTCATCGCAGCCTCATCAGATGCCATGGTCACTGGCAGAGGGACGGAAGAGCTGCTGCCATCATCCAGAGCGCCCTGAGAGAAGCCCGCAGAGACGACAGGCAGCTCATGTGGCAATGTGATGTCACTCTGGACCTCCCAGCTCACCACTGATGGACGGGTACCTAGTTGGGATACTGGCTGCCTCAGTAATTGCCTGAGGTCATTGCCTGTATGAGGGCTTTCCGGTCCGAACCCCTGATTCTGTCCCTGGAGCTGCCTCTCCATGAGAGTCGCCACTAGTTATAAAGCCCAGGATTCCATACGCTTTATTTACCACTTTCTGCCACCTTTAAAGATTTGTGCACAAATACTCCCAAGTTTCTCTGTTCCTTTAGAATTGTATCCTTCATCTCATATTGCCTTTCCCCTTCCTACCAAAATGAATCACTTACATTTCGCTACATTAAATTTCATCTGCCACAGGTCCATCCACTCCACCAGTCTGCCTATGTCCTCTTGAAGTCTATCATTGTCCTCCGCACAGTTCATAATGTTTCCACGTTTTGTGTAGAGATGCCGCCACGCTAGATCAAACACATGGTGACAGTAATTCTCCGGCCTAAAGTCCCTGAAAGGTCTGTGGACAGCTGTCAGCGTAGAGAATGATGAGCACCAAATTCCAAGTCTTTCTACTCCAACCTTGGCACTCTGTCCTTGCAAATTACCTCCCCGTCACCAGCGCTCCTGTTTCACAGCCCAAGTTGTGGTCAGTCGTATCATTATTCTGGACATGAGATCAGCCAATGCCATGGGAGTTAAATAAAGCTCAATAGTTCAAAAGACAGGAGGCCTTGTGGTGCAGTGAGTAGCATCCCTGCTTCTGAGCCAGAAGCTCCGGGCTCAAATCCCATGCCAGGATTTGATAGCCACAGGAGGTGGTATTCTTTACGAACATCCTAAAGTTGAGTATCAACTTGTAAATTCTTCCAATATGCTTATGGCAAGTGGTAAGAGCGAGAGAGTCTCCTGGTCAGCCATACTGCAGAACACAATGGCAAACCACTGTAGTACCTTGTCAAGCATAATCATGGAGCTAAGTCCATGGTCACCAATGCCCTCTTAGGGCACGGTACCTGAAGAGAGAGAGAGAGGGAGTGTTAACAAGGTCTCACCACTGCAAGCAGGCTAGAAATTAACTGTTTGTTTAGTTTGCCGATGGAAATCTTATTCTGAACCTACCATTTTGACTGTTCCTTTAGCTAACTGTCCCAAGTCCTAATACTTAGTCAATCCCTTTCCTGTGTAATGCATCTTTGGGTGTTTTTATACATTGCCAATACCATTACAGCTGACATCACAACAACAAAAAATTGCATTGATATAGCACGTTTAAAGGAGTGGCAGTAGTCCCAAGGCACTCCACAGGGATGTTATCAAAGAAAATTTGACACCAAACCACACAAAGAGATTTTAGGAAAGATAACCAAAAGTTTGGCCGTATAGTTAATTTTTGAGGCGCGACTTCAAGGAGAATGGAGAGGTAGAGGGGCAAAGTCATTTAAGGTGGAAATTCCAAAGCTTAGGGCACAGGCAGCCGAATGTATGGCTGCCAATAGTGGAGCAATTAAAATTGGGGATAGGGAAAAATAGTTCAGACCAGTACTCTTATTTCCTAGATTTTACTGGTGTTCGATTTTCAGGTACATGCGACCAGTTCAGACCAGTATCCTTATTTCCCAGTTTTACTATTTTTTTGTTCTGGGACATGCAAGAGGCCAGAATTGGAGAGTTGTCAAGGCTTCCAAGGGTTGTAGGGCTGGAGGAGATTAGAGAGAAAGGGATATCTACCGACATAACAAATCAATGGGCCTGAACTTCCTCGGAGTGCCAACCAGTGTTGGATTGCCACTCCGTGCCCCCCAATTACTAACATTAATTTTTCTTCCATCCTATCTTGCCCAACCTTCCGACTCAGGCCAGGCAAGATCCATGCAGTGCAATGTGTCCTTGGGGTGCAGTGTGAAGTCAGGAGAGTTGAAGGGAAGGGGGTCACGTCCCCTTTTTTACTGCACTAGATGCCGTAAACCAGGTAAGTTTAAAGGCCCGGTGAAATTTAAAGGCCCTTGACAGGCCAGGGAGAAGGCAAGTTTCTAAGGTAAATTTGTGGGATGGGGGAGGATTGGAGGTTTGGGAGGGGTGGCGTGGGAGGCCGGGGTCGGAGGTCAGGGATCGGGGGTCAAGGAGTGGTCGGAGGTCAGGGGACGGTCAAATGTTGGGGGTTGGAGCACAGGGGATTTGGATGACGGGATGTAGGTTTCAGGTCGGACTGGTTCGGCCTGCAGGGGGTGGGGCAGTTGGGAGGAGGGGGAGTCAGACCTTAGGGGGTGGGGCGGAGTGTGTTGGCCCTCAGGGGACGGTTGGGCCTGGGAGCTGGAGTCAGACCTGGAGGGTGGTGCCAGGCCTTGGGGGAGGGGGAGTCAGTCTTTGGGGGAGGCCAAGGGCTGGCCTCGGATGGGGTACATTTGGGCCTGGAGGGTGTGGGGAGTCCCGTGCAGGTGGCTGGAATTCCATGGGGGAAGTATTGGAGGATCCCTAAGGCATCTGGGGTGACTGGGTGGGTATTGTAGGGGGGTGGTGTTTGTAGGGTGAGTAGGGGGAGACCCCTGGGGGGACATGGAGTTGGCGAAGACTCCTGGCGGGGGTCCAGGGGTTGGGGGAGCACAATAGTTACCCAGAAGTTAGAAGTGGTTTTAATCCTAACATTTTCTGGGTAACTATTGGTCTAACCCATTCAGATTGATGGGAAGTTTGTGATTTAGATCGCATTTTCGGATGGTACGTAGTGCTGGGCAATTGCTGTGAAAACCTTACCTGGGGACCTCCAAAGGGGATTCCCCAGTGCATCTTTGGGGTACTCCCCCAATCCCATGCTGGGCAGCTCGGAAGCTAAGGCCCAATATATCCTGATTGTTTGGCCTGTTGTTGAATGCAATTAAAATCAAAATCTGCCAAAGATATTTTTCAGGAACACAAAATTGAACCAGCATTAATTCCAGTTTGGGCTAATGTTGGAGCTGCTCTCAGTTGACCACTTGCGTTAGGTTATCAGAATATCTCTAGTTGCCAGTACTGCGCTAGTTGAACTCCCAGTATTGTTCAAAGGTCAGTTAATAGATGTATCTAATTTTAAATTAGTCTCAAGCAGCAACTCTGAAAAAGCTAATCAATTATTGGAAAAGTGGGATATGTTTCAAAGCTCAATCAAAAAACTTTAATTGGGTTTCTGCTTGATCACATTCTTTTATTAGCTTTGAGCAAACCTCAGGAATCTAATATTCTTCATCCTGCTGCTTTCATCTCTTTCTGATCATTGCAACCTAAATTGTTCAGACTATGACCAAATTCTCATTTGCTCCTTTCTTTCCTCTCCTAATTCAGTTCATTCTATCCTTGGCCCAATCTTTGGCATTCCAATATCTTGAAAATACTTTGCACCCCTGTTATTATGTTTGACCTTATGTTCAGTGGTTGTTGCTCCCATCTATGTTCTTTATTGCAAGATAATACATTTTGGGCTACCTGCATCTTTACTAATCTAACAGTCTCTTCAACTGAAGAAGATGAAGGTCAAAGCTGCTACTGGAATGAGCAGAGTTTTTCAATAGTTAGCATGCTATCTATTCATCACCTCCATTAGCACAGCTGTACATATGGAACGCAAATGGAATAAATGTCTGTTCTTCCTTGTAATTATAATGATTCTAATTAAAATGAACTAGGGCAGATTCAAAGAAAAAAACAAAAAAACTGCGGATGCTGGAAATCCAAAACAAAAACAGAATTACCTGGAAAAACTCAGCAGGTCTGGCAGCATCGGCGGAGATCACTTCCTCTCTCCTCACCGTCCAAGGACCCAAACACTCCTTTCAAGTGAAGCAGCATTTCACCTGCATTTCCCCCAACTTAGTCTACTGCATTCGTTGCTCCCAATGTGGTCTCCTCTACATTGGAGAGACCAAACGTAAACTGGGCGACCGCTTTGCAGAACACCTGCGGTCTGTCCGCAAGAATGACCCAAACCTCCCTGTCGCTTGCCATTTTAACACTCCACCCTGCTCTCTTGCCCACATGTCTGTCCTTGGCTTGCTGCATTGTTCCAGTGAAGCCCAACGCAAACTGGAGGAACAACACCTCATCTTCCGACTAGGGACTTTACAGCCTTCCGGACTGAATATTGAATTCAACAACTTTAGGTCGTGAGTCCCCTCCCCCATCCCCACCCCCTTTCTGTTTCCCCCCTTTTTTTTTTCCCAATAAATTATAAAGATTTTCCTTTTCCCACCTATTTCCATTATATAAAATTAAAAAAAACCCCACTAGAGCTATACCTTGAGTGCCCTACCATCCATTCTTAATTAGCACATTCGTTTAGATAATATCACCAACTTTAACTTTAACACCTATGTGTTCTATTGTACTATTGTTGTTGACATCTTTTGATGATCTGCTTCTATCACTGCTTGTTTGTCGCTACAACCACACCAACCCCCTCCACCTCTCTGTCTCTCTATCTCTCCGCCCCCCACACACACACCTTAAACCAACTTATATTTCAGCTCTTTCCTGGACTCGAACTCAAGTTCTGTCGAAGGGTCATGAGGACTCGAAACGTCAACTCTTTTCTTCTCCGCCGATGCTGCCAGACCTGCTGAGTTTTTCCAGGTAATTCTGTTTTTGTTTAGGGCAGATTCAACCCAGGTTAACTCCACAGCAAAAAAAATAATAGAAACCCATCTTCAAACAGGTCAACAATGTACAGAAGGATGGCTGAAGAGGAGAATGGAAACTTTTTACTGGTAATTCC
The DNA here is from genome assembly GCF_017639515.1 of Carcharodon carcharias. Taxonomy (NCBI): domain Eukaryota; kingdom Metazoa; phylum Chordata; class Chondrichthyes; order Lamniformes; family Lamnidae; genus Carcharodon; species Carcharodon carcharias. Next base: position 157,558,001 of record NC_054477.1, read on the forward strand.
CTTTTTCAAGTTGAAACTGAGGTGAATGTTGGGACATAATAGACAACGCAGCCTAAATGCACAAGTGAATCCTACAGTTGTATAGGCCTCACAACCTGAGACAGACTCATTGAATCTCAGACGCACAAATATTGCTTAACATTAATTTAATTGCATCAGTTAGGAAAACCTAGGCAATTTTGCTAGAATGGAAATGCAGAAAGAAAACAAGTGATTGGAACAAGAAATATGAAGAGGAATCAAAGGGGGTCCAATGGGCGGAATTTAGTGAGGGTGATGTGGGTACAGCTCACAGGTGGGAAATCCATGTCACCTCTCTAAGGAGAGCTCAGCACAGTTCAAACGCAATCAAATACCTAAGGCCTCTCAGCGGGCACCCCTATTCCTGATGCTGGGTCACTTAATTGGGCACTAAATGCCTTTGAAGGCAGGGTTTTCTGGGCAGCTTCCAGGAGGCACGGGGAGATCCATGTGAGATCTGGAGAATCCCTGAGCCACCAATAAGCCCCGGTGTGCTTGGGGATAACTGTCTTTAAAGGTTTCATTAATGAGCCTAATTAGCCAGGGAGTGGGTTCCCCATGTTGGCCCATTCCCATCATTGACCAAATGAGGGGCAGTTTTCCCAGCAATGGGAATGAGCCATGTGGCCTCTCCCGCGATTATGCAGGCCCTCCCGCCAACTAGCCAGCAGCATTGGGCCCCATTAAATTCCAGACAATGCTAGAGAAACAAGGAGAATAAAAGTTAGAAGAGTAAAAGACACACAATCAAGGGACAGTCGGAATTTCCGGACTTTGTGAGCAATACACGGCTTTGTACCCGCCTCTCTTTTTTGCTTAAAAAAAACATCACAAAAGCAGTAATTTCAGTCATAGAGAGTAAGAGGGAGAGAAATCATACAATGAAAGAAATGTCTATTTAGTTAAATGATTAATGCCAAACAGTCAGTAAGGCTGTGCGATGTTGGGATAAAAATCCACCATGCCAAAAATAACTGAATTTTTCACTCTCAATTTCTAAGCAGTAGTCAGTCAGAGAAATAAGTTATAGTTCCTCTGGAGTAGAGAGTCCTAACCTTCATCATCGATTCTTTTGTTCTTATCTCTCTCTTCAATTTGTGAATGAAAATTTTATAGGCCTCTAGTGCACTGACCTTGGTGAGTCACTTAGGCACCATGAGAGTTATTGTGAACAAGCGTGCTAGAAATGAGATAGTTCTTCACAATACTTCTGATGGTCAAACCTGTTTACCATTAATCATGTAACTAATCACCTTTGCACTGTTGTCCCATTTCCTACCTCAAGAATGTTTCGATTGACGATGAGGTAACAAAGTTCAGTCAGTCAGCACAGTCTGGCACATCCTACACTTAAAAGCTTAAATTAGTAGCAGAGCCGGCTAAATTGCATTGTCGGGGAGTAGTCGCAGGATCAGGGAGTTAGTCGGGAGGTCATTGCAGTGACTGGAGAGTCGGTTTTGTACTTCCCAGATGTTAGATTAGTTTTAATCTGTCTAAGATTAAGTCCTGCAGAACTGTCCGAGGTCTCTGGCTCTAAGTCCGAGACATTTGCGGAGGGTTCTGGGGATCAGGGGATTAGCCCATCAGAAGTTGAAACTTCCCAGGCAATTCCCACAGAGGTCAGCACGTCAGGACTTCCACAGAATCCGGATGCTCGTCTTCAGCCATCCATCCGGACTCCGACAATTTGGAGACCAGATGATCTGGCTCGATATCTTACACTCCCATCCTTCTTAAAGGCATTTGGAAATTGAATTTGAATCCTTCACGTTACATAAGTTCACGTCCACTTCAGTCATCTGCTAGAGAGGCATCTCTAAAAAAATTGATCACGTAACTTGTTGAGAAATGGCACAGATGCCGAGAACTCCTTCAGTGATGAATTCCTAGTGTGATTAGCACCTCCCTGAAACACATCTCAGTGGCTGAAACCAACTTTGTGTGAATTGTTGAATGGAGAAGCCTAGAAGAACCTGGATTTGGTGCTACATTGCTAGCTTCAGTGTGTCATGTGCCATGAATTTTGAAAGCCAGCAATATCAATTACAACCCAGCCACTGCTATATTTTTTTGCGGATTGCCTTTTAATGTTAAAAACTAGAAGTATTTTATCAAGTGCTGCTCTTTGATAAATTTGCATGATTCAGCAAAATTAAGAAAAAACTGAATATGTCTCTGGAGCTACATGGTTATCTTAGTTTGGTCATAACTAAATTCTAAAGGCACAGGATTTGACTAGGCTTGGAAGAGAGATTAGCCACGATCGAATTGAATGGTGAAACAGCCTCGAGGGGCTTAATGATGCACTCCTATAAATGTTTCTAATCTTTCAACTTTGTTAGAATTTGAAATTTCAACCATGTGCAAGTACTTCACATTCTCGTTAAGCATTCAGGTACAACTTTTGAATAGTCAGGGCTATTCCAATATTTTCACTCTACGGTCTGGATAATGGCTGATTTGTGCGGCTGGAATTTTGTTCTTGTGTTGGGGGTCCGGACAGATGTCTCGAAAGACAAGGCCGAGGGAAAGACAGGGCACCTGTGGCCACATTTTACGGGGGTTAGGCAATTAATCGGTTGCTGTCAGGGCTGCCCTGCTTGTTAAGGAAGGCCAGGTGCTCCAAGGAGCTGCCGGCCAATCGAAGGGTTTGAAACTCGGCAGTCTCTCAACAGCAACTCCAGGAATGGTGGCCACTGCTGGGACTGCACTTGGAAGCAGTGGACGCAATGGAAGGATGCTGCCCTCATAACCAGGTAATTATGGTCAGGTGCCTGCCCTGGCGATGGAGGGTGTTTAGTTGGTGAGGGCAGGCAGCTCAACTGGTGTGAGAGGCGAGGGTCATTGGTGCCAGGGAACTCCTTCATGGACAAAAAAGTGCTCGAAGAGGAGGGTCACCCCAAGCCTCAAGCCTGCTAGGAGGACACAAGGGTTCACTTGGCAGTCTGCCCACGTGGTGGAAAGGCCAGTTGCTGCTGGTAAAATACAAGCAGCAGTGAGCAGAGGCCATTAATTGGCCACGTCCATGGCTCGCTTGGTCACTGGGTGGGAGGCCCATCCTCTACGCTCCCCGCCACTGGCAAAATGGCTGGACACCCCCCCTCCCCTGCCCTCCTTCCCAGTTTCCTTTCACCACCTTATGGACCTGCCCACCTCCCAGTCCATCCCCAGAGGGCTGGGAAAATCCATGGTGAAAATCAAAATGTTAGACATGATTGGTCCCTATTAATTATTTAGGGATCACATCGTGCAAGGGAGTTGAGGGGAGATCTGACAGAGATGCACAAGATTATGACAGGTTCAGGTAAGGCAGGCAAAGAAAATCTGTTCCCATTCGCTTACTGTACAAAGTCTAGGGGACACAGATTTAAAGTTTTGGGCATGAGATACAGGGGCCACGCGAGGAAGAACTTTTTTACAGAGCAAGCTGCGGTGTCCTGGGCCTCGCTGCCCGTGAGAGTGGTGAAAGAAGAAACAATCAATGATTTCTAAAGGAAATTAGATAGGCACTTGGGGGGTAATAAACATGCAGGACTATGGGGATAGAGTGGAGGAATGGGACTGGATTGCCCTACAGAGAGCCAGCATGGGTTCAAGGGGCCGAATAGCATCCATCAGATCTGATTGGGTGGGATTTTCCGGCCGGGCCCACCACCGGGATTGTCCAGTCCCTCTGAAAGTCAGCGGACTTTTGGCTGGGCCACCGAATCTCCCATGGTGGGTCCCACCACAACGCAGTCAGGAAACCTCAGCCTAAGACTCCATGACAAAAGATTCCCACAGACAAATCTGAAAGCAATTTGAAATATTAACCTTACACAAGCCAAATTTCATATGAACAGAAACATTCTTTTGTTTTTGATTTGGGCGATGCTGCTACTTAAAAAAAAATAGAAAAATCTCATCAAATGCTTATTCTGCAGCTTTCGTTTTAATTAAAAACCTCTATTCAAGCATTCAGTATCAAAATGTTTCCTCCTTAACTTTGTAAGTGTCTCATTGGTGGAACTTATATTGAAGGAAAAATGTGTTTAGCACAGGGCTGTAAGCCATTGAAATTGTCTTTTCCATTGACGGTCCCCTCACTAAAGGAGGTGTGAGAGGGATCATTTGTGATACTGTTCAGCAGAACACATCACTGAAAGTTTTAGCAGATTTTTTTTTTAAATTATGATGAAGTGTGCCATTTGTAGGGTATCTTATAAGCTACAATAGATAACTTTGATAAGATTTGATTGAGTGTCGTTGATCAGGAACATACGGTGATTAAAAATCTATTTAAGGAAAGCACAGTCAGGCACAGATTGTGCATAAGAAGAGTGAATTTGAGTCCGTTCAATTCTGTGGATGGAGGCTAACCCACTTTGTTGGCACAATGTAAAACAGCCCTTACTTTGTAACCAGCGTCTTCCACTAATATTGACAACTGAAGTTGTCGATGCTGATACTGTGGCTATGACCGTTGGCAGAAAAGTTTCACTCCTCAGCACTGAGGTTCTTCAACTTGATGCCGATTTGTATACTTAATTGGCATTTTGTTAAAGACACTTAGTGCACAATAACTTTCTGGCGACTTTAATAATACTGAAAGGTTGAGAGAATGTGACTTAAACTTGCCAGACACTTTGAACTTTGAAAGCAACGTTTCACCGTCTGTGGAGATTTTAAAAACACTTGTGGTCTTGTTTTCAGATAAATTAAAGCTTTTCCCTTTTTTTGTTGTAGTTCTGCCTTTCAATGCCTTTGGGCATTAATGTGAAGCTCTTCTCACAAGTTGTTCAGTCCGTTTCTGACACTCATGTGGTATTTAAAGCTTGGCAGCTTAATAATTCGCTATTGCATTCATGTGTCTGACCTTCCTTCAGATGGTGATCCAGGCCAACAGCCCTAAAGATCTGCCACTCTGACGCCTGGCTACTTCCACTGGTTTTTGCCAGCTTATTTTGGTTTTTTTTTCATTCTTCCTTGGACCCCTGACTTTGTGGACCATAAGGAAAATGTGCAGTGAAGAAATGGGGCAAAGGATAGCAAGAGATGGTGAAAGCATTCAAGGTGATGCCAGCAATCTGGCAGGGCTATTGGGCCATGAGCGGAGTCTTAGTGTAGGGTTAGTCTGGAGGAATCTGCAGAGCTCACTGGGAGAATATGGAGGTTAATGCTGGGTCAAATACAGTTTCATTGACTTAACAGAGATATAATAATCACATAACCAATAATTTGCACTCCATGAGAGCTCTGCCTGAAGGCATGAAGATCCTTGGCTCAGTTTCTACTGATGCTTCAGCCTGGGATGCTTTTCACGGCAGTTTCTGCCAATGGTTGTTTACCACTTCCTTCCATTCTCAGGGGCAGGACGAGGAGGCAAACCCCACATCTACCTCAGCCAGAGCAGGAATTGAACTCGCAATGTTAGCACTGTGCTGAACCACACAGTCACCTTCAAAGCTAACCGGCTCCCTGTAACCAATAATATTAATCGATTGGTACAGGCCAATGAGTAATAGTGCAAGGATTCCTCAAGCATCCAGTCTTACGTTGCAGGCTCCAAACTTTTAATTATAGAAAGATATTCAACATATGCCAGGCATGTAATTGCCTGGTAATCAGTTTCAAATTATTTTGCAATAAACTCGCAGCGACACCATTGAACTTCTTAATCTTTCAGTTTGAATGTCATCATGTAGCAGTAACATGCAATGCATCAGTAGGTACAATCCATACCAGAATGAGCTTTTAATGCTAAAATAAAAAAAAAACCCATAAATTAACAGTGTGCATTTGAAGACTAGCAAATAATGGTGTGAATTCACAGCAGTGGTTATTTGAAACAGTTTGACATTGGGCAGCAGCTGTGACAGCAGCAACAATTGCTGTCTATAACAAGGTTATAGAGAGCCTTTAAGGTGATAAATGCCCAAAGCATTTCACAGGAGCGTTTTAAGCCAAGTTTGACACTGAGCAACATAAGGCGCTATGAGGGCGAATGGCTGAAACGTTGGTCAAAGAGGTAGGTTTTAAGGAGCGCCTTCAAGGAAGAGAAAGAAGTAGAGAGGCGAAGAGGTTTAGGGAGGGAATTCGAGATCTTAGGAGCCACGCAGCTGAAGGCACGGCCGCCAGTGGTGGTTGACTAAAATTTGGATGGTTAAGAAATCAGAATTAGATGAGCTCAAACATCTCAGAGGTGTGTGGGGCCGGAGGGCATACGGAGGGGGGCAAGGTCAAGAATGAGAATTTTAAAATTGACATGTGGGCCAGGGATAGACCAAAACTTTAAATGCTTGAGAAAGGATTTCCTGTGTTGTCGATTGCAGTAAAATAATACATTTCAATTGGTAAAGCATGTTAATAATTCAATCATATTGTAGCGTTTTCTCGCATTTTTATACCATTTCAAACAACATTCCTGTAGCCGGGTTGTACTATTAATAATGGATTTGATCTGCAGACACTTCTTGGGTGGAAACATTGGCCTGAAATTTCCCGTCAGCGATTTGGAGGCGGGGCCCACTTGCCGATGGGAAAATGACGCGGAATGATGTCGGAAGGAACCCCCAACGTCATCCCGGTCCATTTAAATATTGAGGAAGGTGGGCAGAGAGCGAAATCAGCTGTCCGCCCGCTCACCTGTCAATTGCCAATTAAGGCCATTGACAGGATAATTAAAAACAAAAACAGAATTACCTGGAAAAACTCAGCAGGTCTGGCAGCATCGGCGGAGAAGAAAAGAGTTGACGTTTCGAGTCCTCATGACCCTTCGACAGAACTAGGTGAATCCAAGGAAGGGGTGAAATATAAGCTGGTTTAAGCTGGTGGTGGGGTGGGGGGGGGGGTGGTGGGGGGGGGAGAGAAGTGGAGGGGGGGGTGTGGTTGTAGGCAAAAGCAGTGATAGAAGCAGATCATCAAAAGATGTCACAGACGGCAGAACAAAAGAACACATAGGTGTCGAAGTTGGTGATATTATCTAAACGAATGTGCTAATTAAGAATGGATGGTAGGGCACTCAAGGTATAGCTCTAGTGGGGGTAGGGGGAGATTGGAAGCAAAATTAATAAATTTTTCCAAGTCCCGACGAGAGCATGAAGCAGCACCGAAGTAATCATTGATGTACCGGAGAAAGAGTTGTGGAAGGGGGCCGGAGTAGGACTGGAACAAGGAATGTTCCACATACCCCATAAAGAGACAGGCATAGCTGGGGCCCATGCGGGTACCCATAGACACACCTTTTATTTGGAGGAAGTGAGACGAGTTGAAGGAGAAATTGTTCAGTGTGAGAACAAGTTCAGCCAGACGGAGGAGACTAGTGGTGGATGGGGATTGTTTGGGCCTCTGTTCGAGGAGGAAGCTAAGGACCCTCAGACCATCCTGGTGAGGGATGGAGGTGTAGAGGGATTGGACGTCCATGGTGAAGAGGAAGTGGTTGGGGCCAAGGAACTGGAAATTGTTGATGTGACGTAAGGTGTCAGAGGAATCACGGATGTAGGTGGGGAGGGACTGAACAAGGGGAGAGAGAAGGGAGTCAAGATAACGAGAAATGAGTTCTGTGGGGCAGGAGCAAGCTGACAAGATCGGTCTACCTGGACAGTTCTGTTTGTGGATTTTGGGTAGGAGGTAGAAGCGGGCCGTACGATGTTGGGCGACTATCAGGTTGGAAGCTGTGGGAGGGAGATCCCCAGAGGAGATGAGGTCAGTGACAGTCCTGGAAACAATGGCTTGATGTTCAGTGGTGGGGTCATGGTCCAGGGAGAGGTAGGAGGAAGTATCTCTGAGTTGACGCTCAGCCTCCGTGAGGTAGAGGTCAGTGCGACAGACAACAACAGCACCACCCTTGTCAGCGGGTTTGATGACAATGTCGGGGTTGAACCTGAGAGAATGGAGTGCAGTAAGTTCAGTGAGAGAGAGATTAGAATGGGTGAGAGGAGTAGAGAAATTGAGACGACTAATGTCGTGCCGACAGTTCTCAATGAAAAGATCAAGAGAAGGTAAGAATCCAGAGGGAGGGGTCCAGGTGGAGGGAGAATATTGGAGGTGGGTGAAAGGATCCGTTGAACAGGGAGAGGACTCTTGCCCAAAGAAGTGAGCCTGGAGAGGAAGAGGGCGGAAGAAGAGTTCAGCATTGTGCCGAGGCCGAAATTCATTAAGGTGAGGGGTATGAAACTAAGTCCTTTGCTGAGCACTGAACATTCAGCATTAGAGAGGAGATGGTCAGGGGGTATAGTGAATACACGGCTGGGGCTGGGATTGGAAGATGGGGTGGGGACGGAGGGACAGGCAGGGGTGGAGGGTCCTAGATGGGTGTTGGTGTCGATGAGTTGTTGGAGCTTGCGGTCCTTAGCACTTGAGAGAAAGAGAAAAAGTTTCTCGTTGAGGCGTCGGATGAGACGAAGAATAAATTGAAACTGGGGGCACGCGCAGCTTTGAAAAAGGGTACGGCGGTGCTGCTGGAGGGCGAGGTCGAGTGTGTTCATATGGCGGCGCATGGCACTGAGTGTGGATCTCAGGATGCGACGGGAACAGCAGTCCGAGAAACGTTTTATGTCCCGGAAATACCAGTAATCCTGGGTGGGTTCGAAACATGAGGGGTGGAATTTCAGTTGAAATCCACGTGGGGTAATTCGGAGACAGAGACAGTCACTGAGAAAGGAGATATGGGTGTGAATTCGGGTTTTAGTAAACACCTTGTCAAGCACCAGGAGAGAAATGGAAAGCAATGAAGGTGAACAAGGCAAAAGAGAGATACGGAAATCTTTTCGCAGAGACGAACAGAACTTCTTCAAGGAGGTAGGCATTTCTTGAAGAGCAGTGGCAGTCAATGAAACACAGAGATAAAAACAAAAAACTGCGGATGCTGGAAATCCAAAACAAAAACAGAATTACCTGGAAAAACTCAGCAGGTCTGGCAGCATCGGCGGAGAAGAAAAGAGTTGATGTTTCGAGTCCTCATGACCCTTCGACAGAACTAGGTAGATCCCAGGAAGGGGTGAAATATAAGCTGGTTTAAGGTGGTGGGGGTGGGTGGGGGGGGGGGGGGGGGGGGGTGGTGGTGGTTGGATGGGGGGAGAGAAGTGGAGGGGGTGGGTGTGGTTGTAGGCAAAAGCAGTGATAGAAGCAGATCAACAAAAGATGTCACAGACAGCAGAACAAAAGAACACAGAGGTGTCGAAGTTGGTGATATTATCTAAACGCATGTGCTAATTAAGAACGGATGGTAGGACACTCAAGGTATAGCTCTAGTGGAGCATAAAAGATTTAAAAATATTTAAAAATAATGGAAATAGGTGGGAAAAAGAAAAATCTATATAATTTATAATTAAGCTTAGGATAATTAAGCTTGTTAAATGCCCTGCCTGCCCAACCTTAAGGCTGGCAGCCCCAGCGGGCTTCTGATAATACATGAAACCTCATCCACTGGCGGGATGAAGTTTCATGTCTGTTTTAAAAAACTTTAATAAAGTTTATATCCTTTTTATTAACATGTCTCATCTCGTGTGGCATTGTCACATGAGGGGGACATGTTAATAATTTTTATATTTTTATATTTTTAAAGTTTTTTAGAACGCCAGTAATCTCCCTGAGACAGCACTTAGTCTCAGGGAGCAGTGCGCATACCGAAAGCGCGCACTCTGACAGTTGGGAAATCCCTCCACCACCCCTCCCCCCCACGCAGGAAGTACATAGCGCTTCCCGCTGGGCAGGCCTTAATTGGCCTGCCCACGTAAAATGGCGGCTGGCCCTGTTTCGGCGGCAGAGTTTGGCTGCCAGCCCACCACCGAGCCGGTGGAGTCCGCCCGCCAACCAAGGGAAAAATTCAGGCCAATTAAGTTTATTTATGAGGTGCCCAGCAGCAACTACATGTGTGCTTTCAACTCCAACTCTATCTCTACACTGTCTGCCGAGGTAGCCCGCAATGTTCTCCTAATGGTTACTACAGATCATGTGGTCTTCCTTAACAAGTATTATTCTTGAAGGTACATTACACACTAAATAAACCCTAATTATTACATTCTTCCCTCTTTAACTTGGCTGTATATATTAAATTTACAAGTACAAATTGTTTCAAGACAACATAATATTTACACTGGGTAAGGAACTTACAAGTTCAGTCTTTCAGATAGTTTCCTGATATGTGTTGTACGTTACAGCTCCACAACTTCAGATTCTTTGTCAGGAACCTCCTTTTCCAGAGTTGCCTTAAAATCAGGAGCTTCGGTGGGTACTTGTTGTCCTGTATCCTCAACTCTTACAGGAACACCAGACATGTCTGTCCTGGGTTGCGTATCATCGACAGGAAATGCAGACCCGGTCATGATCGCTGGTGGGACAGTATCTTGGTGATTTGCCTCTCTCTTCCTTAAGTAGTCCACATGTTTATGGATGATCCGGCCTTCCACCTCCACATGGTAAGAAAGAGGTCCAGTCACCGCACATATTTCACCCGATAACCACACTGGTCCTTCTCCGAAGTTCTTCACATATACCGGCTCTCCCACGGTAAATTTCCTCTCATGACAATGCAAGTCAGACCTAGTTTTCTGGCTTCCCTGACACTTTTCCACCTTCCCCTCTAAATTCCATTTATTATTAAGCTCAATCTCATCCTGAGACAACGTTTCAACACTAACTCCGCAGGTGTGGTGCCTGTTGTGTGAGGGGTGGTCCTGTAATGAAAAAGAAAGCATACTAGCTTGGTTGCTGAGGAATCACCAGTTAGCTTTTTCATTTCTGTCCTGAACGTTTGAACTGCCCTGTCAGCGAGTCCATTTGAGGAAGGGTGGGATGGTGCAGTTTTTACATGAATGAGACCGTTGAGGCTGATAAACCATTGGAACTCAACACTCGTAAATGCCGTGCCGTTTATCGGAAACGACTACTTCTGGTGGTCTATGAGTGACAAAATTCTGATGTAGTTTCTCAATTGTAGCGGCTGATGTTGGTGATTTCACCTCATATACATCCAACCATTTTGAATGGGTGTCGACAATGAGCAGAAACATTGTTCCCAGGAAAGGTCCAATATAATCCAGCATCCGCAGTTTTTTTGTCTTTACCAATATAATCAATGTGTAACTGCAGCCAATGTCTACCTGGCCACCTCCAAGAGTGTAACAGAGCTGTCACTGACAGCTTTTGCAGTTGCTGACATTGCACACAGTGCTTTACTATTTCGCCATCCATCCCAGGCCACCATAAATAGCTGCGTGCTATGATCTTCATTCGGGAAATTCCTGGACGTGCACAGTGTAATTCAATTAAAAGTGGTTCCTTTCCCTTTGGGGGAACTATCACTCGTGCTCCCCACAATAAGTTGCCATTCTGGCTGGTTGTTTCATGTCTTCTATTGAAGTACGGTTTCATTCAATCAGATACGGACTCCTGTGACCAACCATGCAGTCCTTGTTCTTGTACTTGAGGTGGGACTGCATCCCGACTTGTCCAGTCTCCGATCTGTCAAACACACACCGGTGAGGAATCTAAGAAATTTAACAGGAGAGAAAGTTCCTGTGGGACTGGGACGTGCTCATCATTTTCTTGTAAAGGCAAACGACTAAGGGCATCGGTGTTTGCGATTTGATTGCCAGGCCTGTGTATGAAAGTGTATTCGTAAGCTGCCAGGATTAAAGCCCATCGTTGTATTCTTGCTGAGGCTATGGGTTGTATAGCTTTGTCCTCACTAAACAATCCTAGCAATGGTTTGTGGTCTGGGACAATTGTGAAATGGCAGCCATGTGTGTACTGGTGAAATTTCTTGACATCAAAGATAATGGGCAGGTCTTCTTCCTCTATCTGCGAGTATCCCTTTTCCACTGTGGTGAGCATTCTTGATATGTAACCTAATGGAAGTTCTGTGCTGTCATCTATCCGATGGGAGAGCACTGCTCCCACTCCGTGGGGAGATGCATCACATGTCAGCACCAATTCTTTTGTCTGGTCATAATGCATTAATAGATTGGACGAGTGCAACAATTGTTTCACCTTTATGAAAGCTTCTTTCTGGGACGCCTCCCATAAGACCATCAAACCATAAGACTCGGGAGCAGAAGTAGGCCATTTGGCCCATCGAACCTGCTCTGCCATTCAATGAGATCATGGCTGATCTGATAATCCTCAACTCCACTGTCCTGCCTTTTCCCCATACCCTTGATTTCCTTACTGATTAAAGATCTGTCTGTCTCAGCATTGAATATACTTAATGACCCAGCCTCTACAGCCCTCTGCGGTAAAGAATTCCACAGATTGACTACCCCCAGAGAAGAAAATCCTCCTCATCTTTGTTTTAAATGGGCACCTCATTACTCTGAGATTATGTCCTCTGATCCTAGACTCTCCCACAAGGGGAAACAACCTCTCAGCATCTAACCTGTCCAGTCCCCTAAGAATCTTATATGTTTCAATAATGTCACCTCTCATTCTTCTAAAATCCAATGAGTACAGGCCCAACTGATTCAACCTCTCCTCATAAGAAAATCCCTCCATCCCTGGGATCAACCTAGTGAACCTTCTCTGGACTGCCTCCAATACCAGTATATTTTTCCTTAGATAAGGGGACAAAAACTGTTCACAGTATTCTAAGTTTGGTCTAACTAGTGCCTTGTACACCTTTAGCAAGACTTCCCTATTTTTGTACTCCATTCCCTTTGAAATAAAGGCCAACATTCCATTTGCCTTCCCTATTACCTGCTGAACTTGTATGCGAGCTTTTTGTGATTCATGCACGAGGACCCCCAAATCCCTCTGTGCTGCAGCTTTCTTCAGTCTTTCTCCATTTAAATAATATTCAGCTCCTCTATTCTTCCTGCCAAAATGCATAACCTCACACTTTCCCACATTCTATGCCCTCGCAGATGAATGTTAAAGATTTTATGGTACCTATTTCTTATGTGCAAGGAAGATCCCCCTGGTGTCCCCAAGACCAACGTTGGTTCTTTCTGAGTAGAGAATGCAAGGGGGCCAGCACTGTAGACAAATTGGGTGAGAACCACCCATAACAATTGATCATCCTAGGAATAATTTGAGCTTTGAGGTGTTCTTTGGCACAGGTGCCTCTCTTATGTCTCTCACTTTCTTTTCAACCAGGTGGAGGCCCTGTGAATCTACCCAGTAACCTAATAGATTACCTCCCTTGCTTAGAACATGCACTTTTCTTTTTTTAGACGCAATCCAGCTTGCAAGAAATGTTTTAAGGCTTCTTATAAGTTTGCCAAATACTCTTTTTCAGTGAATCCTGTCACCAATACAGCGTTTAAATGGACTACAACCTGGGCCAGTCCCTGCAGTAAGCTTTCCATTATTATCTGAAAGATGGTACAAGCGGAGGAGACACTGAAAGAAAATTGTGTATTTTGGTACATCCCTTTGTGAGTATTAATTGTGACAATTTCCCGGGAGGCATTATCCAACTCTAGTTGTTGATAAGCTTGGCTCATGTCAAGCTTCTTGTATGTTGTTCCTCCTGTCAACTTGGCACACAGGTCTTCGATTTTTGGAATGAGATGTCTGTCTAGCTTAGCTAATTTATTAACTGTCAGTTTGTAGTCTCCACAAATTCGGGCACTTTGGTCGAGTTTAAAGACGGGGACTATGGGTGCTGTCCATTCTGAGAACTGCGCAGGTTGTATAACACCCAGTTTCTCCAGTCTGTTCAGTTCAATATCGACTTTTTCTCGCAGGGCATATGGCACCAGTCCCACCTTCATGAAGTGGGGGGTTGCTCCTGGATCCACATGAATCTTGTCCTGCAGGCCCTGGATTCTCCCCAGTTCGTCTTTGAAGAAGGTATATTTTCTAAGTAGCTCTGGTAGCCCACTTGCTCTCAACTGCAAAATTTCAGCCCTTTCTAACTCTAACCAATTTTGCCTCAGGAGGCTTGGTCCTTCACCTGCCACCACCACCAAGGGTAGCATTGCCATTTGGCTTCCAGATTGGACAGTTACTCTGTTTATGTCTTTTACTTGAATGCCTTTACCCGTGTATGTCTTTAGCTTAGCAGCTGTTTCTTCTAAACTTAATTGATGCTCACCATTATTCATATATCTGAGGGTATGTTCCCCAATTACTGTAGTGGAAGCTCCTGTGTCCACTTCCATTCTAACAAGTCTGCCATTTACTTTCACTGTGACAAATATTGGTTCTGTCTTTCCAACTTTCAGGTTAAACAACGAGTAAATGTCTGAATTTGTTGTTTCAGGCTCTTCTACATGGTAGATTTCACTGGGCTTCTTCTTCTGTTTACGAGCCTGCTTGAATCTTTCCTTGCATCGCCTCATCACATGTCCAGTTCTGTGACAATAGCAGCATTCGATTTTTTTAAACTGCCAATCGCTAAAAGATGATTGTTTCCACCTCTATTAAAATTATTCTTCAATTTCGCTGCGAAGTTACTTTTCTTTATTCTTCAGCTAGTGGGGGCTGTTTCCCCCTTCTTGGCAGAGTCCTGCATTTTTGTGCCCTTTTCGGCTGGGGTTTCCCACCCGATGTGGAGAACGGTGTCATTTTTAACACCCTGTATTGCTTTTGAATCCCTTCCTGCACTTTCAATGGCTAGTGCTATCTCTAGCACCTTCTTGGAATCCAGATTCACTTCAGACAATAATCATTTCTGAATAGAGTCTTCTTTCACACTACACACTAAGCAATCTCTAATCATGTTGTTTAGAGTCGTACCAAACTCATAATGTTCTGTTAACTACTTCAAATTTGCCACATAGCATGCAATTGTTTCACCCAAGGCTCTATTTCATGAATTAAACCTGAACCTCTGCGTCATGACTGAGGGCTTTGGCTGAAAATTACTCTTCACAAAGTCCACAAATTCATTGAAACTTTTCAAACCTGGGGCACTGGGTGCTATCAAACTTCGAATCAGACTGTAGGTTTTGCTCCCTCAAGTACTCAAGAGGATCGCTCGCCTCTTCTCTTCCCCCGTAATCTCGTTCTCTTGCAAAATGAATGTGAGGCATTCTATGTAATGAGGCCAATCATCTGTGGCTAGTTCAAAAGGATCAATTCTCCCAAAGTGTGGCATTTTGAGAGAGGATAACTTCTTCAATTCTAACAGAGCTTGCTACTTACAATCACTGGGCGAGGTACAGTGTCTATTTCTTTTTACCTTGATTTCTTCTGTTAAACGTTTTATCCTCATCACCAGTTTGTTATAAGGGTGGCCGAGTTGCTACTGTTATTAAAGTTGATCGGCAGACTCTTTTTGGGTGGAAACATTGGCCTGAATTTTTCAGGCGGTGGGCAAGCTCAGCGGGAGCGGGCGGGGACGGCCGCTGAGCCGATTACCACCCGCGCTCAGCTTCGCGCTGCCATTTTACGCGGGTGGGCCAATTAAGGCACATCCAGCCTAAGATGCAAGCTGTAATGCTCAGCGCTACCTGTGCGGTTGGTGGGGGGAGGGAGTGTTGGGGTTAGCGTTCTTTCAAGCATGCGCGCGACAGGGCACTTCAATCTCCCTCAGGCACGGAGCTGACTCAGGGAGATTGAAGGGCTATTGTAATTATTAAATAAATTAATGTAAAATTCAATTAAACATGTCCCCTCATTTGACGTTTTGATTTTGCGGAAGACATCTTTATTTATTCAATAAAGTCTTTAGGAAACCTCATTCCGCTCGTGGACGAGTTTCCTAAAAAAAGGTGAAGGCCGCTTGGCCTTTTTTACCTTCCCACCAACATTATGGTTGGACGGGCAGCGCTATAATGACTTAATCAGTTCCTTAATGACCTCAATAGGCCATTTACATATTGACGGGCGCTCAGCCGACTCCGGCGTGTGCCCGCCAAATGAAACATCGCGAGGCAGTGCAATGATGTTGGAACACACGCCCGACATCATCGAGCGTCATTTTACATGTCAGCATGTCGGACCCACCCCCCTGCACGCTGACTGAAAAATCCTGCCCATTAAGTTTATTTACAATGTACTCAGCAGCAACTACACGTGTGCTTTCAACTCCAACTCTATCCCTACACTATCTGCTGAGGTAGCCCATGCTACTCTCCTATTGGTTACTACAGATCATGTGATCTTCCTTAACAAGTATTATTCTTAAAGGTTTATTACAAACTAAATAAAACCCTAACTACTATAATTCCCAAGAATCCATTAATTTTGGTGGTAATTCAGGATTATTTTCTTATTCATTCATGGGATGCAGGCGTCCCTGGCTAGGCCAGCATTTATTACCCATCCCTAATTGCCCTTGAGAAGATGGTGGTGAGCTGCCTTCTTGACCCACTGCAGTCCATATGGTGTAGGTACACCCACAGTGCTGTTAGGGAGGGATTCCAGGACTTTGACCCAGCGACGGTGAAGGAACAGCGATACATTTCCAATTCAGAATGATGAGTGGCTCGGAGGGGAACTTCCAGGTGGTGGTGTTCCCATGTATCTGTTGCCCTTGTCCTTCTAGATGATAGTGGTCGTGGCTTTGGAAGGTGTTGTCTAAGGGACCTTGGTGAGTTTCCTGCAGTGCATCTTGTTGGTGGTATACACTGCTTCCACTGTGCGTTGGTGGTGGAAGGAGTGAATGTTTGTGGATGAGGTGCCAATCAAGCTGGCTGCTTTGTCCTGGATGATGTCAAGCTTCTTGAGTGTTGTTGAAGCTGCACTCATCCAAGCAAGTGAAGAGTGTTCCATCACTTGTGCACTGAAGATGGTGGACAAGCTTTGTATCCTCCCCAGGATTACAGAGAGCACAGGTGGGTGACAGGATTAAAACTCTGTGGCTTGATTATCTGACCCATTTCCCCTCTGAGTATAGACCCAAGCTTGAATATGGGATGGAGTAATTATCCCAGATATTCTTACTTTTTCTCTTCAGCCATCAAAGATATTGTGTCATAGGGTTACATAGGATTACATAGGATATCAAGCACAGAAACAGGCCATTCAGAACAACCAGTCCATTCCAGTGTTGTGCTCCACTCGAACCTCCCACCATCTTTCCTCATCTAAATCTATCATCATAAGCCTCTATTCCCTTCTTCCTCATGCATTTGTCTAGGTTCCTCTTAAATGTATCTATGCTATTCCCTTCAGCCGCTCCCTGTGGTGGCGAGTTCCACATTCTCATTACTCTTTGGGTAAGGAAGTTTCTTCTGAATTCCCTATTGGATTTCTCGGTGACTATCTTATATTGATATCCTGTAGTTCTGCTCCTCCCCTCAAGAGGAAATGTTCTCTCTGTATCCACCCATTTCAGAATTTTTAAGACCTTCATTGGGTCACCCCTCAGCCTTCATTTTTCAAGCGAATAGAGACCCTGTCAATCCTTCCCTGATATATATACCCATGCACTTCTGGTATTGCCCTTGTAAATCTTTTCTGCATCCTCTCCAGTGCCTCGATATCAATTTTACACATGGCAACTGGAATTGCACACAGTCTTCTAAGTGTTGCCTAGCCAAGTTGGATACAGGTTTAGCATATTTCAGCTACTCCTCAATTCCATCCCTCTAGAAATATAGCCCTTGATTTGCTTTTTTTTTCTAGTGGCCTTGCTAACTCATGGCACAATTTCATCAATTAGATCACTGTTATGGATTCTCTATGAACTAAAATTTGTCCCAAATATAGTTGTTAAAGGGAACAAGCCAAAACTTGGAGAGCGTTTGAAATGTGAAATGCACTATCACAGGGAGTGGCTGGAGCAATTCGCAAATGTGCATTTAAGAGAAAACTGGATAAATATGAGTGGGAGAAAGGAATAAAAGAATGTGCTGATAGGGTGAGATGAAGTCAGGTGGGAGGAGACTACTGTGGAGCATAAACATCAGCCTGGATATGTTGGGCCAAATGGCCTGTTTCTATGCTGTAACTTTGATGTAACATGTTGAGGGTACTTTCAGATGCTCTTTCATACTGTTACTGTGAGATTACACTGACGAAAATATATACATATCATTTTCAGGATGGATTGAAGGGCAGGAGAAGTGTATTTTATATTAGAAGGACCAGTTGCATGTCACTCTTCTTTTGCCTAATTGAAATGCTTCCATCAAAACTAATTTATGGCGGAATTTACAAATATTTCCACAAGATCAGAAATGACCTTCTGGACTCCAAAATGAAAAAAAAAGTCATAACTACGAAGAAATTAAATGGCAAATAGTAAATCTCGAATTACATTTGATTAAACTCCACTTAAGTGAGGTTTTGATGGTAGTGTTAAATATAGTTGCCAAAAATGAACTGGATGTCATCACACAAGAAAATTAAAATACTGCAGCTATCATGAATCAAAGCTATTAAGAGAGGAGATAATATTCTGCACATGGAAAGATATTGTTCAGATTTAGTGAATGAAAAGGCTGGGATTTTCCGGCCCTGTTGTGGGTGGGACCCCCCGTGGGTGAGGCGGTGCCCCAGCCAGGAGCCCATTGACTTGCGGTGGGACCGGAAGATTCCGGGGGTGGGCGGGTGTGGAAAATCCCACCCAAAACGTCTCTTAAAGAAATTAGTAATTACAGAACTGTTACGCAGCATCAGTTGTGCACCTTACACTTTGCATTCTTCACACCAAGCTGTGGTTTATCTGAGAAAAGGACTTATATAGGCAGCTCAATGTATAGCTGGACAAAATTTAGAAAAGCGTTTGAAGATTCAAATTTTTCTTTCCTTTTTTTCTGCATCACTTACATTTATTTTTCCACTCGCTTGCTGGAACCTTCGAGGCAACCCATCATACCTCAGCAGGATATCTTGCTCCCAAGCTTTCTAATGCTGCAGTTGTGTAACAGGCTATTGCGAGCCACACAGGTTTGCCCAGACTGATTTAACGCACCTTCACACCGAGAATCAATTCAACCGGGGATAAATCAGCTTTATTTATTGAAAGAACTATCTGTAAATCTCATCACACACCTGCTTTCAGCAAAATGCATGAAGATTGATGCAAGCAAGGGTATATACATTGCCTATCAGTTGCCTGAGTTACCAAAGGTGTATTACATAAGCTAATCATGCTGAACTTAATATGCTTTTTTTTTCACAGTTGATCTACTTAACTGCATTAGTTAGAAGTCTGTAAGCAGTTTAGTAAATGCTGTACAGGCTAAAAGAAGGTTTAATTGGATCGGCGCCTGATTGACAGAGCCCTATTCAGAAAGAAAAGGTTATTGTCCCTTGTGGATTGAACGGTGGATATTAGAATGGCATGGTAATCTTCAGCAAGTCCTGCAGACAGCTGATAGCAATAAATACATTTTATAAAGGCAGTATTGGATTGAAGATAGTACTAATTGCTGTGCTTGTGGTGTTAAACCAGGCTGCGGTATGGAATTGAATAGAAATCACACAAATGTCCTGGTATGGCCTTCACCTGAGTTGTGCCAATCAAGTGCCAGCGCACAAATCTTCAACATTAGGAAAGCTTAGCTCTTCTAAATCATCGAATCGTAGGACAGGATCTTCAATTCCGGGTCCCAACACTGTACAGCATGCTCCAGACACGTCCACTGGATTTTTGAAGGGAAAGACCAATTGAAGGCAGGGAGAGGGCTTGCCATCCAATCAGGGATGGTGGGAGGGCACCCAAGGCCGGAGGACCGATGGGAGTCCCTCCAGCATTGACCCATTGGCAGTCCCACCAGCCAAGTTGGGAGCTGTAATGGAGAGAAAGAGGATGCCTCAATAGGTGAGTTGGTTTCTGAAGAAGAGGTCAGTTTTTTTTTGTAAGCTAGAAGTAAGCTGTAGGTACTTTTGTCAACCCCACTTTCCCGGCCATGATTGTAGAGGGATACCACCCACCCCCCTCTACCCCCCCACCCCGCCAGGGGACAGCCAGCAGCCGCTCTGGGTCCAGGGGCTGTTTTCCCCCGCATTCACTTCCTGCCCTGACCGGAGGCCCTGTAATTAACATTAATTGCCCTGAATTGGCTGTTCACCGCCTGATCCATTTGAAAATCCAGACCATAGAATCAGGAGGCCATTCTGCCCATCATGCCTTTGAAATCAGCCCCATTGTCCTGCCCTTTCCCCATAAACCGATAATTTCTTAAAATCCAATTCCCTTTGAAAGTTACTATTGAATCTGCTTCCACCAAACCTTTTGTAAAGTGCAATTCGGATCATAACAACTTTCTGTGGAAAAAGTTTCTTGATGCCTCTTTTGTTCTTTTGCCAATTATCTTATCATTAGAGGCTGGGAATTCTATGGAGGGTAACTCAACTCCTGACTCCTCGAGGCCTGTCCACCCTCTGGACACAAGTCAGGCGTGTGGTGGAATACTCTCCACTTGCCTGGAGATTGCAGCTCCAACAACAGTCAAGAATCTCCACACCATCCAGAACAAAGCAGCCGGTTTAATTGACACCCCATCTACCAGCTTAAACATTCAGTCCCTCCACCACAATGATGCTAGAAATGTATGTCCCTTTAAGAGTAAACCAGGGCAATCTTTAGAGTGAATTGAGAGCAGGTGCTGCTCATTGAATTCTGTACCTAAGAGCTGGGTTTTCCCCAGTAAAAGGGGGGTGATCTGCTTCTGGAGAAGGAAAGGCTTAAAAAGGATAGAGTGGAAACTGGTACGTGTACTGAATATAGTTTAGCAGTAAAACAGTTGTGAATCACAGAAAGTCTTTTGCTGCCTGCTTCAATTAGTGGATATCCACCTATTAAACACAGTACCGACACACAGTGGTAGCAGTGTGTACCATCCACAAGATGCACAACAATAACTCACCAAGTCCCCTTTGACAGCACCTTCCAAACCCATGACCTCTACCACCCAGAAGGACAAGGGCAGCAAGTGCATGGAAATGCCACCACTTGTAAAGACCCCACCAAGCCACACATCATCTCAACTTGGAACTAAGGGCAGGGTTTTTCCTATGGCGAGCGAGCTAGGCAGGAGCCAATCGTGGGGGCAGGGGGGTGCGGTGCGGTGCGGAGCCGATCGCTATCCGTGATTGGCTCTGTGCTGCCATTTCACGCGGGCCAGCCAATTAAGACCTGCCCAGTGTAATACACAGCCGGTAGCGCTCAGCACTATCTGTGCTGTTTGCCTATCGGCGGGTGTGCAGCCAACTCCGCCGAGCGGAATATCACGATAGCGCTCGCGATGACTTCGGGACGCACGCCCGGCATCATCGCTCGTCATTTTACGCGTCGGCGTGTCGTGCCCTGCCCCTGCACGCTGACCGGAAAATTCTGCCCCACTTCACCGTTCCTTCACTGTCGCTGGGTCAAAATCCTGGAGCTCCCTCCCCTAACAGTGCCGTGGACGTTCCTACAACACATGGGCCAGGATTTTCTGGTTCTGCCACAGCAGCAACCTTGCCGGGAGATTCAGCGGCACAGCCAAAAGCCCACTGGCTTTTGGCGTGACTGGATGATCCCAGCGGTGGGCGGGGTCAGAAAAACCCACCGCTGTGGACTGCAGCAGTTCAAGAAGGCAGCTTACCACCACCTTCTCAAGGGCGGTCAGTGATGCACACTAAATGTTGGTCTAGACAACGATGCCCGCATCCCGTGAAAGAATAAACAAATCTTAAATCTGTTATTGGCCGTACTGCCAGTGGAAACAGGTTTCCTTCATTCACTCTAATAAAGCCCTCATAATTCTCATGAACTCCATTAACCCTCCCCGTAACCTTCTCCCCTCTAAGAAAAACAATCCCAGCTTCTACCGTCTCTCCGTGTAACTGAAGTCCTTCACCCCCTTTACCATTCTCATCAATGTCATCTGCGCCCTGTCCAAGGACTTGATGTCATTCTGAAAGTGTGGTGTTCCGAATTGGACAGAATTCTCCAGCTGAGCCCAACCAGTGGTTTCATGTAACTCCCTGGCTTTTGTGTTCTATCCCCTGTTTACACTGCCAAGGATTCCATATGCTTTACTTTAAGACAGCTTTATCAACTCGACCTGCCACCATCGAAGAGGTGTGTGTGTGAATCCCCAGGGTCTTTAATTTCCTGCACCCCCTTTAAGAATTGTGTCTTTTAGTTGGTATTACCTCGGCTTGTTCTTCCTTCCAAATTAAATCAATTCATGCTCTGTGTGAAATTTCATCTGCCATGTGCCTACCCATTTCAGTCTCTCTGTGGCATCTGTTACTATCCTCTTCACTGATCACTAATGCTTCCAAGTTTTGTTCCATCGTCAAACCTTGGCACGATGCCCTGTATACCCAAGCCCAAGTTACAAATCTATGCTGTGCCTCAATGGATAGCACTCTCATCCACAAATTAGAAGGTTTTGTCTCATTCCAGAGACTTGGGCACATAATGCTCACTGACAGCCCAATACACCTCTTGGATGAGACATTAGACCAAGGTGCTCTCAAGATGGTGAATCTCAAAGAAGCGCAGGGGAGACTCATTCATGTCCTGGCCAATATTTGTCCCTCAACCAGTATTACTACAAATAACAGGTTACCTGGTTATTATCACTTTGCTTGGTTGTGCACAAATTGGTTGCTGTGTTTTATACACTAAAACAGTGACTATATTTTAAAAGCACTTTGTTGGCTGTAGTGTGTTTTAGGACAACTTGAGGTCATTAAAGGTGCTATATAAATGCAAGTCTTTCTTCCTCTTTCAATATTTCATATGGTGACCATTTTAAGTCCTTTGACCAAGAAATATAAAAGGAATTAGAATCGCGAAATTGACCAAGAAACTACAGATTATTAGAAACTATGGCAAAAAATGAACCCTTTCCCCTGTATTAACATTGTCTAAAAGAATAACTAAGGAAAATGTTTTCTCTTCCCATTGCTCCTGGGACAAGGAAGATTGGAACAGCACCAGACCAAAATTGCTTAAAGCAAGCTAAATTTCAATTGTCAGGGTAACATTAATCCAATCGAGGTATGAATGAACAACAATTTTCATTTATATGATACCGTTGACACAGTAAATATCCCAAGGTGCTTCACAGGATTGTCATCAAATTATATTTGACACCAAGCCACATAAGGAGACATCAGAACAGGTGGCTAAAAGCTTGATCAAAGACAGACATTTTAAGGAGCGTCTTAAAGGAGGAGAGAGAAGTAGGGAAGGAGAGGTTTCTCGTAAGGGAATTCCAGAACTTAAAGCTTTGGCATGGTAGGCATGACTGCCAATGTCTACTGTGCCACATGTTTAGACCAGGTAAACAACATAGGCTTGGTGTGCTTATACTCAACGGCCCTATTCGAATGACCACCTTCCCTTCTTTACAAAACTAACATGAGAAAATGAGGAATATCATCAAGCAGTGCGGCTGCAGCCACCAAGTTCAAGGTGTGACTGTGCCCAGAAGAAAAGCGGCTACTGTGGCCATAGCCTAGAGAAATATCAGGGCCTAAACTCCCCCCAATCTCCAACATCCAAATTATAGTTAGCCAGATAGAAAAAAAAACACATAATGCTAATTCTCTCCACAAATCGCCAGCTCCCACATTAATTTTGCTTTTCTTTCAAATGGAATGCAGAAAGACCAGGAACTGTTTCTTTAAAAAAAATACAACATAAACCTCAACCAAAGCTTTTAAGAGAAAGCTTTAGGCACATTGAGTTTGACATTTATTTTACTTTCCCTGTAATATCTGATTTGATTTCTCCACTGGGATCCTTTATTTCTATCAGGTTCTCTCTTACCACAGATTTGCTAATGTTAGTGTTTCTTTCTACTTCAATGCACCAGCCCCCTTGGAAATTACCCTTTGGCTGTTTTAGGTTCATCTTCGAAACTCTGTCAGACCTTGAAATTGTTTCTCCCAAGTGGATTTGTATCTTGCATAGAATACAATAACAATTAGAATGTTTTACTGAAGAATTACATCCCACAGGAATAAAAACTTTATGGTCTACTCCCATTGATTCAAAGTCACAAATTACTGTGAAAACAGCTTTCTCAGAATGTTCTCCCTCTTTCTCATTTGAATCCTTCATGTTCTTTGATAGACATCTCCCATGTTTTCCTGACCAGCATTCTCAACTTCCACCATCTGTATCTTCAGCTTGTGCAACTCTGTAATCTGCATCCTGTACCATAATGGCCCTTGCAGATTGCACCCTCCTAATGGCTCCACCATCAGTGTCCAGTGAGGCCCAGTTAGTAATGCACTTGCCTCATAGTTGGAAAGCTGTGGGTTCAAGTCCCATTTCAATGGCTCGAGTAAAAATCCAGCCTGGGATTGTGCTGCAATGTCAGAGATGCTGATGTTTGAACATAACGTTAAACCGAGGGGCTGTTTGCCCCTTCAAGTGATGGAAAAGATCCCGCGGCACTATTTCAAATAAGAGAAGGCGAATTCTTCTCAGGGATCTGACAAATATTTATCCCTCAACCGGCATTACCGAAACAGCTGATCTGGTCATTATCACATTGCTGCTTGTGGGAGCTTGCTGTGCGCAGTGTGACTGACATGCTTCCTATATTATGACAGTGACTACTCTTCAAAAGTACTTTATTGGCTACAAAGCATTTTAGGATATCCTGAGGTTGTGAAAGGTCTAAATAAATGTGAGTCTTTCTTTCAGTTTGAGAGCCATTTTTGGTTTGATTATGATTCTGGGAAGTACCATGGGACAGTTTTCTACATTAAGGGTGCAATATAAATTCAATTTGTTGTCATCCTAGTTAGTTTATTTTCTGCAGAGTTGTGGTATTTCATAAGGATTTGTTACTTTTTAATTAGTATTTGCATTGCTGCCATAGGCCATCCTTTAGTGTACATAATATTGTTGGAGTTCTAACAAATGCAATCCTAAAGTTGAAAAACTTTCAAAAGAATGAATAATTTATATTGAAAGAAACAAGAATCCCTCTGCTTCCTTCTTGTCACTAGCATTGAGCTAACAAGAGCTGTAATGATGTGTTTTTGATTGTAGAACAAATCTAGAGAGTGTCAGGGAAAGAGCAGTGGTACCAATTGGATAGACCTTTCTAAGGCCTGACACAGTCACCATGGGCCATTTGATTGTGGCCTTAACTCCCTTGTCGATCAAAAGTCTGCCTAACTCAGACTTGAATGTATTCAATGACCCAGCCTCTGCTGCTCGCTGGGGAAGAGGCTTGTGTACTGTTTCATTCTGTGATTCTATGGTTTCAGTACATAACATACATTTGCATATGTTAACCATGCCAAAGTTAAAGTCACATAGCAGATTTGGCAGTAAGTGGCTGGTTTGCTCTTGGCATAATGGCGCCATTCAGACCCACCTCTGTATTTGGTGATACTTTGAGTTTGCTTCACAGCTAAGATTCTTTGCCTTCCTGTGGACCATCTTCTAAGATGGTTATCATCTCACTGATGCCTACAGCCAAGTTAGAAGACTTCTCTGTGGTAACACAAAGCATGTTATTTAATACATGACATTCAAACAATCTTACACTGATGGATAGGAAAAGGGCAGCTGCTCCATCACACCTGACCCACATCTTATGGGGCAGAATTTTTTGCCTATCGGGTGGGCCGTGCGGGAGCAGACACGGACCCGATCAGCACCCACTATCGGCTCCGCATCGCCATCTTACGTGGGTGGGCCAATTCAGGCCAATTGGAAGGCGCTATCGAAGGAGCCTTGCTGAATTCCTGCAATGCATCTTATAGATGGTACACACTGCTGCTACTGTGCGTCGGTGGTGGAGGGAGTGAATGTTTGTCAATGTGGTGCAATCAAGTGGGCTGCTTTGTCCTGGATGGTGTCCAGATTCTTCAATGCTGTAGGAACTGCGCTCATCCAGGCAAGTGAAGAGTATTCCATCACATTCTTAACTTGTGCCTTTTAGACGGTGGTAAGGCTTTGGGGAGTCAGGAGGTGAGTTACTCGTCGCACAATTCCTAGCCTCTGATCTGCTGTTGTAACCACAGTATTTATATGGCTAGTCCGGTTCAGTTTCTGGTCAATGGTGACCCCCAGGATGTAGATAGTGGAGGATTCAGTGATGGTAATGCCATTGAACATCAAGGGGCGATGCTTGGATTCTTTCTTGTTGGAGATGGTCATTGCCTGACACTTGTGTGGCATGAATGTTACTTACCACTTGTCAGTCCAAGCTTGGGCATTGTCCACTCTTGCTGCATTTGGATATGGACTGCTTCAGTAGCTGAGGAGTCACGAGTGGTACTGAACATTGTGCAATCATTAGCGAACTTCTGACTTTATGATGGAAGGAAGGTCATTGATGAAGCAGCTGAAGATAGTTGGGCCTACGGAATTAGCCTGAGGAACTCCTGCAGTGATGTCCTGGAGCTGAGATGACTGACCTCCAACAACCACAACCATCCTTCTTTGTGCTAGGAATGACTCCAACCAGTGGGGAATTTTCCCCCTGATTCCCATGGTTTCCAGTTTTGCTAGGGACTCCTTGATGCCACTCTCGGTCAAATGCTGCCTTGATGTCAAGGGCCGTCACTCTCACCTCACCTCGGAAGTTCAGCTCTTTTGCCCATGTTTGAACCAAGGCTGTAACAGGGTTAGGAGCTGAGTGGCTCTGGCGGAACTCAAACTGGGTGTCAGTGAGCAGGTTATTGCTAAGCAAGTGCCGCTTGATAGCACTGTTGATGATCACTTCCATTACTTTACTGATATCGAGAGTAGACTGATGGGGCAGTAATTGGCCGGGTTGGATTTGTCCTGCTTTTTGTGTACAGGACATGCTTGGGCAATTTTCCACATTGCCCGATCGATGCCAGTGTTGTAGCTGTACTGGAACAGCTTGGCTAGGGGCGCAGCAAGTTCTGGAGCACAAGCCTTCAGTGCTATTGCCGGAATGTTGTCAGGGCCCATAGCCTCTTTAGCCTTTGCAGTATCCAGTACCTTCAGCAGTTTCTTGATATCATGTGGAGTGAATCGAATTGGCTGAAGACTGGCATCTGTGATGCTGGGGACCTCTGGAGGAGGCCAAGATAGATCATCCACTTGACACTTCTGTCTGAAGATTGTTGTGAATGCTTCAGCCTTATGTTTAGCACTGATGTGCTGGGCTCCTCCATCATTGAGGATGGGGATATTTGTGGAGCCACCTCCTCCAGTGAGTTGTTTAATTGTCCACCACCATTCACGACTAGATGTGGAAGGACTGCAGAGCTTAGATCTGATCCGTTGGTTGTGGGATCGCTTAGCTCTGTCTATCACTTGCTGCTTATGCTGTTTGGCACGCAAGTAGTCCTGTTTTATAGCTTCAACAGGTTGACACCTCATTTTTAGGTATGCCTGGTGCTGCTCCTGGCATGCCCTCCTGCACTCTTCATTGAACCCTGGCTTGATGGTAATGGTAGAGGAGGGGATATGCCAGGCCATGAAGTTACAGATTGCATTCGAGTACAATTCTGCTGCTGCTGATGGCCCACAGCACTTCATGGATGCCCAGTCTTGTGTTGCTAGATCTGTTCTAAATCTATCCAATTAAGCACAGTGGTAGTGCCACACAACATAATGGAGGGTATTCTCAATGTGAAGGTGGGACTTGGTCTCCACAATGACTGTGCAGTGGTCACTCCTACCAATACTGTCATTAACAGATGCATCTGCGGCAGAGAGGTTGGTGAGGATGAGGTCAAGTATGTTTTTCCCTCTTGATGGTTCCCTCACCACCTGCCGCAGACCCAGTCTAGCAGCTATGTCCTTTAGGACTCGGCCAGTAGTGGTGGTACTGAGCACTCTCGGTGATGGACATTGAAGTCCCCCGCCCAGAGGACATTCCGCACCCTTGCAAGCCTCAGTGGGTTCAACATGGAGGAGCACTGATTCGTCAGCTGAGGGAAAGCATTATGTGGTAATCAGCAGGAGGTTTCCTTGTACACGTTTGACTTGATGCCATGAGGCTTCATGGGGTCCAGAGTCAATGTTGAGGACTCCCAGGGCAACTACCTCCTGACTGTGTACCACTGTGCTGCCACCTCTGCAGGAATAGTGATGATGGAATTTGGGACACTATCAATCAGGTATGATTCTGTGAGGATAACTATATCAGGCTGTTGCTTGACTAGACTGTGAGACAGCTGTCCCAACTTTGGCACTAGACCCTAGATGTTAGTAAGGAGGATTTTGCAGGGTTGTCATTTCTGGTGCCTAGGTCAATGCTGGGTGGTCCGCCCAGCTTCATTCCTTTTCTGTGCCTTTGTAGCAGTTTATTACAACTGAACGGCTTGCTAGGCCATTTAAGAGTGAACCACATTGCTGAGGGTCTGGAATCACAGGTAGTACAGACCAGACAGTAGTGAACCAAATGCTTTCTTTTTAAACAACAATCATTTCATGGCTATCATTGGACTTTTCATTCCAGAATTTTATTGGATTCAAACTCCACCATCTGCTGTGGTGGGATTTGAACCCAGGTCCCCAGAGCATTACCCTGGGTCTCTGAATTACTAGTCCGGTGATAATAGCACTACACCATCACCTCTCCCTTATTGAAACATCTAGGATTCTGATAGTGATTGACGGGTAAATGCTGCGAGGATGTTCATCCACGAGGGAACCTAGAACTGGGCACAGTTTAAAAATCAGGGGTCTCCCATTTAAGGCAGAGATGAGGAGGAATTTCTTGGGCAAAAATTTAAGCTTGGCGGGCGGGCATGCGCCTGACCCACTCGAGGGTAACATGATGCGCGGTGACATCAGGCGAGCGTCCCGCTGTCCACACGCAGTTGTGCGATATTTTGTTTGGCGGGCACAGGCCAGAGTCGGCAGCATTGCCAGCTGACAATTGAAAGGCCTGTTACGGCCATTAACAAGGTTATTAAATTAAATTTTTCGCGGCCTGTCCAACCTTACGGTTGGCGGGCAGGCAAGAAGGCCAAGCGGCCTTTGCACATTTTAGGGAACATCACCCCCGGGAGGGATGAGGTTTCCTAAAGCAAATAAAAATTTTTAAGATTAAATTAATAACATGCCCCTGCTCATTGTGACAGAGTCACACGAGGGGGCATGTTTTATTACATTTTTCATTTTTTTCCCGCAATCTTCATCCCCCTGAAGCAGCCCTGTGCCTCAGGGAGATCCTGAAGTGCCCACTCACGTGCCTGCGCTAAGTTCACACTTGGCCTCCCCCCACCCACCCCCCAACCCCGCCGCTCGCGTTTCACTCTGGATAGGCCTTAGTGGGCCTTGGTGGGCCCACCAGCGTGAACTCACCCTCCGGCTTCCTGGTCGCCCCCACCAAGCCTGCAAGACTCTGCCCCTTCTCTCGGACGGCGGTTAATCTTTGGAATCCTCTTCCTCGGAGACCAGCGGAGGCTGGGTCATTGAATATGTTCAAGTCTGAGTTGGACAAATTTTTGATCAACAGGAGACAGGAGAGTCCAGGGTTATGGGGGACTGGCAGGAAAGTGGAGTTGAAGCCACAATCAGATCAGACATGATCTTACCAAATGGCAGAGCAGGCTCAAGTGGGCTGAATGTTCTACCTCCTGCTCCTAATTTTTTTATGATCTTATTTAGATAAAGATTTTGATGGACCATGTGTTCGGAAAATGGGCAATATGTGTGATTAGTCCCTTATTACTCTTAGCCAGAAAATGTACATTGCTTAATTGAAACCTTTAACTCATCCTACACTGGTATCATAACTAAAAATTATTTGGGATTTTATCCCATTAAGGAAAGCTACCTTTGCAGTCACATTGCTGCAGGATCAGGCTAAAGATATACGAGCTGCTTTATTACTTTGTTCTTTGAAGAAGGAGTAAGATAAATGAAAATTAAAATTAAAATGGAACTGGAAATGCATTGGCAATTTAAATCCAACTCCTGGAGATGAATGGAGTACTTACCTTAATATCAAATCTAATTTAAATCGTCACAGTGCCTTTGGTTGATTAATTGATGTGATGACCATACTGTACCTATAATAAGGAAAGGCTCAGAGGTCGCAATGAATCTGGGGCACAATGTGCTATTTTTTTAATTCACAGTTGTATCAGTTTCATTTGTTGGATTTTTGTTTATTTGAAGCTGGTGTTTTCTGTAATTACTGACACGCCAATTCTTAAGCCTTCACCATCAAGTGTTGGTATTATTGCAACGCCTTTCAATACCTTTTGTGAATTGTAACGTTCCTATGCCCCACCATGATAGTGATAATGTACCTTGGACATTTTTGGTGAAGGTTGTGACTTATTTTACAAAGTAAGTACTTTTGAAACTTTTCACTTTGAACCTTATTGTGCTTAATCATTGAAGCTGAAGTTGATTTCCTGAGGGTTCCAAAACGGATTCTGGCTGCTAATGGTCTCACCCACCACCTCTACCCAATCTGCCCCATTCAATCTCAGCATCAAACTGCAGCCCACACTTTCCCTTTCCTCACCTCCCAAATTTTGTTAGAAGGAGTTTGTACTCCTGACATTACAAAACCCTCAGCAGGTTGAATCTTTGACTTAGGATACAATTGAATCCCAGCTCAGGCTTTGCACTTCACTACTCTCCATAAGCCTCATCTCTCTAATCTCTGTCATCAAGGCTTTTGTGCTCTTGTCACTTTTCTTCCATGCTCCTTGCTTTGCATTGAAGGGGACCGATTTGATCACAGAATAAGTGACAGCCATTTGCTGGTTCATTCCCCAGGGCAAAGTCTTGGCTAAACAGAGTCAAGCTTCCTGGTTTAAATTTAAAACAATGCTCAGCAGTTAACTGTCAGTCACATTCAACTGGTGCATTCTCGATGGCAACACCTCTACCAATCAGAGTCCTCTTGCCAACCAGTCAGCACCCCTTCTCATACTTTATGAATTTGTTGTTTCCTCTGACATTGGCATTTCCTTGCGAATTGTCCTGATGAGTGCAAGTCAAAATGCTTTGATCAAAACTGTCTATTTTTTTCAGCAGTACTCAAGCTCCATACTACCAAACAACTATTAGATCATTTCTGCTGGCTTCCAGAAAGTCAGGAGCAAGGCTGGTTGCAGAGAGCGCCATTGCATGTGAGAGGATGGTCACTAGGTGGATGCCTTCTCAATAAAATCAGCAGTTTGAGAAAGTATCCCTCTGCTACCTTGTTTGACCCTTCCACTGCCTTTATTGTTTGACTGCCCTGCAGTGTCCAGTCTGACTCTTTGCAATCTAAGCACTCTATCTGACCCCCTCACTGAGCCTTCAACCACATATCTTCTTCATTATCATATAGACTGCTTCCTTCTCCAACTCTTCCTTGCCTCCACTCATCTATCCTTACCCATGCCTTTATCACTTTGAGACTCGACTAGTCCAACATTCTCCTGGTCAGGCTGCCTTCATCCATTTATTTAAAACAGTGCTGCCCACAGCCTTCCTCTCACCAGGTCCCATTGACGTATCACCTCTGGCTTTACTCAGCTATATCGAAACGCCGTGTCCCAACAGTCTTGTGGCCACAATGTGCATGGTACTCTGATGGATTGCAATGCTCAGAATGCATTAATACAACTCTGTATGTGTCACGTTCATTTCTGGCTGTCCCCACAACTGTACATGTATATATAAAAAAAATACCCTTGGAGACCAATAAACTAAACAAACTGAATTTACTGAACTACCCCAACCTGAAAACCAATGGATAGGATTTCAGTTTTTATCGCTTTTTTTTTTATAATCTGGGCCCCACAAGAAGTGATGCGGTGGTGTCTGTGAAGCTGGTGGCTGAGAGTGCTGCCCGAAGCAAGGTAGGCAAACAAACCTTGAAGTCCCGAGAGAAGTGCAGCTCGCAATGTGCGCGTCTCTTATGTGCTGTTGTGAGGCACGTTGACATGTTTTCCCAGCAACGTGGGCAGACGATCCAGCGTTGGCAGGGGGAGATATTGGGGGGGGGGGGGAGGGGGGGTGGTGCTGCGGCTGTTGTCAGGTGGGGGTTGGATTGCGGTGGGCTGGTCTAATAACGATATGCAGATGTATTACAATGAGGTTACTGAAGTCCGGTGGCCGGAAAAGCGGCCCGCCATCGATGGGCTGAGCGGACGATCGCAATCTGTTTTCACACTGTCGTGAAGCCGATCGTGCCACATTGTCCGCTCATGCCACCGAACACCCCCAACGCCAGCGAGCAAGGAAAATCCTGGCCTAGATCAACACCACACTGACCCTGGGTCTGGATCATGTGCCTATTTACATCACTGTGTGGGTAGTCCTGTACTCCGTCGCACATTAAGTCTGTATAAAAGCAGCATTATCTTTGCACCAAAATGCAGTGAGTGGAGAATAGTTACATAATGAGGTTAGGATTCGGAATGCACTGTCTGAGAGTGTGGCTGACGAAGATTCAACTGTGGCTTTCTGAAGGGAATTGGATGGTTATCTGAAGAGAAAAAAAAACATGACAGGGTTTATGGGGAAAGGACAGGTGAGTGGGACTAGCTGAGATGCTATTACAGAGAGCCAGCATGGGCATGATGAGACACATGGCCTCCTCCTGTGCTGTAACTATGCTATGATTCTGTTATGTCTGTAAAATCAGCCACGGTCAATGACAGCAGTGCAGTCTCCAGTGATTGACAGGTAATTAGCCAATCATCTCCATTCTGGGAGGGACTTGTGCTGTCTCTGTACGCAGCCCTTTCTTTTTCTGCTCTCTAAACTTTCGCTGAGCTCGGCTGCATTTCTGGAAGAACTAATCCAGAGTAAGTCTGCTTGAAACTCAACAACACCAAATAATAATTGAGGTCAAAATCACACCTAACTTCTTTCTTTTGTGTGCTTGTAAAATGTGGCTTAAAATAAGTCAAGACACATGCACTTGACATTTATACGAACACTTGTTAAGGCTTGCTGCTTCCTTATTCCACAAAATCCTCACAATCACTGATGTGAAGCATGTTCACCTAGTTACCACAGCAATCAGTAAATGTGTTACTTTCCTTACCATTCTTTTTTATCACATCTGTAGCATCAGCCTTAACAACGTCAGAAAGAATTCTGGGTAATGAAGACTCAAATAGACTACAAAGTGACAGAGATACAAATGAACCAAAAGATAGTTCAGATCGAATAGAAGAATTACCAGAACTCTTTCTGACATTCAGATGTGAAACGACCCTTTCTAATTTCAGATGTTGATTAAGTCCTCTTGTCTGTGCAAGGCAATTGGGGCCACCATAACCAATTTATGGTTCCCATATATTGCTCACTGTTTAAGCCGGCAACTTAAAATGACCTGAAATGAAATGTGCTTGCATTTATATAGCCCCTTCACAACCTCAGGACATCCCAAAGTATTTTAAAACCAATGAAGTAGTTTTTAAGCAAAGTCACTGTTGTCGCGTAGGAAGCACGACAGTCAATTTGTGCACAGCAAGCTCCCACAAACAGCAACGCAATAATGACCAGATGATCTATTTTACTGATGCTGGTTGATATTGAACCGAACTCATGAATGGTCTCTGCCATGGCAAACGTTATTTTACCAGGGTAAAGATTAATCCAGTTTTGTATATCACAATACAGGAAATGAGCAAAAAGCCAAGCGTCAGCTTTAAAAATGGGCCAGGATTTTATGGCCCCTGCCACAGCATGTACCCCCCCTCCCACCCCCACAACAGAACTCCCTCCCGCACCACCCCGCCCCCCCAACAACAGATGCAGCGAGCCCTTTAAATCTCCATTCAGTTCGGCGGGATCGTAATATCCCACCGGGTGGGAGGGACTGTAAAATCCTGGCCATGCTAAAGTGCCTCTAGAAAGGCTAATTACTCAGAAACAAACCTGAATGTAACATGATAAGCGCAGAATTTAAAATTCAAAGTCATTCCAATGGGTTCCCATTAAAGCAGCCAGAAGCTAACCTGGGATACTGATAAGCATTTTTTTAATTCGTTCCTGAGATATGGGCATCGCTGGCTGGGACAACATTGATTGCCCATCCCTAATTGCCCCCTCGAGAAGGTGGTGGTGAGCCGCCTTCTTGAACCGCTGCAGTCCATCCAGTGTGGGTACACCCATAGTGCTGTTAGGGAGGGAGTTCCAGGCTTTTGACCCCGTGACAGTGAAGGAACGGCGATATATTTCCAAGTCAGGGTGGTGAATGGCTGGTGGGGAACTTCCAGCTGATGGTGTTCCCAGACACCTCCTGCCCTTGTACATCTAGGTGGTAGAGGTCACAGGTTTGGAAAGTGCTGCCGAAGGGGGCTTGGCAAATGGCTGCAATGCATCTGGTAGATGGTGCTCATTGTGCACCGGTGGTGGAGAGAATGACAATATAACTTGGTGAATAGACTGTGGATCAAGAAGGCTGATTGGTCCTGGATGGTGCCCTGTGGCCTAATTACAGGGTGAAATTCCCAGGATCCCCTTTGGTGGGGAAAAGTTTCTGCCTCTTCACCCTGAGCTCCTGCCTCTGTAGGGGTGGCAATAGAGAGCTTTAGTAGGCAGATTCCAAGAACTGAGATGCTAAGATGTGCACCCTGTGGATTCTACACTGGGCAGGCAACTGGATAATGCATTTGCCGATCACAACATCGACTGTGGTGAGGCTTAATCCTTTTGACAGTGGAATTGGAGCACACTGTGATCCTGCCTGTCAAGCTAACAATAATGGGGCTCCACCCAGTCTGACTCTCGACTGAACCCAGCTTCACCAATGTCAAGCTGGGAGTAGAGGGTGGATTGAGATCATGAGCGATGGATGTAGACAGGAGTGTCCCCTGACAGTCAGTAAGTGCAGTTGTGCAGTTCCATAGGAACAAATATTTCCAAAAGAGGTATTCTTATAATGTCCTTGTTGCTGTGTGTGGAATCTTGTTGTGCACAAAATTGGCTGCAGCCTACATGACAGCAGTGAATATGCCTCAAAAATACTTGATTGGTTGAAATCTGCTTTGCAGTGTCACGAGGTTGTGGAAGGCAAGTTTTTCTTGCAAGCATCATCTTGCTGTTAATTTCTGATGATTCAAGACGTGTCTGCTTGAGAGAGTTTGCAGGATTTTTCTTCAAGACCTCACCATCAGGCTCAAATGGGAGGTCAGAAGCCCGAACTGTGTGGCCGTTCACTTGTGACTTTTCCTGAATTGTCCAATTAGTGGCCAGAAGGTCAGAAGGTGGGAACTCCATCCTATTAAGGACAGTGGGGGGGGGGGCTCTCGAATCTGGAGGGCCATAAGAAAACCGCCCCCCCCACCCCCCCCCCCCCCCCCCCCCCCACCCGACCACCTCACCACCAACCAACAAGCTTAAAAACAGCAGCAGGATGTCCTTACAGGTAAGTGAGAGAAGGAGATGGCCTCAAAATGGAGGCATCCCCTCTCCTGGTTTTTCGAAGTTAAAGCAGAAACAATGGCCTTTGCAGCTGGCTCACCACTCTAGGAGGGAGGAATTCCACCCCCCTCCCCCCAGCTAGGCAATGGATGCCACTGAATACAGACAGGCAGGGTGGGGGCTCTCAGGCTCATTGAACCTCGTTGTTAGTTCTTGGGGGATCTTCAGCAGCTGCGCCACCTCTGGCTTTCCTTTTGGCAAATTGGATGTTGCAAGTTTGGCGTAGATGGTCCTCGAAGAATTCTGAACAACATTTCAGTGCTGGCCTCCACTTGGGCCAGTCAACTGCAATGTTTTCCCAAGAGAGGTGGTCTGCAATGCAGAAGTCTTTATGCGTCATTTTTAGGGCATCCTTATATTGTTTGTACTGACCGCCTTGACGTTGTTGCCCTGAGACAGTTCCCCATTGAAGATCTGCTGGAGGATCCTGTAACCATCTGTCGGGAGACATGGCCTGATGGCCTGCCCATCGCAGTTACATTTTCTGGAGGATGGTCTACATGCTGTTGAGCCCAGTATGGTGACAGACCTAAAGTAAAAGCAAAATACAGCGGAGATCTGAAATAAAAACATTAAGTTCTGGAAAAACTCAGTTGGTCTCAGAGCATCAGTAGAGGGAGGAATAGAGTTAACATTTCGAGTTGAATATGGCTCTTAAGTTATGTTGCACTTGGAATGTTAACTCTGTTTCTCTTTCCACGGAAACTGTCAGACCTGCTGAGTTTTTCCGGCACTTTCTGCTTTTATTTATAATGGAGAACCCAGTTGTTTGTGATTTTGGCCTGCCATTAAATTTTTCTGATGGGCCTCAGGTGTCAGAGCTTTAAGAGAAATGCAGAATGACTCAACTCAGTTAAAATCACTAACTATAGGAACCTTGTTTTTTAATTAAATATTATTCCAAACAGACTGTCTATTTTACTTTGAAACCCTGGCACTAGTCGAAATGCAATGACAGGGATGCTCAAAAAAGCATGTTAATTAATCACACCAGGTAACATCCTTCTTCATCTCAGGAAAGTTTGAAATAAAAGTCTTCAGAAAAGACAACAGTTGGGTTTACATCTGCAAGTTGCACTGTGGAAAAAAGTACATTTTGAACAGCTGCATTTCAACAAATTATTTGGTGGAAATAACTTATCTGCAGACTTCCACTTGAAACTCTCAGAATACTTCCTTTTCAAATCTTTCTGCTTCAGGACTAAGCAATGACAATTTGAATTTATGCAGCACTTTTAAAACTATGTACTTCACAGGAGCATTATCAAGCACAGTTTGACATTGAGGTCACAAAAGGAGATATTATGGTAGGTCGAAGAGGGAGGTTTTTTAAGGAGCGACTTTACAGAGGAGAGATAGTTAGTGGGGGAAAGGTTTAGGGAATGAATTCCAGAGTTTCAGGCCCAGGCTGCTGACGGCATGGCTGCCAACGGTGAAGTGATAAATATTGGCGACGTGCAAGAGGTCAGAATTGAATGACTGCAGAGGTCGTAGAGGATTGTAGGACTGCAGGAGATTACAGGGATAGGGAGAGGTGTGGCCATGGAAGGATTTGAACACAAGGATATGAATTTTAAAATTGAGGCATTGCCAAGTGAGGAGCAATGTAGGGAAGCGAGCACAACCAATCATGGGAAGAAAGTAACATCTAATCGATTACTTTGAATAGCCCCTGAAACTGATCTGTTTGGATGATATTGGCAACCCATGGAACACACTGATTTTCCTTATGAAATGCTACCAATCTGGCATAGGTAAAATATTGCTAGCTTTTGAAAAGCTAATTATTGGCACATATGAATTCCTGCCATTTTAAACAATACAAAGTATTACTTTATTCACACTAACTAAGTATGCGCAATAATCACCATTTGGTAATAGAGCTATGATTTTAATGCTATTTGATCTCTAACCACTAGTCATTTTTCATGTGATAATTACTGATTGCAAGATGACACATTTTCACAGTTGATGTCATAACAAAATCTACCAACTGGAAACCCTCAGCTAATTAACAGACTGCTGATTTGAACAGCAGATCACTTGCTGACTTTTAGGCTTTGTCTCTTTGATATATCTATCATGGACTATTTTCTGTTTGATCAAAGTTCTAATACCCTCTGACAAATCTGTTTAATGAAGGGGTTTTAAAAAGACATGAATAGGCTTCATCTCCAGAGCATTGATATTTCACCACATAATTACTGCCAAGTTAAGATGCGCTTCACTGCTCTTCTGTTAGCTTCTTCGATATGAGTTCAGTGAACAATTTAGGGTTACTTGACCTAAAATGCTAATTAAATAGGTTTTCAACTGAACACGGTTTACTTGCATTAATAATAATTAAGCAGAAGTGTTTCTTTTTACTACGTGTTAGATTTGGCGGTATTAAATGAGTGTTTAAGCATTAACCTATATTACAACAGTGACTACACTTCAAAAGTACTTCATTGGCTGTAAAGCACTTTGGGATGTCCAGAGGTCATGAAAGGCACTATATAAATGCAAGCTTTTCTTTTTTTAAACAATTCAGAATGATATGTTACTTTTTTTCCCCCAATATTGCTGTTTTGCCAAATGTGGACTGTTACAGACAGGAGGTGGTTTAACTTAGAACAGCCCTGATTTCTCCTCTCACTACTCATCCATAAGCAGGAAGGTGTTTTTGATTTTTGATTTCCCCTTTTATAAGTGGTGGCATGTTTGGAATGATCTAACCCTCTATTAATAACCCCACAGCTAACTTGAGATAAGGTAAAATGAGAGGGTTGGTTTATTTTACACTCAGGCAAAATGCGGGAAGAGGGGGTTCACAACATCTGCCCCTTTTTGCACTCATACAATAAAAGAGGAATAAGGGAAAGAAAGGGGTATAGGGCAAGACCACGATAAAAATAAGAGTGATGGTTTCCCGTGAGTCCAGAGTCCAGAATCAAAAGTCCAGTGGCGTATTCCTTCAGAGGTTAGCAGGCTGAAACTGGTGCAGGGTCATCCGACTTTCCAGAAGCGAGGACTTCCACAATGGGAGAAAGAATGTAGTGATCCATGAATCTTTTAGGCACAGATACAGAAGTTCCAATGTTCCAGTAGCTCACAGTGTAGATGAGGACCAGGCACTTCACCTGGACAGAGCTCTTTCCGCTGCTACCTGTCAGCTGATAAAGTGGTAGACTGACTGGATTCTGTTCCACACGACAATATTATAGATTCTAACAGCTTAGGAGAGGTCATGTAACATGCCTCCCGCTTCTTCTCCTGGGTCTTAGTCAAAGGATGTATTTTCCCAGGTCTGCAATCTTGTGGTGTTTAATAGAGGAGACAGGCCCTCTTTGTCCTTTGCAGACATATCAGCTCCATTGGCCCAGAGCTCTGCCTTAGAAATGCAAAGGGGGTTGGTTGTTACATTTCTCTGGAATTTGCCACTGATCACAGAGGGCATTAGCACTTCTTTAAAGATAACAAAGTCCCTGCTGGTTTCTTAAGGTTAGAAATTCTTCTGGTATGAATCATGGCTAATCAGGGTGAAGCCTTGTCCATTTTTAAAATAAAAATAATAATTTTATAAAGCAGCCAAGTTAAGGTAGATATATATCAATAAAGGGATGGAAGGGGTCATCAACTGTGCTATAAAGCAGCACTTGCTTAGCAATAACCCACTCACTGATGCTCATTTTGGGTTCTGCCAGGGTCACTCAGCTTCTGGTCTCATTACAGCCTTGGTTAAAACATGGACAAAAGAGCTAAACTCCAGAGGTGAGGTGAGAATGACTGCCCTTGACATCAAGGCAGCATTTGAACAAGTGTGGCATCAAGGAGCCCTAACAAAAACTGGAGTGAATGGAATCAGGGGGAAAGCTCATACCTAGCAAAAAAGGAAGATGGCTGTGGTTGTTGGAGGTCAATCATCTCAGCTCCAGGGGTTCCTCAGGGTAATGTCTTCAGCCCAACCATCTTTAGGTGCTTCATCAATGACCTTCCTTCCATTATAAGGTCAGAAGTGGGGATGTTCATTGATGATTGCACAATGTTCAGCACCACCCCTCAGCTACTGAAGCAGTCCATGTCCAAATGCAGCAAGACCTGGACAATATCCAGGCTTGGGCTGACAAGTGGCAAGTAACATTCACACCACACAAGTGTCAGGCAATGACCATCTCCAACAAGGGAGAATCTAACCATTGCACCTTGATGTTTAATGGCATTACAATCACTGAATCCCCCACTATCAACATCCTGGGGGC
This sequence comes from Carcharodon carcharias, assembly GCF_017639515.1. Taxonomy (NCBI): domain Eukaryota; kingdom Metazoa; phylum Chordata; class Chondrichthyes; order Lamniformes; family Lamnidae; genus Carcharodon; species Carcharodon carcharias. Next base: position 157,597,421 of record NC_054477.1, read on the forward strand.
TACCATTGACCAGAAACTGAACTGGACTAGCCATATAAATACTATTGTTCCAACAGCAGTTCAGAGGCTAGGAATTCTGCATCAAGTAACTCATCTCCTGAGTTCCCAAAGCCTGTCCACCATCCATAAGGCACAGGTCAGGAATGTGATGGAATACTCTCCATTTGCCTGGATGAGTGCAGCTCCAACAACACTCAAGAAGCTTGACACCATCCAGGACAAAGCAACCCGTTTGACTGGCATCCCATCCACAAGCATTCACTCCCTCCACCACCAACGAACAGTAGCAGCAGTGTGTACTATTTAAAAGACACACTGCAGGAATTCATCAAGGCTCCTTAGACAGCACCTTCCAAACCCATGACCACTATCATCTAGAAGGACAAGGACAGCTATTGGATGGGAAAGTTCCCATTCAAGCCGCTCACCATCCTGTCTTGGAAATATATCGCTGTTCCTTCATTGTCACTGGATCAAAATCCTGGAACTCCCTCCCTAACAGCACTGCTGGTGTACCTACACCACATGGACTGCAGCGGGTCAAGAAGATGGCTCACCCCCACCTTCTAAAAGGGCAGTTAGGGATGAGCAATAAATGCTGGCCTAGCCAGTGACACCCACTTCCCATAAATTAATTTAAATATATTTTTATTTCATTCCTGTCTCTGGCCTGAACAATACAACAAGCCTATTACTGTTAGCATTGTAGATTGGGTGCATTTGTTAGCATTTGAAAGGAAATTGTCCCAAAAATGGACCATAGGTGGTTTAGTTGGACTATTGGATTTGTAGTTTGCATGTAATTGCAATGAATACTGGGACACAGATTAGACTGGTTTACAGCAGATATTTTTTATTAACCTTTCATGGGATGTTGACCTCACTGGCTAAGCCAGCATTTATTATCCATCCATAATTGCCTTGAAAATGTGATAGTGAGGTACCTTCTTGAACCGTTGCAGTCCATGTTGTGTAGGAAGAGAGTTCCAGGATTTTGACCCAATGACAGTGAAGGAACGGCAATATAGTGATAAAAACAAAAAACTGCGGATGCTGGAAATCCAAAACAAAAACAGAATTACCTGGAAAAACTCAGCAGGTCTGGCAGCATCGGCGGAGAAGGAAAGAGTTGACGTTTCGAGTCCTCATGACCCTTCAGCAGAACTGATGGCAGTATAGTGCCTTGTCAGAATGGTCAGTAGTTTGGAGGCTAACATGGAGGCGCTGGTGCACCCATGCGCCTGCTGGCCTTGTCCTTCTAGGTGGTAGAGGTCACAGGTTTGGAAGGTGCTGTGCTGGAGCCTTGGGAAGTTGCTGCAGTGTATGTTGTAGATAGTACACACTGCTGCCACTGCGTGTCGGTGGTGGAGGGAATACACGTTTAACGTTTAACCTACCATTTAGTCTATATGTTGAGTTTAGTAGACATTACAAATGGTTTGCAAGATGTGAGATGAATGTCAGCCATTTTCTCCCCACCTTCAGCAGGTTGCTGTTCAATTCACCCCAATGTGTCTTTACTCATTCTGACTCCTCCACAATTTTTCACTCTATGGACTAAGGTAGGAGGAATATCGAGCAGCTCAGCAGCTTTCTCTACACAGGCTGCTGACAGGCAGGAAGTGGGGGAGGGTGGGTGTTACCCCTTTTCGGTGGTGGAGGGGGGTGGTGTCCCTGCCCCTATTGGGGACACGTCCCAAAAAGGTACTCCCCTTTTTCTCTCCCCCTGAAATTTCTAACCTGACCCTTGCCCCTTGCACCCCCTCTCTGGGGTCTCCCAGCCGTGCCCACCCAAAGTCCCTGGACTTACCTGCAGTCCAAGAGACATCTTCATTTCTTCCTTGGGACTGCTTGTAGTCCCAGCAGTGGCCACTATCCTCTCAGGTGTTGTTGGGGCCACAGAGCTGCCTGCCAATCTGATTGACCAGCAGCTCTCTCGGGCAGGGCTCCCCGTCCCCAAGTCTCAATCTGATCCAATTAAGGCTGCCCTCACTGTAATATCACTTTGGGGCAGCCAGATTTCGTGTCAGCAAAGTGATGGCGAACATTTAGGTTTGGGGGGAGCTGTTTCTCTGCCCGTAAAAGCCAGCCCATTTTATCTTTGTGCTAATCTAGGCGAATCTATTCAAAACAGGAGCTCATTTCCCTTCACAACAACTTCCACAACATCAGAATCTCCCAAGGCACCTTACAGCCAATTAAGTACTTTAAAAGTATAATTACAGCTATAATGTGGGAAACGCAGCAGCTAATTTGCACACAGCAAGCTCTCACTGAAATGTGAGAGCGAGTAGATAATCTGTTTCTATGTTGTTAACTGAGGAGTAAATATTGGCCAGGACACCGGGGATCACTGCCTTGCTCTTCCTCAAAATTGTGTCCATACGATCTTTAAATCCACTTGAAAGAGCCAGCAGGACCTCGGTTTAACGTCTCACTCGAAAGACCCTCTAACCATGCAGCACTCCGTCAGTATCACACTGGAGTATCAAACTAGGTTTATGTGCTCAAAGTTACTGGAGTGGGATTCGAACCCACAAACCTCCTAACTCAGGTGCGAGCAGCTGAACCACAGTTGACATATCACACACAGCAATTTCATTGAAGAAAGATAATTGTTACAGTAATACATCCACTGGTTTTCTTCCTCTAGATATTGTATCTAGTAAAGAGCCTCTGGGTGGAAAATTTCACTGATTTTTCTGGGCTCGGAATGTAGTTGCCTGAGCAAACTCTTACCGAGGATTAATCTCTGTGCAATCATGCTCGAGTGTTATGAATAAAGTTTACACATCATCGGGAGCGTGCCTGAGAGTAATTAGAGGACAGCAACTTCCCAGAAAAGTAAAATACTGCAGATGCTGGAAATCTGAAATAAAAACAGAAATGCTGGAAATATTTAGCATGAAATACTCGAGGAGAGAAACTGAATTAATGTTTCAGGTTGATGGCCTTTTTCGTAGATGATTCAGATAACGTCAGATCACAAGAATGGGTGAGCTCACCTGAGTCTTCGATGAAGTTACAGGTTGAAATATACTTTTACCTACCATAATTTTAATTAATACTGTACAGCTCATTGGTGTCATTCGCATCCTTGACTTTCATAACTACATCATTGACTGCAGTGCATTCAGCTGCCTGGGATCTAAGATCTGGAATTTCCTCCCTAGATCGCTGCCTCTCTCTACCTATCTCTCTCTTCCTTTACAATGCTCTGTAAAACTTATCTCTTTGGCCAAGATTTTGGCCACCTTTCCTCCTCCTAATCTGGCTTTGGTGTCAAGTCTTGTCTGGTAAGCTCCTTTGAAGAACTCTAGGACAACTTTCTACATCAAAGATTCCATTTACCACTGTATTGTATGTGCCCCCACCAGGCGTGTATTCTACAGGGGGAATTAGGGGAGGTGGGGGGGGGGGGGTGGGGGGGCAGCACGTAACATAGGACTGGAGCCCACCCCACCACGTTCCCACTCACCCCCATAAAACTGGTGATGGGAGGGGCGGGTGTGGATGCCGAAATCAGCAGCCCATCTGCCATATTTGAATAAATAATCAAGGGTCAATTAGACTTGTTACCAAGCCAATTGTCTCTGATAATATGCTGCCCACGCCACAAAACAATTGGCATCGCCAGTCAGGCAGGAGTGGACAGCCCAACTTTTAAAATAAATTCTTCAAAGGGCAGGGAGGAAGGGGGGAGGGGTTCTATCTTCAGGGGCTACCCCGTATGGATCGAGAGGTAGCCCCATTAATATAGAACCCTCCACGTTCTTCCTACGCACCTACCGCCACGCCCCACTTCCTAACCTGCCACAAACCCTCCCCAACCAAGATCCCAGACCCACCTCTGTCCGGGGACCCATTGCTCCTTCCTCTTGCTCCCCGCTGCAGTCCCGGCTGCGCCCGCCAACCCGCTCTTGGCGCTGCCAGGACCGGTGGAACTGCTGGCCAATCGGGTTGGCCGGCAGCTCCCGAGGGCGGGATTTCCTCCCCAGCGAGGGGCGGAAGTCCCACTCATCCGTTATTTAGCCTGCCGGCAGCATGCCAAGGCTGTGGGGCGGCCCAGAGTGGAGCGAGTCAGCTCCACGCCGACTTTGCTTCCCGGGGGTGGGGGAGGAGCAAAGCATCTGCCCCCTCCCCAACCCACCACTCCCCCCCGCCCCCCCCCCAAGTATTACTCAGCCCACTAGATAAATGCAAGTTGTTGTTGTTCACCATTTTACCTTTCTCCAGTAATTTTCCATCCTGTGAAGCCCCCTCTAGTCAATTTTACAGAGAAAGATGTTTATATTTTGCTGGAAAACTGTGCTTCAGTTTATCTCAACTCAAGGCCTAGGCTTCATAAGAATAACACCGTCTCTCGCTGGCTTGTACTATTTCTGTTGTTTCCCTTCATAGCATCTGCTTTGGTCCCTCAGCTAAGTAAGTTCAGCAAATGTATAAACTGACAAACAAGCATCTATCTCTTCATCAGCACTTTTCTAGTTTCCCGAGGCACCTGCTGATTTAATATCAAGCATTTGCCAAAAGGCCTTTTAGTTTGTCCCATAACGCTCAGAATAGTTTTGATAGCGTTGTTTAAAATCATGTTTGGTTTAAACAGTAAATACAGGGAAACCGTCTCCAATGGCCGAAGGGTCGATAACCAGAGGGCAGATACTTAACGTGATTGGCAAAAGAACCAGAGACAACATGAGGAAAAGTGTTTTTACACAAAGAGTGGTTCGGGTCAGAATGCATTGTCTGATAGGATGATGGATACAGATCCAATAGTAACTTCCAAAAGGGAATTGGATAAATACTCAAAGGGGAAAAATTGCAGGGATATAGGAAAAGAGCAGGGGAGTGGGACTAATTGGATCACTCTTTAAAAGACCTGGGACAGATTTGATAGGCTAAATTATTTAACATGTCAATCGCGTGGCCAATTTTATCCTGAGTAACTCTGGTCTGACTCGGGTAGGTTACCTCAAACTAGTTTATTAACACTATATACAGGGTAGGCTACAGAGTAGGTACATCTCTCTCCAGTATGGACTGTTTCATCTGCTCCACCAAGTCTCTGGCACATGACTACTGATGTCACTGTTACATCATGGTATACATCCTTAACGCATTGCATAACCATTAGCCCATTATACAGCAGCTCCCCCCATGTATAATGTCAAATTCTATAATAACATAGTTAAACTATTTCTTAAACTATTTGCATTACATTTCTGCAACTTCCTTGACTGTTACTGATTCCATCCAGTTCCTAAGCCTCTCCTTCGCCTTGCCACCAAGTCACTGTTATGAGGGATTCAGTCTACCACAGTGATCTCAGCTCCCTGGGAGGACACCATGGAGACATACGGGCACTCATCTTTTCCCTGGTGAACATCATCATCGGCGAAGTGGGGCAGAATCTTCCCAGGAATTCTGGTAACGGGTGTGATTTTCACAGCAGCTGCACTGTAAAGGCTGCAGAACCTTTTCAGAGAAAGACTAATCTAAGAGAGAAGACTAAAGGACATCAACACTTCAACTCTCTGCAACAGGAAGAGGGTAGATTAGGACTTTAGGGATGTCTTACTAAAACTATACAGTTAGTTAGACCACACCTAGAATATTGTGAACAGTTTTGATCCCCTTATCTAAGGAAAGATATACTGGCATTGGAGGCAGTCCAGAGAAGGTTCACTAAGTTGATCCGGAATATGGAGGGATTTTCTTATGAAGAGAGGTTAAGTAGGTTGGGCCTGTACTCTTTGGAGTTTAGAAGAATAAGAGGTGACCTTATTGAAACATGTAAGATTCTTAGGGGGCTTGCTAGGGTAAATACTGAGAGGTTGTTTCCTCTTGTGGGAGAGTCTAGGACCAGAGGGCATAATCTCAGAGTAAGGGTTCGCACATTTAAGACAGAGATGAGGAGGAATTTCTTCTCTCGGAGGGTAGTTAATCTGTGGAATTCTCTACAGCAGAGGGCTGTAGAGGCTGGGTCATTAAGTATATTCAAGGCTGAGATAGACAGACTTATAATCAGTAAGGGAATCAAGGGTTATGGGGAAAAGGCAGGAAAGTGGGGTTGAGGATTATTAGATCAGCCATGATCTCACTGAATGGAGTAGCAGACTCAATGGGCCGAATGGCCTACTTCTGCTCCTACGTCTTATGGTCTTATTATCTTTGCTCAGTAACCTTCTGCTCCCACAAAACACACTGAAGAAAAGCCTGCAGAAATGAAGTGCCTTCAACTCCAACGAAGAATTGCACAGCCATATCATTCACTGCTGCATTGGGGACGAGAAAGGCATCGAGGATCTAAGATTCAATCAAATATGGATGACGAGGAGAAGAAGGACAAAATTCCTGTAGACAGTGCAGGGAATGAAGAAGATATGATTTCCTGACAACACTTCAGACACTACTTTCATTTTCCATAATTAATGGTAACATGCCTACACTTTCTGCAGTGTAAGGCTGCTCCGCTATAGGCAATGGGAAGACGGTATCAGGTTAAGAAGATAAGACAACACTATTTTCAGCAATGAGATGAATCTACAGAGCAACACTAGATGAAATTCCTGTACAGGGTTCCTCAGTTGTAGAGCGGCTGAAGATTTTGACTTGGCTTCTGCACTGAAGGACAGCTCTAATGGAAAGGATATTTTCTGATGACATTGAAGTGTGGGGGTCAACTTAATTTCACCCAAGCTACCAATTCTCAGGTAGTGTGATGCTGTATGGAATCCAGCATTTTGTTCATCCTGGACAACTCTTCATATTCAATGAGTGATATACAAGGCCTTGCATTGGTGGGTTCAGTGGGACAAGCAGAGAATATACCCTTCCACGGAAAACACAGCTGACTACCCAAAAAAGAAACCAGAGAACTGATATGCTTTTGCAATGGATTTGAATAGCATATCCCCTCTAGGACCACATCTTCCAACAGATCATTCAGTGCTTCTTTCTCTTACCTTCTTCAGGTCAACCCAGGTCCAAAAAGTCTTCCTGAGGATGACCCTCATCTGTATCCGTATACCCAGGCCTAGCTTCAAAAAGAACTGAGAGATCCACAATCTCGATATTGGCCCGGGATCTAGCGGTTGCTGCCTCTGGGACAGAGAGTGAATCACTGCTCGTGGAATAAACATCACCAGCTGCTGTAGAATGAAGATCCACCAGCTCTACACATGACTTTGGAAATTCCTCCATGAAAGGCATCCAGTTGTCCTGTTATAAGTTGTCATGTGCTTTTTCCAGAATGCCCAGTTGTATACAGACACCTCCATTCATTAAAGATATGCCTTGATTGTAGAGAACATAGGGGGTTTCAACAATCTGCCATCCCTTAGAGCACAGGGTGGTGATTATCCAACCTTTTTACTGGAAGATGTCTGATGGATAGAGGGATATTGTTTGGAGCCAGTCCAGGTGATCAACTAGTGTTGTAACACCAGTTCTGGTGTTAATTATGAAATCAGTGCTAAAGCCTTTAACTTCCACTGTAACTGACTAATAGTTTTGATCATGACCATTTATTTCCCCTAGGAACTCTGTAATTTTGTATCTGTCTTTATTTCCAATTTCTTGAATAGTTTGCATTTTGTAAATGTTCTCCTGTCTTCTTTCTCTATTGAAAATGTTAGACTTACAGAACAGTTTGAAGTGTCCTGTCTTTCCACACTGGAAACACCCTACACCCCCTGCTGGGTAATCCTAGCATCTGTACTGCTTCTTGGCACAACTGCGTAGGCACCTCAAGATGGCTGCTGTAGGGTTCCTGCCCTTATGAGAGGGTGGGCTTACCCAGCTATCAGAGTCATCTAAAGCCTCGGTGTTGAGTCAGATTATTGCCCGATTTTGCTATCTGAGTTCAGCCTGCCTAGCGTACTGAACTGCTTGATCGAGAGTAATGTTATCTTTCATGGACTCCAACAACAATTCAGTTGAAAATAAGTTCATCTTTCAATGCACCATTACCACAAGGGCTGACTAGGCAATATAGTTTGGTAAGAAACATTTTACCGGATTCCCCTGGTCTTTGGGATCTCTGATTAAATTGTAATTACTCAATCATGACATTTTGCTTAGGACTAAAACGCATGTCGATCATTTTTAGGGCAGTCTCAAAGTCTGCGGGGGTGTCTTCTGCCCCCTGCCTCAAGTGAGCATCATCAGCGACAGATCCTACGACGTAAAGGAATGAACTAACCTGGTGTTTCAGCTCTTTGGCATGCAACCCCAATGCTGCTTGATACTTTAAAAAGTGTTTCTTACACAGCTCCCACTGTTGGCCCCCCTACAGGTCCACGAGATCTTCGAGGATTCAGGTTAAGAGCAGTGACTGCTCGCCTGGTGCTAACATTGCTACTGCTTCTCAGTGTGCCTTCTTCATAGGTAACTTTCCAAATTCTTGCTTCTAGCAGGTTTTCTTGCACTTTCTTGCCGTGAGTGTTCTGTCAATTGCACCAACCATACTTTAGATTGGTGTCAGCACTGCTGCTACTACCATGTTTAGCGTGTTGGTTGTGTGGTGTATCTTATCTTGAGTTACCCTGGTCTGACTCAGGTAGGTTACTTCAAACTAGTGTATTGACATTCTGCACATGAATTTTTTTTGCAAAATATACTTTATTCATAAAATATCTGGAAGAACATTACAAAACATTTCATAATCACCATCACAAAAGGTACAATCAGATTCAACTTTTACACATGGATCGCAAGGTCCATCAATACAATCAATGAATATTACAATCATTTCAATATGGTCATTACAGACAATCAGACAGTGCAATGGTATTGGAGTTATCGACATACATCGTGTTGCACTCTGAGGTGCTTCAATACAATTATAATACAATTAGTATTCAATGCATATATTCATTGTGAGCTGTACAGCCCAAGATAGGCCACAGAGTAGGTATATCTCTCTTAAGGACAGACCGTCCCATCTGTCTACTGAGTCTGTAGCACATGACTGCTGATGTCACTTTTACACCATGCTACACATCACTAACTCATTACCATAACTATTAACCCATTATGCAATGCAAATGGCCTCCTTCTGTGCTCTACTGTTCTTTGATTTTGCTTAGTTAGTATAAAACAATAACATAAAATACATTAAAGTCAAAATTATATAGTTTAAGTTTGCCCACTAGAGGTTTTACACATGACACCATTTCAAAGTTTGGAAATAAGTTCTGCTTCTCAGCTACCAGAAACAAAATCCTGACAATTAAACAGGAGCAAACTGAAAAAGATGTGAAATTGAAATATAGATTAAAAAGGGAATGAAAATGAGATACAAGTGGATATTTTTCAATATTGATGATTGAACCTGAACTTCTTGGCCCACTCCTTGAATTTTGATCTTTATTATGCATTCTGTTAATATTTTCAAATTCATAGAGGACACAATGATGAATAATTATTTGTGTCATTTGCATAGTTTTATGATTGCTGAGGTGCTGTTTGGCGGAGTATCATTTATATGATTTATATGTATCATTTCAATGCATGAATCCTAGGAGATTCTGTCTCCAGTGTGGCTCTTACAGCAACTATCCAAGGTAGTAGTAGTGGTCTGCCCAAGGACAGCTCATTCTCCATGCCTCGCAGTTTTGCACTTTCCTCCCAGTTGTTTGTAGGAGCTTCCCATTTGCAATTTCAAGGAGTAAATGATTAGGGAAAACAAACACATGAGGTGGTTTCTTGTTGCCTTCCTTATGGAGGCTTAAAGGAATAACATTCACTTCCCGAAAGTTCCTCCCCCTATAAATAGCCATTGCCTCTTGATGGTCTAGCTCTTCCACCATCAGGACTGAAAATTTGCTGGTTTCTCCAATGACCATGGATTGTAACCCTGAGCATGGGACCCCTACCTAAGCCTGGAGTGGCTTGCAAAGTGCTGACCAGAAAATATGGTACCAAAGTTGTTTTGAGTGGAACCACGTTCCACTGATACCTACTTCAACAAGCGGACAAGTAATTACATGTTGCACTAGTAGGCAAGGTAATCATAGAATCTTATAGCACAAATGGAGTCTATTCAGTCTATCAAGCCCATACTGTCTCTCTGAAAGCGATGTTAAAAATCAGCCCGCTCCCCTGCTCTTTCCCCACAGCCCTGTAATACTATCCTTTTGTGCATGTATGTCCAATTTCCTTTTGAAAGTTGTTATTCACATCCTGCCTGCATTAGCTATTTGAATGAGCATTTGATCTAGTGCCATTCTCCTGCCTTCTCTCCATAACCCTGCACATTGTTTCTTTTCAAATAATCATGTCATTCCACTTCTCTCTCTCTCTCTAGCAGAGAGCAATGCCTATGGTCCCTTGTGAACTATGGCTAATTACCTTCCCTTACACATTCAGGCTGGCAATGGTGATCATATGCATTTTATTCAATCATTACAACTCACCTTACCACTGACTGTTTGTTTTCCTCACCTACATTCAGGAAATGTACTTGTCTCAATTGGTCCCCAGAAACAGATGCAACACTCCATCCTTCCTTACTGGAAATGCAGTTCCCTCTCATAATGCATTGAATTTTCATCTCAGAAAAGCCCATTCAGCCGAACTGATCAATGCTGGTGTTTATGCTCCACAGGAGCCTCCTCCCATTTTACCTCATCTCACCCAATCAGTACATCCTTCTGTTCTTTTTTCCCCTCATTGTTTCATCTATCTTCTCCTAAAATAAGTCAATGACATTCACCTCAACCACTCCACGTGGTAGTCTTTCGCATTCTGTTTTACAATCAGTAAAATCCCCCATTATTATAACTGTCGCTCTAGCAAACTGTTCTAATTTGCCTACAAATCTCATCCTTAATCCAGTTCCCATTTTTTTGCTCATATATAATGTTTCCAACATGACAATGGATTTTTTAAAAATTCAATCTGTAGAATCTCTGCCTGAGTACTGCCATTGATCAAAACTTTCCACCCTCTCATTGTAATTGTGCCATTAATCAACACGGCCACACCTCCCTTTTCATCATCTCAGTCTGAATATTAATAAAATACTTTCCAAACAATCATAGAACCATAGGATCTTACAGCACAGGAGGCCATTCAGCTCATCATGCCTATGTCAGCCCTTTGAAAGAGCTATCCAATTAATCCCACTCCCTTTCCCTTTGCCCATAGCCCTGCAAACTTTCCCCTTTCAAGTATTTATATAATTTATTTTTGAAAGCTGTTATTGAATATACTTCCACCACCCTTCCAGGCAGTACCTCCCAGGTTATAACAACACATTGCGTTGAAAAAACGTCATGTCTGCTTCTTTTGCCAGTTGCCATAAATCTGTATTCCAGTGAAACAGTTTCTCTTTATTTACTCTATCAAATCACTATCATAAATTATTTTTCCACAGCATATGCTGCCGTAACCTTGCTGGCCTTTGTTGTTGTTATATAATTTTGGCGCGAGTTTTCAAGTTTTGCTGCTTCTCGAATTCCTGTGCACTTGCTGTGCTGCTTCATGCGCACCTTCTGAAGATGGTTTAAATTGTTAATCAACATCATTAGAAGCTTCAAGTCATTTACACACTCAAGTAATTACATAATCACAATAAATAGTTAATCAGTTAATTCATAGTCTATTCTTGGCAAAACATTTTAAGTAGGGCTGCGTTATCGATGGGATTCCTAATATTGAATAACCCCAGTTTTATTTTTAAACAGGAATCATTCCAGTTCTTCCTAACAGGATAATATCCTGAAGGGGAGGAACAATTTTATTAGTTTCTTTGTATAAAAGGACCAAAATCTGACAGTCTACATTATTTTGCATCATGTTTTTGTTCCTTGTTCCCTATTACTTTACCATAATCTTTCTCTACTGGCTCTAACCATCGTCAACATATGTTCCCATAGTCTGATGGACAGGATAGTGTGACTGGTGATGACTTCACAGTGCTTGTACCAAACAAATCCTGACTTACTATTGGAATTACATGCAGTAGATGAGGAATTATCCTTGATCAATCTTAGTCCTCCCTAGATACAGCACATTCAATCAGTTGCAGTTTGGTGATCATACATCCCAATGAAACGAAGAGGTGTCATGGCATGTTACATGACTGTCTTTCGCCAGTGAGACCGAGGTGATAATCCAGCCAAATATTGCACAAGGAAAGCCCCCTCTCTGGCTGTGGGGGTGCTGTGAGACATGAGATTGAACACCATAATCAATTTGCTGATGACTGTAGTGAAAAAAGCACAAAGGTTTCCCAGATGTGACACTGACAACCTGGTTGAAATTCTGCACCAAGCTGATATCCTATCACTGCAGTTGATTGAAGGGAGTTAAATGTCATGTTTAAATAGTGCTGAGTCTGATGTTTGGAATGATTGATGTCAACGCTTGTTGGTGAAAGAGGAAAAGCGTTTGCACTCTGCAAAACCCGGTCCGAGGCTGAATTCCTGATAGAATTTAAATCTAAATCGATACTCTAACTTAGTTTAAATGTACCTCACTGGTGAAATAATAAATGATTAAATAAGTTTCACATTTGGACCTGGGTGCCACCAACTAGCCCAGTAAAACCCCAGTATGGCAGTTAGGAAGAGGGCGAAGTTTTTGACAGGAAGTGTACTGCCTACCATATAGGAAAAGAAAAGACATAGACATGGAAACAACAGCTTGATCCCATCTGCCAGGAAATCCAGCCCTTTTGAACCCTTCCTCTTTCCTCCTCCAATATCATCCTCACCCTCAATCCTCTTGACTCCTGGCTCCCTCAATTCCCATCCCTTTGACTTCTCCCCCTTAAATCTGGACCCCTCGATCTCCTCTTCCTTGACTGATTCCCTTCCGATCCCTATGTCATCAATCCCATTGATCCCATGCCCCTTGAATGCCTCCCTAGATCCACTGCCCCTTGATCTGCCTACCTTCAATCCCCTTGATTCCTAGCCACCTCAATCCCCCCCCCCCACCTCCATTACCCACTCAATCTACATCTACTTTATCCCCACACCCTCAATTCCTGAGGTTACTTGCTCCCTTGATCACTGGCTCTCTATAGCCCTTCCACTTTGCTGCTCTCCCCTTTGATGCCCTCTCTTGATGCTCCCCCCACCCCTTAAATCCATTCTCACCAATCCTGCCTGTCAATTCTCTTGTCGATCCCCTTGCCCTCAATCCCCTCCACATAGATTCTCTCCACCTTGAACCCTTTCCCTTCCCTGACTCCCTTATTCTCCCTATCGGCTCCAGGCATCCCTCCCCTCTTGCCCTCCTCCCCTTGCACTCCCAACTGGCTTTCCTCCCCTTTGCTCTCCCTCCACCCTCACTCAATCTCACCATTGCTCTACCTCCCTTTCTCTCTCCTCCCTTTAATTTCCTCCCTATTGTTTCCCTTCCCATCATCTCCCTCCCCTTCGATCCCCTCACCCATCAAGCTCCTCCCCCTTGATCCCATGCCACCTCACTCCCTGGCCTCCTTCATCCCCTCCCTCAACCTTTTTGATTACCCAAGCATTCCAGTTACAAGCTTTAAATTTGGAAAGGTTCAGCACAACATGGAGTCAAAGATGCATTCCCAAAAACAAGGCTGACTGTATAATTTGAATCCTAAAGGGAGGAAACTCCCTGGGAAGACTAGCAGTCAGAGCGCTAACTGTCATAACTTTTAGTCATTATCATAATGGGCCCCCCTGCATAGTCTCTGTGGTAATTTTACATGATTGACTTTGACGTAACTGACTGAGCTGTATCCAGGATCAATGAAATATCATTAACCACCGGACCCCTGGAGGTAAAAAGGTGGAAAATTAATTCAAAATTGCTGCAGATATTTCTTTGGAAAGACTTATGGGGATTACGTTTGAATTTCTAGCTGAACCTTTTTCTGCCATTTGTGTAATTATCCATATCATGGAATGCTTTTTCTCCTGTAAGTTCCTTTAATAGCTATCCATCAAAATGTTGTGGAAATAATATATAGAAGTCCCTTGTATGACATCTTTGGTTGGTGGAGAGCTCTTAGGAATATTTTGTAACCTTTCATGAAACATAATTGTTCCAGCATTGCGCTAAGTTAATAAGAAAAAGAAAACCAAGACTTGTGTTTATATAACAATTCAGGACATCCTAAAATGCCTTGCAACCACTGAGGTGCTTGTGAAAGGCTGCCAACATTGCAATGTAGGAAAGACAGCAACCAATTTGCGCGCAGCAGACAGCAATGAGATGACGATGACCAAATAAAATTGTTACAGTGATATCGATTGATGGATAATTATTGACCAGGGGGAAAAAGTCCCCTGCACCTCTTTGAAATGCCGCCATAGTATTTACATCCACCTGAGGGGGCAGACCGGAACTCAGTTTAACATTGCAGTAGAAAAATGTCACCTGGGAGCATAGCAATTGTCAGCCTTGAGTTTTATGTTGGAGTTTCTGCAGCGGGATTTGAACACCAAATTGAAAACCAAACCCACAGGGGCACAGCTGAGACCTACGAGAATTTGTCTTAGGGTTTACATGTTCATTGACACATTTAAATTGAAATTCAAGTGGCATTAATGCAGGAAGAATAATTAGACATTAATGTTAATGTTCATACAAACCTGGAACTCCCTCCCTAACAGCACCGCGGGTGTACCTACACCACATGGACAGCAGCGGTTCAAGAAGGCGGCTCACCACCACCTTCTCAAGGGGCAATTAGGGATGGGCAATAAATGCTGGGCCCAGCCAGCGAAGCCCACATCCTGTGAATGAATAATAAAAAAAAATTATATTTTATACAAATATGTGTAAATGCTAGAAAGAAAAAAATGGCTCGTCCATCTAGCCTGTCCCAGACAGACATGGGGCTGATCTCGTGTGGTGCTGTGCCCTGCGCCACCCCCCCCACACTAAAAAGGTGTGAGGATCCTGCCAAGATCCCACAAGCTGCCCCGCAGCAACTTAATTCCTTTAAGGTGAGACTTCCACCCCTTTCTCAGGAGGAAGTCCCACCTTAGAGAAGTGCCTGTCAATCGGACCGCCGGCAGCTCCATGGCCCCAGCAGTGCCTGAATAGATTGGTGGCCACCGATGGGATACAGGCAGACCCACCATGCCGAGGGGGCCCAGGTACGTCTGGGGCCGGGGTCTCGGAGGGAGAAGGGCGTCAGAGGTGGGGGACTGTGTTCAAGGTGCCGGGGGAAAGGTTAAAGGGCGGGGGGGGGGCGGTGGGGATGACCTTGGGGTGGATGCCTCTGATGGGCCTGGATGGCCTGTCTGACACCAGCCCACACAGGGAAGTTCGGCAGGCTTCCCGCATGTCATGGGTCTCCCACCACTGCAACTGAAATACCAGCGGTGGCAGGATGAGGCCTATAAGTGGTCATTAATTGGCCACTCAAGGGTGGGCAGGTCACCAAATACCTCCCTGTAAAATTTCAGGCAGGTTAGGAACATGCGGGTCGGTGACAAGAAGGCCACCTGCTGGGTTTTAAGTGCCTCCCCGACCTTCAAACCCGCCAGAGGAGGGGTGTAAAACCCTGCCCGTGGTCTCTCGTGCATTAAGAGAGAGACAGAACCACCTGGAGTCATGTAGTCTCCTGGGAAAGGGAATTGACTCCGCAATTATTCAGTTTGTCACAACTCATTGGGGATAGTGCACTGCAATATCGAGCCCCGCATCTCCCCGAGCCGCGACAAGTGTGAGAAAGTTTCATCAACCCACCTAACTATTTATTTTAGGTTAACAGAATACGAGCACCAGGTTTGTAAACTTAATCAGTAAATAACTGTTTATTGAACAAATTGTCTTTAACTGGTGGCAAAAGAAAGGAATATGAACTTTTAATTTCTAACTCTATAACCTAAACTCTACCCCTTCTTAAATCCCTATACACACCCACACAAAGACACATAAGACATGCAAAAAATATGGATTTTAAGGACGGGATAAAACAGTTCAGTAGCACCAATTCCAGAGTACAGAATCAGATGGATTGATTTTGATTGATGTTGTCCAAATTCTTTTCAGTTCTTTGTTGATGACACAAGGTGGATTTCCAGCAGTTTCAATCTTTAGTTCACTCGTTGAGCACTTGCCTTTCAATGTCTCCAACAGGGATTTTCCCCTTTGCCTCTTGACAGGGGTTTTCAGAGAGAGAGCAGGTTACAGAGATATGAGGAGAAAAAGCCAGCTAACTATATTTGTAGAATTACTAGAATCTGTGACACACACAGGAGAGAGAGGTTTTAGGTACTTTTCCTTTTAGATTAGGAGCTATTCTGCTGCACTGGTCACCTGGTTAGAAGTCAATTGAAATGTTGTTGCCAGATAGTTCCCCATTAGATCGAACTCCTCCTCGGCACCATCCTGTCTTTCAAGGCACACTCTGCTCCAGGACAGCGACATTGTATATTTCCCTCACACTGCTCCAGTAGACATGTCCTTGAAACTGCAGCCATTGTAATTTTAATTCACAGTCCAACAGAAATAAAAAGATATGTTCTTTACATGTCACAGTTATAAATCAAGAACAAAGCTCAAAAGACTGAAGAAATAGTCACGGTGATCCGTGAATTTTTGGGATAGAATGAAACTTTGACATTAAACCAATTGTCTGGCCTTTAGCACATCAACCTATGACTAGACTAGATTTAGGAATCCATATTTTCAAGAACTATACATGCTTTTTTAAAAATTGGAAGGATGTTGGAATATCTGGACACTTTCTTCGGAACTGACCCGGAGTTTTGTTTTAAAAGGGTTATAAGTTCACCTTGGACTGTGAACAGCCTGCCTTTACCAAGAAGTCACATGACTTCAGCTAAGTATCCAGCAAGGCACTTCAGGAGATGAGAGCTATTTCTTATTTGATCTTTAATTTCTTAATTGCTGGAGAGAGAAAAAAAAAAACTACCATTTCTTTTAAAGGAAGAGGCCCTGGATTCTCTGGGAATCATCCAACTGAAGTGAGATTTGTGTTTTGAACTTGTTTCTTTGGACTCATCTTTCGGGGAAGGAAAGCTGCCTTAACTCAGCCTCTCCCTGCCTTGCCTGAAATTCTGTGCGTGGTCATTGACCTCTGGCCAGAGAATCCTCATCTCAGTATAACTCATCTGTATTTGGAAACCCGAGAAGCTGAGACAAGAGAGTGATACCAAAGATAGATTTCGCTCTATTCCCCTCCACACCATGGCTCCTTTGGAAAGAATGTCCAACTGCTTCTGTGGCCAGCAATCAATCTCCACATATAGGAACACTGGTTTGACAATGTCAAAACTGTTTGAACATTATACCTTTTCATAAAGTTTTCCAACTGGCCAACTTCTGCAGAGACCCAATTTGTTTTATCCTTTATTTTGTGTGTGTGTGTGTGTGTGTGTGTGTGTGTGTGTGTGTCTGTGTGTGTGTGTGTCTGTGTGTCTGTGTGTGTGTTTGTGTGTGTGTCTGTGTGTGTGTATATATGTGCACACTCACGCATGGGGGTGTTGGGATTTAAAAGGGGTAGATAGCTACACTTCCAAATTACAAATTGTATGTTAACCAGCTTTTTCCAACTTGTCTCAAAAAAAGAGGTTTTGCCACATAATAAATCAATCACCCTGACTTTACTGAAAGAAGGCTGGTTAGTCTCTTTTATTCTGGCTCTGACAATAGCAAAAATAAACATTTGGCCATTTTGGTGAGTAAGTTAAACATTTACACTTATGGTGTGACCTGTGGAATTGTGGGGTAAGAGTAACTGTACACTTCTCCCATTCCAGTCGTAACATAACGTTACCTTGTATTAGTTATAAATAATATCAGATGTGATTCCACTCAATGCCTTAATCAGACTTGCATTTACATAGCACCATTCATGATCTCAGAATCTCTCAAAGCACTGTACAGCCAATGAAGTACCATATAATAATCACCATTGTGACGTAGGAATCATGATGGCCTATTTGTACACGGCAAGCTCCCACAAGCAACAATTTAACATTGATCAGATAATCTGTTATTTAGTAATATCCATTGAGGGATAAATATTGGGTCAGGACATTGGAGGAAACTCTCCCTCGCTTCTTCAAAATAGTCCCATGGAATCTTTTACCTGAGAGCTGACAGGGCCTAGTTTGACATCCCATATCCAACAGTACAGCTCTCCCTCAGTAGTGTACTGGGAGCGTCAGCTTAGATTTTTGTGCTTAAGTCTCTTGAGTGGGATTTTGAACTCACAGCCTTCAGACTCATGGGGCAGGATTTTTCAGTCGGCGCGAGCGGGCGGGCCCTACACACCGACGTGTAAAATGACGGGCGACGACACCAGGCGTGCGTCCGGCATCACCGTGCAGTCCCGCGATATCTGCGCCCCTGCCGTTATGTAAACAGCCTATTAGGGCCGCTAAGGAAGTAATTGATGTAATTGTTAAGGCTGCCTGTCCGACCTTAAAGTTGGCGGGCAGGCAAAAAGGCCAAACGGCCTTTACATTTTTGAGGAAACCTCATCCATGAGCGGGATGAGGCTTCCTCAAGGCTTTTGTTAAATAAATGAGAAAAATTTCCTAAACATCAAAACACGTCCCATCTCATGTGACCCGGGAGACATGTTTAAATACATTTTTAAAGCGTTTTTTAAATGATTTTGATATCGATTCAACCTCCCTGAGGCAGCTCCATGCTGCCCACCTGCACAGTTAGCGCTGAGCGCTACAGCTCGCGTATTACCCTGGGCGAGCCTTAATTGGCCTGCCTGCGTAAGATGGCAGCGCGGAACCGATCGTGGGCAGTGATCGGCTCTGCGACCAAACCCGCCCCCCGCCCGCCGAGCCTGCCCGCCGCGTGAAAAATTCAGGCCGTGAAGCAAGAGCATATTAATAACAGTGTGCATCATTAAAACGTAGCCATTTTTTCACCAAAGTGAGGCGCAATGTCTATATTCTGCCTTTCCCATATTTGCGTCGTTTTTTTTGTCTCTGCTGTGCTTTGCTTTTAGCTTGGACTCTTTTGCTTAGGTTCTCCTGTGACCTTTGGAGCTGGTAGGCTGATCAGCCTTTCGCCATACTTGCTGCACACTTTGAAGTGGAGGATAGTTCCCCGACCAGCCCGAGGTATGCCTATCCTTCTTTCCCCAAAGAACATCAAGGTTGCCTTCAGCAAAGCAGATCAGTTCTGGGCACATTCTCTTATCCACCTTCTTTCGCTGACTTAGGAAATCTTCTTAAGCTCTGAAAAGCAGTTTGACTCTAGTGGGAGCAACAGGCCTTCGTTCACTGCTTCTCTCACTGCGCTCATAAGAAACACATAGGGGGATGTTAGTATGACACATATGAGCTGACCTTGATGAATGCAACTTAATCAAGAGCTCCGACTGAATCATGGATAAATGTTGGCATCAGCACACTTCACAAAAAGAGATGGAAACTTGAAGTTCGAATTGCGAACTATAATCATACAGACTGCCTGATGCAATGATTAGCATGACATCCATCAGCTTACGATGTCTAATTGGAGCAATGCAGACTCCCAATTAGAAGGCTTTTCACCTGTTATCCAGAGCCCTCAACATGAAATAGGAAAATGTTAGTTGACAGCAATGTTTCAAAGAGCCTAAGGACACATTGACAATTGTCATCTGGTGGGTACAAGGAACAATATTAGTAATGAGAAAGATGTTAAGAGAAAATTCTGATACTATGATTTTGGAACCTGTTTCAGATTCTCTTTACCCATTGGGTTGCTGTTACAGGTTAAAGCATATGACCTGTAATATAGAGACCAATTCATCAGTATTTTGCACTGGCATTACTCAAAGACATTTTAATGGTACTGCCAGTTATAAGTAATAAGATTGTAAAATAGGCTGAAACGAATTCAATTGAACTTTAAGCATTCAAGGCCATTTAGTTTCTGAAGTATTTTTATTCAGATGTTTCACTTATAAAACTCTTAAAAGATTTTATGGGAATCCAACTCTCTGGGCTGAATTTTCCCCCCATTGGGGGGGAGGTTGATGGGCAGGCATATGGCCAATTAAGGCACGCCCAGGGTGACATCTGCACGGAAGCGCTATGCGCTCCCTGTGTGGGCGAGGTGGGGGGGGGGGTGGAATCCCAAAATTGAGAGTGCGCTCTTTGGCACATGTGCACGAAAGAGGGCACTCATCTCCCTGAGGCTAAGTGCAGCCTCAGGGAGATCGGGTGAAAAAGACAAAAATAGAAAAATAAAATTTCCCTTATATGAACCCTCATGTGACAATGTCACATGAATTGGGACATGTCCATAATTTTCACAAAATCTTTGTTTAAATTTTTTAAAGCCTACGGGTGGGATGAGGTTTCCTGTTTTTTCTAGTTCCCACCGGGGCTCCTGGCCTGCCTGCCAACCTTAATTGATGTCAGTTGGCCATTGACAGGTCGGCGGGCGCACAGCTGATTTTGCTGTGCTCCCACCTTCCTGAAAATTTAAATGGGGCGCAGTGATGTCGGGAGTTCCCCCCCAATGTCACCGTGCGTCATTTTAAGCGTCGGCGAGTGGACCCCGCCCTCGCTCACCGACTCGTAAAATTCTGCCTTCTAATTCCATTTCAGCCAGGGGCAATGAATCGGCCCAAAACTCCCAACTCATGGCTCCAGGTAACTGTTGGAATGTTTTTGCCAACTCGTCTTACTGAAAGTGAATCCAAAAATGATTATAAATTGGTGGGATTGCCTAAAAGCCACCTGTGTATGGAGCCCTCAAAGAGTGATAAGGGCACAAGAGATAGGAGTGGGATAGCCGGCATGTTGACTGGATTCAGTGGCTGAACCTTCACGTCAACTGCAACTTCCCACCCTATCCCCATATCTTTTGGTCCCTTAATTCCCAACTTTGGCCACCCAATATAGGATTACGTAGGATATGCAGCACTGAAACAGGACATTCGGCCCAACCAGTCCATGTCAGTGTTTATGCTCCACTTGAGCCTCCTCACATCTTTCCTCATCTAAATCTATCATGGTAACCCTCTATTCCCTTCCCCCTCATACACTCGTCTAACTCCTACTTAAATGCATCTACACTATACCCTTCAACCTGTCACTGGTTGCACAAACTCCCCACTCTTTGGATGGGGATGTTTCTTCTGAATTCCCTATTGGATTTCTTGGTGACTATCTTATATTGATGGCCTCTAGTTCTGCTCTTCCCCACAAGAGGAAACATTCTCCCTGTATTCATTCCAACAAAACCTTTCAGGATTTTAGAGGTTTTTTTCTGATCCCTTAGCTTTCTTTCCTCAAGAGAAAAGAGACCCAGCCTGTCAATCCTTTCCTGATATGTATACCCACATATTTCTAGTATCATCACTGATGGCACTCAAAATGGATTGGGTCTCATGCTGCGATTATCAACAACCTATGGGGGTAAAACCTCTGGTATTTCTGTTGCTTATTATTTCTTAATCTCCACATTGTGTTTTATTGAATCCTTTTGGCTTTTCTGATTAAAAGTCTGGCAGGTATGGTTGTTTCACTAGTTATTTTATTGACCAATTATTTCTTAATCTCCACATTGTATTTTATTGAATCCTTTTGGCTTTTCTGATTAAAAGTCTGGCAGGTATGGTTGTTTCACTAGTTATTTTATTGACCAGGCACGATGAACAATTTTAAAGACGATTACTACAATCTTAAGCATCAGTCATGAAATCCAACAGCAGCCAGGAATCATTAAACTAACTCTAATCTCTTGTCTCCATCTCAAAGCTCTGGCCAGACAGCAGGAAACAAACACTGCTGGGCAAGATGTGTTATTGAAGCTGAAGGGCTACATGTTGAGTCAGCAGACTTGACAATAAGGTACTGAAACCGATGGCTTGATATAGGTGATGTGAGGATAATTCACTTTATTACTGAAACCAACACAATTAATTGCGAAGGAGTTCACCTCGTTGTCTAAAGGGAGGTTACTACACAGGGAATTGAAAGCTGACTAAATGAATTTGGGAAATGTGAATTATCTCAGATCTGCATCAGCAAAACACAGGCTAGATGTTGCTGCTGATAATATTATTGGGCAATTGCTTCAAGTGTTTGCCAGATGCTTCCTGCTGTTTGCTATCTTAACTGAGCCACTCAACCTTTTACCAAATGCTTCCCAATCTGTCTGCGTTTTGTGTGGGATTTTCAGCATCTGCCACTGTTTGGGGTTGTTGTTTGCTCCAAATTGGCTCATAGGGTGAAACCTCTCGCCAAGGCTCCGCATAGGAATTACATCTGCTTCACCAAAATCGCCCAAGTTCACCTCGGTAACATCAGTTGCCTCCGATCCTGGTTCAGATCATTTGCTGCTGAAACCCTCATCCATGCCTATGTTGCCTCTGGACTCGACTATTCCGATGCTCGACCGGCCGACCTCCCATCTTCCAGCCTCCACCAAGTGGAGTTTATCCAAAACTCCAAGGTGATCGCACCAAGTCTTGTTCTCGAATCACCCCTGTGCTCGCTGACCTACATTGGTTCCTGATCTAGTCACGCCTCTGTTTTAAAATTCTAGTTCTTGTTTTCAAATCCCTCCATGTCCTTGCCCCTCTCCCTATTTCTGTAATCTCCTCCAACACATGGCAGCGAAATCCAGTTGCAGTGGTTCCTGGGGTGATCTTGAAGGGGTGAAGTGAAGTAAAGTAAAAATGGTTTAGCACAACAGATGTGGCCAAACGGACAAAGATTCTAATTGTCTGTGTAAAACGCAGCATGTTAACATGTATGGGTCTCCCAATTTTCATGAATTCTATTAAGATAACTTGTACATGTCAAGGATCTCTGCTGACTGCTCTTTCCCATGGAGTGTTGTCATTGTATATCCAAAACAGAGACCAATAGGTTTTTGGACTCTAAGGGAATTCAGAGATGTGAGGATTGCGTGGAAAGCTGCATCAGAAGTAGATAAATCACGGCAGATTGCTTCATGGCACCGCAGGCTTGAATGTCTGAATGACTTCTTCCCCTGTTTCTAAGGCTCTCATGTTCTTAGTGCCGGGCTATGGGGAAGGAGCGTGGTTGTGGGCCTAATGGGATAGTGCTTTGAAAGAGCTGGCACAGAGACGAAGGGCTGAATGGGCCCCTTCTCTGCTGTATGATTCTGTGATTTACTGGCAGTCAAACATTTTTCCCAAGATTGATATTACCAGCATAAATTAACAGACGCTCCGTATTCCCAGGCCTAGTACCTTATTACCCTAAAGATAATTTCAGGATTATTCCAATAGATATTTTAGGCCCTCACAAATACTGTCTATATCAGAGAATGAATGTTGGTGTTCTAACAGAAGTAATTTACACTCCAAGGTTGTACTCAGTGTGTTACTTTGGCAACATCATCATATTGCTGACAGAACCTCATGCATAAGTATAACTATGAAATGTTGATGTTTTCATAATCGAAATGATTAAATATCACATAACTGTTCATAGAGCCTCAAAGGCTTAAAATGAAGGCTTAAGAGCAAAGTTCAGTCTTGAATTAATGTGATTACGCAGCCCAATTTAGATCTTTCTCAATCCTGGCTTAGTTCTGCACTCATTACTACCAAAGTTAGAAGGTTTCCAATATTTCCATGATTCTAACATTTTCCTTACATAATCCATTACTGTTTTGCATAAAATACCACTAGGAGAAAGTAACCTTTAAAAAATATAAGTTGTGATTTACTGTATCAACCCAGCAAAGAACCTCCTGCTATCAGTTGGACAAAATCTACTGTAGCACAATAATTCATCAGGAAAAACCTTGGATAATAGTCAAGGGGATTAGTGGTGGAAACCTTCAGTGTATACCAGGCTCCCATGGAGAGTCCTGAACAAGAGTCATATTGGACTTGAAAGGTTAACTGTGTTTCCCTCTCCAAAGATGCTTCCAGACTTGCTGAGTTTTTCCAGCACTTTCTGTTTTTACTCCTATGGAGAATTGTGGACACTGGACAAAAGCACAACCATCCTTTGTGGTTAAGTGTTGGATAGAAAGAGGTAACTTGCCTATTGCAAATGCAAGATCTCTAGAGGTTAGCATTAAATAAATTAATATTTTATTGATTTGAGACAGTCACCCCATGTTAGCAATGATTTCAGATTGAAGAGAGCCATTAATATTCAGTTTACTTTGCAAAATCGAGAGACAAATTGTGGAAGAGAGAAAATGCAAAATGAATATCTACACCTAATACATTGTGAACAGTCAAAGAAGTCAATAATTATTCCTTGAGGCAAGTAAACAGATCTATGTTCCTTTCCTTAGGCAATACTCTGTAATGGACTAGTCAAACTATGATGAAGGTGCTAAAAGTTAAGAGTTGTGTTTCTGGAAGAGGAATTTTGGAAAAGCAATATATTTGGCAACAGAGCTAGAGGACTGGGTAAAAGGAATTGAAACATATTGGTATAACTTGGTCATAATACTACTCAATTTTGGAGAGGATATGGAAGAAATTGGCACATCATTTGGAAGAAGTTTGACTTGCAGATCCTAGACTTCTCTTTGAGAAATCAAACTCCGGGCACTGGTATAGCTCCATTGGAAAATCTTTTTTTTTTCTCTCTGTAAGCTTCCATTTGTCTAATACTATTGCTCTTCTGTTTAATCTCATTCACTCCCTTCTTCTCTCTCTCTTTCTCTTTTTCCTTCCATACATTGGCATTGGTCACTAATGTAATGCATAGAAACGTAGGAAATAGGAGCAGGAGTAGATCATTGGACCCTTCAAGCCTGCTCCGCCATTCAATATGATCATGGCTGATCCTCAATCGCAATGCCATACTCCTGTGCTCTCCCCACATCCCTTTATTACCTTTAGAGACCTACAACTAGTCCTGAGGTGCCTTCTCTGGGCTGATGAACTGTACTAATAGTAATTCAATATTATGTAACTGTTACAACAAGGTATTTTGCCAGTAGCTTGAGTTTTGGATCTCCTTTTGCCCTAATATTGGCAGCTATGTCCTCTGTTGTCCAGGCTCTGGAATTGCTTCTCTAAAATTCTCTACCTCTACACCTCCTTCAAGATCCTCCTTACAACCCATCTCTTTTCGACCGAACCTTTACAAAATCATCCTAATAGTTCCTTTCTGGATTAGCATCTGTTTTTTGCCCATCTGTGTCTCTGTACAATTCTATGTAATGTTATTCAACATTGAAAAAAATTAGCAAATGCACCTCAGATCTCATCTTTTCATATTTTTGCCTTTGTGACAGCTTTCCATCTTATAAGATGATGGTTTGCCCCTCTCTGGTATGGCAGTCTCTGCCACAACTGCTGCAGAGGAAGACAGTGGGGCTGAGAAGGTGCAGGATTCGCTGGCCTTTGTTTTCCCTGGGCCCTCTCCTCGGCCAGCTGAGCTTTCTGTTTCTGCTCGCCTCTTCTAAATGTCCTTCCAGACAGTCAGCCAGAAGTCACAGCAGTCAGCGACTGTCTCCCAGTTGACAGTGTAAATGTCCACCATCTTCATATGTAGGTTGTCCGTGTAGAGGAGGCATGGACGTCCAGGAGGATGTGAACCAGTGGCCAGTTCACCGGGTAGAAGGTCTTTGGGTATCTAGCTGTCATTCATTCAATGAATGGGGCCAAACCGGCGCAACATGAGATTATGCTGATGAAATTAGTATGCCCTAGGACCTCTGAGTTGGTTAGCTTGTCCTGCCAAGAGATTTCGAGAATATGCCTGTATTTGCACAGCTGAAAACGCACTGTAGAGGACTGTGCAGAGGACGCAGGCTGGAAGTTTCTTTCATTCAAACCAGAAATACCATCCTCGATCAATGCCAGCCATACTGTCTACCCAGCTAATAGCCACCAGCTCCTCAACTCATTGGACAGGTGTTTTCCAGCATTCCCACACAGTGCAGAAGCAAAACGTAATGTGCTTTCTTTTTTAATTCTTTCGTGGGATGTGGGTGTCACTGGCCAGGCCAGCATTTGTTGCCCATCCCTTATTGCCCTTGAGCTGAGTGTCTTGCTAGGCCATTTCAGTTAAGAGTCAACCACACTGCTGTGGCTCTGGAGTCACATGTAGGCCAGACCAGGTAAGGATAACAGATTTCCTCCCCTAAAGGACATTGGTGAACCGGATGGCTTTTTATGAAAATCGATGATAGATTTATGGTCACTATTACTGAGCCTAGGTTTATTAATTGAATTTAAATTCCACTGTCATGGTGGGATTTGAACACATGTTCCCAGAGCACCAGCCTGGGCCTCAGGCTTACTGACCCAGTAACATTAGCACTACCCCACCAACTCCCCTGCAACACCAGCTACAATATCACACCCTACATATAAGATAGAAGGGCTGAAAAATGCTTACTGATTTGAGGCTAACATCACTGTGAAGGAGCCTGTCAGTGAAGCCAAATGGTCCACCCTCGTTAATTACAGGAAGAATCCCAGTAATTCTAGGATTCTGAATGCACTAAGAGCCACTCAATGCAAAAACTCCATGCTCTAAGAGCCACTCAAAGTAAACTCAGCAGACAGCTAGGTGTTGCATTAATGACTGCTGGTTAACACTTGGCCAGAATACCCAGGCATCCTTTAACACAGGGAAATCCAGGGGCATGGACAAAGGAATGGAAAAGGCAACAGGCTCATCAACAAAGAAAACAGCCCCATAGAAACTAGAGTTAATTTTAAGCAAGTTACAGCTGCACTGGTGAGTGTTGGGAATAATCTATAGCTTTAAGTTTAGGTTTTAGCCTTGGGTTTAAGTTTTATAAATTTATAAATTTATAAATTGTATGTGTGCGTTAAGAAAGGGGAAACCTGCGTACTGGCCATTTTAGAGTGTTGCCTGCACGTCTGGATTTGATGGCATACCTGCATTTTAATGAGGTTTTACGACCCTTGAAGTGGCTTAGGGAAATTAAAATAAAGTAGGGAAAAACTGTACTGTTGCCTAGCAACAGGGAGCCCGCACAGAAGCACAGGGAGAAACTGAAAAGCAGTTTGATCTCAGTTGGTAGGGGCATTCCACAGAAACTGCCCAAATGGGCAGGAATGGAGCAGTAGGGAGTAGGTCCCAGAGGAGAAAGAAAGGCCCAAAAACCAGAGAGTTGGGCAAAAGATGGTCCCAGAAGACGGTGAGGTCAAGGGAAAAGAGCAGGAATCTGAACCAGTCCACTTCAGTGGAATTGAAAGTAAAGAGCAGAGGAAATGTCTCCAAGTTGCAGAGAGAAAGCTGTGGGGAGCAGAATCAAGGCAAAGTGGGCTTGCGAGAAGCCAGGAGAAGAGAGCAGACAGCCAAAGGTTGGTGACTCCTTACCATGGGCCTGTGAAGCAGTGGTTTTCTGTTGGCTCGGCCTAGTATCTGAGAGAGAGTACTTGGAGGGCAAAGCTTGAATGCACGTGGAGATCCAGGGGGAAGGACTGTCAGAAAGAGGGGTGTAAACCCTGGAGGTAGATCCTTGTTGAAGACGTCCAAATAAAAGCGAAGCTTGGGAGAAAATTCAAAAGCGAGCTCTTCGAGAGTAGAAATTGGAAACCCTCATGTGAAAGATGGAGTTCAGTGAGACCGATTAGCTCATGGTGTGACAAGCATCTGGGGTAGCTGATCAGAAATCCATAGCATCTGTTTTGGGTGGCATCTGTCACTTGGTTTCAGAGTGTGGTGTGTCCGACCACAGGTTGCCTATTGGTTTACATGGACTGTGCACTTACTGTGAACATTAGAGGGTAAGATAGATTTTGTAACTTGCATTATTCTTATGAATCTGTATATATCTGTAAAGGTATATTTGTGGGTGAAGGAGTAGTGTAATATAGTTCATTTTCTATGGTTTAATACATGTTTTATTCTTTTGTTAAACGTTCATCAGCTGACTCTGTGACTCTGTTCAGTAGCCACTCTCCACGTTTCTAAACAAAAAAAAAGTTAGGATCGATCAAGCTGGGTTCCACTCTGGGATCCGATTGTCTTGTATTAACATCAACTGGATACATAACAACAAGGGCAGAGAATGTCATCACTGACTGCAATAAACAGTTGGAGAGATGGGCGGAATACCAGCTTGGAAGGACTCTGTTACTGGGGAAGCTCTTGACACCATAGAAAGCCTGCCTGTCATGACAGAGCTGGGTATCAAACCCACACTGGAGGAGCTTAGCATAAACATTAGGCAGAGTTTTGCCCTTGTCAGGTGGGTTCGGTGGGCACGGGTAGGGCAATCAGGAAGCCGCCCGCGATTAGGGCCAGAACGTGATTTCACGCTGGCGGGCAAATTAAATCCCACCTAGGGTGAAACGGATGCTGCAGCTACCTGTGCAAGCGGGGGAGGAGGGGCCAGCGCAAACTTTGTGCATGCGCGTGAGTGCGCGCTTGAAAATCTCCCTGAGGCGCAGAGCAGCCTCAGGGAGATCAACAGTTTTCAAAAAAAAACATAAAGGTTTTAAAAATGTCATAAAACATGTCCCCTCGATGTGACTCTGTCACATGAGCAGGGACATGTTATAAATGAAATGTAAAATGTTTTATTTTATTTTTATCTGTTGTTGGAAACCTCCTCCCGCCCGTGGATGAGGTTTCCTAAAAAGTGCAAAGGCCGCTTGGCCTTTTTCGCCTGCCCACCAGCCGTAAGGTTGGGTGGGCAGCAAAAAATTTAAGTTAATTATCTTTTTAATGACCTTAATAGGCCTTTTGATTGTCGGCAGGCGCGCTGCTGATTCCCGCGCACGCCCGCTGACCGAAATACCACATGACTGCACGTTGACATCGGGATGCTCGCCCAATCGTGCGCAATTTTACACTCGAGATGGTCAGGAGCACACCCGCCCACTGAGGTGAAAATTCAGCCCTTTGATTCATGCTTTTGCATTGTTTAATTTATTCCATATTTGGTTCCCTTACATAAAACCTGGATATCTTGGAACCACACCTTTAAAAGAAAACATGACACATCTTATGTTTCAATATTAAGGTGCTAACTAAATGCATTTGTCACTATTGTACCTCTTGTGCCGGGAATCAGACAAAACAAATCAAATTACCATGCTTTGCTATATGGAAAGTTGGCTGAAATAGATTCCATTATAGAATTAAAAGCTTGCATTTCTTTCCTGACCTACCAAAACACTTTAGGGCCAATTAAACACTTTTTGAAGCATGTTCAATACTTATTGTCAGAAACAAAGCATCCAATTTACACATAGCAAGATCCCACAAATAGCAGTGTGACAATGAGCAGATAGTACATTTTTTTGATGTTGCATGAGGGGTAAACATTAGCCAGTTAACCAGTGAGAACTCCCCTGTTCTTCAAATTAGAGCCATGGGATCATTTACCTCCACCTAAGAGGGCAGATTTAAAGAAATAATCTTTTACATTTAGACCAAGCCTTTCAAAACCTTAGGACTCCCCAAAGCGTATTACCGCCAATGAACTATATTTGAAGTGCAGTCACTGATGCAAGGCGAGAATTGCAGCAGCCAATTTGCATCCCATCGAAAAGAAGGCATTCTGACAGTGCAGCACTCCCAAAGTCCTGAAGGGGAATGTCAGCCTGGATTATGGACTGATAAATTTCAGATAATTGGACGGTTCACAGGGGAGCAAGTTGATTCAACTCTGTCTAAATAAAGCTACTTTCTCGTGCTTTTTCTCTCTTGATAACTTGTTTTACTTGAACCCCCGCCTATCTCAGACACTTCACCTTTAATCAACAAGGAGCATTCAGCTTAAATGAATCAAATTTAGTTCCTATAATGAGGAACTAGACAGTAATGAGGTAAGATAAAGGGCAAGGTGTTTAGATTGCTGTCACAACAAATCTATCCAGTAACCTTTTCCCTGTCACTTAGCGACAGTAGCTCTTGCTTCTTTCCTCTTTTAGATCCATCTCGGCAGCAGGAGGTGCCTGCACAAGAGGGTACCCTGGAGGAGGCCACTTGTAGATGCAGCTGCAGGCCCTGTGTCCAGCCCAGGATCCAGCTGAGAGGTTGGCACTCCATGTGGGGCAGATAGTGAGCTAGAGAGGACTGCATTTGGTGAAACACCCAACATCATTAGGCATCATCAGCCATTGGTGGCAAGGGCAGCTTAAGGAGGGTTCTCCTTGAATTTAGTGCCTCGAGGGTTTTTGCTTTTGCCCTAGATTATGGCAACCATCAAATCGCAGTGACTTCAGAAGGCATCAGTAATTCAACGCAACTGGTAAAGGAAAAGAATTGGGAGAGGGTAAGTAGTAGATTAAAGTAACTCATCATCTTGCTGAACAAAGAGACATGCTGTCTATCTTTTCATCTTGCATTCATCAGGATAGGTTTTCAAGATTACCAACAGTAAAGGGAACAATAATTTATACTGCATGAGATGAGAGAGCTGGTTGGGAAGTGGACTCTGATTGATAGAGGTGTTGCCTTGGAGAATGCAGCAGGGAACAGTCTTCATGGTAATGCCTCTACCAATCAAAGTCCACTTCCCAATCAATCAGCACTCTCTTCTCATGCAGTATAAATTGTTGTTCCCTTTACTATTGGTATCCTTGTGATTCTGTCCTGATGAGTGCAAGACGGAAAGCTTTGACAGCATGTCCCTTTTATCAGCAATAATCAAATTTTACACTATGAAACAACTGTTAGCACATTATAGTTACTGCTGGTTAAGTCTAGGTGAAGCCAAATGTTTTGAATTGGTTAGAAGGACAAGCAGTGTTAACTCTAATTGAGATCAAGGATCAGGTTGCTCAGGCTGCAATGGGTGAAAATTCTAAAATAGGCTTGTCCAACGTACAGCCTATAGCCCCTGAAGCCCCTCTAAGCAGCCCCCTGGACCAGTTTTCAAAATTCCGGTTAAACAGGTGGGTATCAATGGAAGATTCGGCGTGGAACTGCTCCTCCAATCACAGGCCGCTTCTCTCCCACATTTACTACTGACAGGCTCACTAGTGAGAACACTAGTCATCAGCAAATGAGGGACAGAAACAGTCTCTGATTGGAGGAGCAGTGAACACCAGCGTTGGTGAGTGTGCTGAGGGCTGCCAGGCCAAGGGAAGTAGAGGTATGGCAAGGCTGGAGCCCAGGGAGACAAGTAACGTTGGGGCTGGAGCTCGGGGAGTCAGGTACGCTAGCACTGGATCCCTGGAGCTGGATATGTCGGTCCCGTGGAGGGCCAAATTTTGGTGGGACAGGGAGGACAGGGTGTCGTAGTGAGGGAGAGACTGAGTAAAATGTGTGTCCATGTGTGTGTAGAAGTGAGAGAGTGGGTGCGTCTGTGGGGGAGTTTGGGAGTGAGTGCATATGTGGGGGAGTGAGAAAGTGAGTATGTATATGGGTGTGAGAGAGTGAGTGACTGTGAGCATGTAGGGGAGTGAAAGAGCATTTCTATGAGTGTGTGACTGTGAGTGTGTCGGGGGGAGAGAGAGTTTGTGAAAGTGCATCTGTGAGTGTGTGGGGGAAGAGAGAGAGTGCGTCTGTGTGTGTGTGGGGGAGAGAGAGAGTGTGTCTGTGAGTGTGTGGGGAAGAGGGAGAGTGTGTCTGTGAGTGTGTGAGGGAGAGAGAGAGTGTGTCTGTGAGTGTGTGGGGGAGAGAGAGAGTGTGTCTGTGAGTGTGTGGGGAAGAGAGAGAGTGTGTCTGTGAGTGTGTGGGGGAGAGAGAGAGTGTGTCTGTGAGAGTGTGGGGGAGAGAGAGAATGTGTCTGTGAGTGTGTGGGGGAGAGAGAGAGTGTGTCTGTGAGTGTGTGGGGGAGAGAGAGAGTGTGTCTGTGAGTGTGAGAGGAAGAGAGAGAGTGTGTCTGTGAGTGTGTGGGGGAGAGAGAGAGTGTGTCTGTGAGTGTGTGGGGGAGAGAGAGAGTGTGTCTGTGAGTGTGTGGGGAAGAGAGAGAGAGTGTGTCTGTGAGTGTGTGGGGGAGAGAGACAGTGTGTCTGTGAGTATGGGGGAGAGACAGAGTGTGTCTGTGAGTGTGTGGGGGAGAGAGTGTGTCTGTGAGTGTGAGGGGAAGAGAGAGAATGTGTCTGTGAGTGTGTGGGGGAGAGAGAGAGTCTGTCTGTGAGTGTGTGGGGGAGAGAGAGAGTGTGTCTGTGAGTGTGTGGGGGAGAGAGATAGTGTGTCTGTGAGTATGGGGGAGAGAGAGAGTGTGTCTGTGAGAGTGTGGGGGAGAGAAAGAGTGTGTCTGTGAGTGTGTGGGGGAGAGAGAGAGTGTGTCTGTGAGTGTGTGGGGGAGAGAGAGAGTGTGTCTGTGAGTGTGTGGGGAAGAGGGAGAGTGTGTCTGTGAGTGTGTGGGGGAGAGAGAGAGTGTGTCAGTGAGTGTGTGGGGGAGAGAGAGAGTGTGCATGTGAGTGTGTGGGGGAGAGAGAGAGTGTGTCTGTGAGAATGTGGGGGAGAGAGAGAGTGTGTCTGTGAGTGTGTGGGGGAGAGAGAGAGTGTGTCTGTGAGTGTGTGGGGGAGAGAGAATGTGTCTGTGAGTGTGTGGGGAAGAGAGAGAGTGTGTCTGTGAGTGAGTGGGGGAGAGAGAGAGTGTGTCTGTGAGTGTGTGGGGGAGAGAGAGAGTGTGTCTGTGAGTGAGTGGGGGAGAGAGAGAGTGTGTCTGTGAGTGTGTGGGGAAGAGGGAGAGTGTGTCTGTGAGTGTGTGGGGGAGAGAGAGAGTGTGTCTGTGAGTGTGTGGCGGAGAGAGAGAGTGTGTCTGTGAGTGTGTGGGGGAGAGAGAGAGTGTGTCTGTGAGTGCGTGGGGGAGAGAGAGAGTGTGTCTGTGAGTGTGTGGGGGAGAGAGAGAGTGTGTCTGTGAGTGTATGGGGGAGAGAGAGAGAGTGTCTTTGAGTGTGTGGGGAAGAGAGAGAGTGTGTCTGTGAGTGTGTGGGGCAGAGAGAGAGTGTGTCTGTGAGTGTGTGGGGGAGAGAGAGAGTGTGTCTGCGAGTGTGTGGGGGAGAGAGAGAGTGTGTCTGTGAGTGTGTGGGGGAGAGAGAGAGTGTGTCTGTGAGTGTGTGGGGGAGAGAGAGAGTGTGTCTGTGAGTGTGTGGGGAAGAGAGAGAGTGTGTCTGTGAGTGTGTGGGGGAGAGAGAGAGTGTGTCTGTGAGTGTGTGGGGGAGAGAGAGAGTGTGTCTGTGTTGTGTGGGGGAGAGAGAGAGTGTGTCTGTGAGTGTGTGGGGGAGAGAGAGAGTGCGTCTGTGAGTGTGTGGGGGAGAGAGAGAGTGTGTCTGTGAGTGTGTGGGGGAGAGAGAGAGTGTGTCTGTGAGTGTGTGGGGAAGATTGAGAGTGTGTCTGTGAGTGTGTGGGGAAGAAGGAGAGTGTGTCTGTGAGTGTGTGGGGAAGAGAGAGAGAGAGTTTGTCTGTGAGTGTGTGGGGGAGAGAGAGAGTATGTCTGTGAGTGTGTGGGGGAGAGAGAGAGTGTGTCTGTGAGTGAGTGGGGGAGAGAGAGAGTGTGTCTGTGAGTGTGTGGGGGAGAGAGAGAGTGTGACTGTGAGTGTGTGGGGGAAGAGAGAGAGTGTGTCTGTGAGTGTGTGGGGGAGAGAGAGAGTGTGTCTGTGAGTGTGTGGGGGAGAGAGAGAGTGTGTCTGTGAGTGTGTGGGGAAGAGAGAGAGTGTGTCTGTGAGTGTGTGGGGAAGAGGGAGAGTGTGTCTGTGAGTGTGTGGGGAAGAGAGAGAGAGAGTTTCTCTGTGAGTGTGTGGGGGAGAGAGAGAGTGTGTCTGTGAGTGTGTGGGGGAGAGAGAGAGTGTGTCTGTGAGTGTGTGGGGGAGAGAGAGAGTGTGTCTGTGAGTGTGTGGGGAAGATTGAGAGTGTGTCTGTGAGTGTGTGGGGAAGAAGGAGAGTGTGTCTGTGAGTGTGTGGGGAAGAGAGAGAGAGAGTTTGTCTGTGAGTGTGTGGGGGAGAGAGAGAGTATGTCTGTGAGTGTGTGGGGGAGAGAGAGAGTGTGTCTGTGAGTGAGTGGGGGAGAGAGAGAGTGTGTCTGTGAGTGTGTGGGGGAGAGAGAGAGTGTGACTGTGAGTGTGTGGGGGAAGAGAGAGAGTGTGTCTGTGAGTGTGTGGGGGAGAGAGACAGTGTGTCTGTGAGTGTGAGGGGGAGAGAGAGAGTGTGTCTGTGAGTGTGTGGGGAAGAGAGAGAGTGTGTCTGTGAGTGTGTGGGGAAGAGGGAGAGTGTGTCTGTGAGTGTGTGGGGAAGAGAGAGAGAGAGTTTCTCTGTGAGTGTGTGGGGGAGAGAGAGAGTGTGTCTGTGAGTGTGTGGGGAAGAGAGAGAGAGTTTGTGAGTGTGTGGGGGAGAGAGAGAGTGTGTCTGTGAGTGTGTGGGGGAGAGAGAGAGTGTGTCTGTGAGTGTGTGGGGAAGAGGGAGAGTGTGTCTGTGAGTGTGTGGGGGAGAGAGAGAGTGTGTCTGTGAGTGTGTGGGGAGAGAGAGAGTGTGGCTGTGAGTGTGTGGGGAAGAGGGAGAGTGTGTCTGTGAGTGTGTGGGGGAGAGAGAGAGTGTGTCTGTGAGTGTGTGGGGGAGAGAGAGAGTGCGTCTGTGAGTGTGTGGGGGAGAGAGAGCGTGTGTCTGTGAGTGTGTGGGGGAGAGAGAGAGTGTGTCTGTGAGTGTGTGGGGAAGAGAGAGAGTGTGTCTGTGAGTGTGTGAGGAAGAGGGAGAGTGTGTCTGTGAGTGTGTGGGGAAGAGAGAGAGAGAGTTTGTCTGTGAGTGTGTGGGGGAGAGAGAGAGTTTGTCTGTGAGTGTGTGGGGGAGAGAGAGAGTGTGTCTGTGAGTGTGTGGGGAAGAGAGAGAGTGTGTCTGTGAGTGTGTGGGGAAGAGGGAGAGTGTGTCTGTGAGTGTGTGGGGAAGAGAGAGAGAGAGTTTCTATGTGAGTGTGTGGGGGAGAGAGAGAGTGTGTCTGTGAGTGTGTGGGGGAGAGAGAGAGTGTGTCTGTGAGTGTGTGGGGGAGAGAGAGAGTGTGTCTGTCAGTGTGTGGGGAAGAGAGAGAGTGTGTCTGTGAGTGTGTGGGGAAGAGGGAGAGTGTGTCTGTGAGTGTGTGGGGAAGAGAGAGAGTGTGTCTGTGAGTGTGTGGGGGAGAGAGAGAGTGTGTCTGTGAGTGTGTGGGGGAGAGAGAGAGTGTGTCTGTGAGTGTGTGGGGGAGAGAGAGAGTGTGTCTGTGAGTGTGTGGGGAAGAGAGAGAGAGAGTTTGTCTGTGAGTGTGTGGGGAAGAGAGAGAGAGAGTTTGTGAGTGTGTGGGGGAGAGAGAGAGTGTGTCTGTGAGTGTGTGGGGGAGAGAGAGAGTGTGTCTGTGAGTGTGTGGGGGAGAGAGAGAGTGTGTCTGTGAGTGTGTGGGGGAGAGAGAGAGTGTGTCTGTGAGTGTGTGGGGGCGCGTGAGAGTGTGTCTGTGTGTGTGTGGGGGAGAGAGAGAGTGTGTCTGTGAGTGTGTGGGGAGAGAGAGAGTGTGGCTGTGAGTGTGTGTGGGAGAGAGAGAGTGTGTCTGTGAGTGTGTGGGGGAGAGAGAGAGTGTGTCTGTGAGTGTGTGGGGGAGAGAGAGAGTGTGTCTGTGAGTGTGTGGGGGAGAGAGCGAGTGTGTCTGTGAGTGTGTGGGGGAGAGAGAGAGTGTGTCTGTGAGTGTGTGGGGGAAGAGAGAGAGTGAGTGTCTGTGAGTGTGTGGGGAAGAGGGAGAGTGTGTCTGTGAGTGTGTGGGGAAGAGGGAGAGTGTGTCTGTGAGTGTGTGGGGAAGAGAGAGAGTGTGTCTGTGAGTGTGTGGGGGAGAGAGAGAGTGTGTCTGTGAGTGTGTGGGGAAGAGAGAGAGTGTGTCTGTGAGTGTGTGGGGAAGAGGGAGAGTGTGTCTGTGAGTGTGTGGGGAAGATGGAGAGTGTGTCTGTGAGTGTGTGGGGGAGAGAGAGAGTGTGTCTGTGAGTGTGTGGGGGAGAGAGAGAGTGTGTCTGTGAGTGTGTGGGGGAGAGAGAGAGTGTGTCTGTGAGTGTGTGGGGGAAGAGAGAGAGAGAGTGTCTGTGAGTGTGTGGGGAAGAGAGAGAGAGAGTGTGTCTGTGAGTGTGTGGGGAAGAGGGAGAGTGTGTCTGTGAGTGTGTGGGGGAGAGAGAGAGTGTGTCGTGAAGTGTGTGGGGGAGAGAGAGAGTGTGTCTGTGAGTGTGTGGGGAAGAGGGAGAGTGTGTCTGTGAGTGTGTGGGGAAGAGGGAGAGTGTGTCTGTGAGTGTATGGGGGAGAGAAAGAGTGTGTCTGTGAGTGTGTGGGGGAGAGAGAGAGAGAGATTGTCTGTGAGTGTGTGGGGAAGAGAGAGAGACAGTTTGTGAGTTTGTGGGGGAGAGAAAGATTGTCTGTGAGTGTGTGGGGAGAGAGAGAGTGTTCTGTGAGTGTGTGGGGGAGAAGAGAGTGTGTCTTGAGTGTGTGGGGGAGAGAGAGAGTGTGTCTGTGAGTGTGTGGGGGAGAGAGAGAGTGTGTCTGTGAGTGTGTGGGGACGAGAGAGAGAGATTTTGTCTGTGAGTGTTTGGGGAAGAGAGAGAGTTGTCTGTGAGTGTGTGGGGAGAGAGAGAGTGTGTCTGTGAGTGTGTGGGGGAGAGAGAGAATGTGTCTGTGAGTGTGTGGGGGAAGAGAGAGAGTGTGTCTGTGAGTGTGTGGGGGAGAGAGAGAGTGTGTCTGTGAGTGTGTGGGGGAGAGAGAGAGTGTGTCTGTGAGTGTGTGGGGGAGAGAGAGAGTGTGTCTGTGAGTGTGTGGGGGAGAGAGAGAGTGTGTCTGTGAGTGTGTGGGGAGAGAGGAGAGTGTGTCTGTGAGTGTGTGGGGAAGAGAGAGAGTGTGTCTGTGAGTGTATGGGGGAGAGGAAGAGTGTGTCTGTGAGTGTGTGGGGGAGAGAGAGAGTGTGTCTGTGAGTGTGTGGGGAAGAGAGAGAATGTGTCTGTGAGTGTGTGGGGGAGAGAGAGAGTGTGTCTGTGAGTGTGTGGGGGAGAGAGAGAGTGTGTCTGTGAGTGTGTGGGGGAGAGAGAGAGTGTGTCTGTGAGTGTGTGGGGGAGAGAGAGAGTGTGTCTGTGAGTGTGTGGGGAGAGAGAGAGTGTGTCTGTGAGTGTGTGGGGAAGAGGGAGAGTGTGTCTGTGAGTGTGTGGGGGAGAGAGATAGTGTGTCTGTGAGTGTGTGGGGGAGAGAGAGAGTGTGTCTGTGAGTGTGTGGGGGAGAGAGAGAAAGTGTCTGTGAGTGTGTGGGGGAGAGAGAGAGTGTGTCTGTGAGTGTGTGGGGAGAGAGAGAGTGTGTCTGTGAGTGTGTGGGGGAGAGAGACAGTGTGTCTGTGAGTGCGTGGGGGAGAGAGTGAGTGTGTCTGTGAGTGCGTGGGGGAGAGAGTGAGTGTGTCTGTGAGGGTGTGGGGGAGAGAGAGAGTGTGTCTGTGAGCGTGTGGGGAAGAGAGAGAGTGTGTCTGTGAGTGTGTGGGGGAGAGAGAGAGTATGTCTGTGAGTGTGTGGGGAAGAGGGGGAGTGTGTCTGTGAGTGTGTGGGGGAGAGAGAGAGTGTGTCTGTGAGTGTGTGGGGAGAGGGAGATTTTGTCTGTGAGTGTGTGGGGTAGAGGGAGAATGTGACTGTGAGTGTGTGGGGGAGAGAGAGAGTGTGTCTGTGAGTGTGTCGGGGAGAGAGAGAGTGTGTCTGTGAGTGTGTGGGGGAGAGAGAGAGTGTGTCTGTGAGTGTGTTAGGGAGAGAGAGAGTGTGTCTGTGAGTGTGTGGGGGAGAGAGACAGTGTGTCTGTGAGTGTGTGGGGAAGAGAGAGAGTGAGTTTTTCTGTGAGTGTGTGGGGAAGAGAGAGAGAGAGTTTGTGAGTGTGTGGGGGAGAGAGAGAATGTGTCTGTGATTGTGTGGGGGAGAGATAGAGTGTGTCTGTGAGTGTGTGGGGAGGAGAGAGAGAGTGTGTCTGTGAGTGTGTGGGGGAGAAAGACAGTGTGTCTGTGAGTATGGGGGAGAGAGAGAGTGTGTCTGTGAGTGTGTGGGGGAGAGAGTGTGTCTGTGAGTGTGAGGGGAAGAGAGAGAATGTGTCTGTGAGTGTGCGGGGGAGAGAGAGAGTATGTCTGTGAGTGTGTGGGGGAGAGAGAGTGTGTGTCTGTGAGTGAGTGGGGGAGAGAGAGAGTGTGTCTGTGAGTGTGTGGGGAAGAGGGAGAGTGTGTCTGTGAGTGTGTGGGGGAGAGAGAGAGTGTGTCTGTGAGTCTGTGGGGGAGAGAGAGAGTGTGTCTGTGAGTGTGTGGGGGAGAGAGAGAGTGTGTCTGTGAGTGCGTGGGGGAGAGAGAGAGTGTGTCTGTGAGTGTGTGGGGGAGAGAGAGAGTGTGTCTGTGAGTGTGTGGGGAAGAGGGAGAGTGTGTCTGTGAGTGTGTGGGGGAGAGAGAGAGTGTGTCTGTGAGTCTGTGGGGGAGAGAGAGAGTGTGTCTGTGAGTGTGTGGGGGAGAGAGAGAGTGTGTCTGTGAGTGCGTGGGGGAGAGAGAGAGTGTGTCTGTGAGTGTGTGGGGGAGAGAGAGAGTGTGTCTGTGAGTGTGTGGGGGAGAGAGAGAGTGTGTCAGTGAGTGTGTGGGGGAGAGAGAGAGTGTGTCTGTGAGTGTGTTGGGGAGAGAGAGAGTGTGTCTGTGAGTGTGTGGGGGAGAGAGAGAGTGTGTCTGTGAGTGTGTGGGGGAGAGAGAGAGTGTGTCTGTGAGTGTGTGGGGGAGAGAGAGAATGTGTCTGTGAGTGTGTGGGGGAGAGAGAGAGTGCGTCTGTGAGTGTGTGGGGAGAGAGAGAGTGTGTCTGTGAGTGTGTGGGGAGAGAGAGAGAGTGTTGTCTGTGAGTGTGTGGGGAAGAGAGAGAGTGTGTCTGTGAGTGTGTGGGGGAGAGAGAGAGTGTGTCTGTGAGTGGGTGGGGGAGAGAGAGAGTGTGTCTGTGAGTGTGTGGGGGAGAGAGAGAGTGTGTCTGTGAGTGTGTGGGGGAGAGAGAGAGTGTGTCTGTGAGTGTGTGGGGGAGAGAGAGAGTGTGTCTGTGAGTGTGTGGGGAAGAGGAAGAGTGTGTCTGTGAGTGTGTGGGGGAGAGAGAGAATGTGTCTGTGAGTATGTGGGGAAATGGGAGAGTGTGTCTGTGAGTGTGTGGGGGAGAGAGAGAGTGTGTCTGTGAGTGTGTGGGGGAGAGAGAGAGTGTGTCTGTGAGTGTGTGGGGGAGAGAGAGAGTGTGTCTGTGAGTGTGTGGGGGAGAGAGAGAGTGTGTCTGTGAGTGTGTGGGGGAGAGAGAGAGTGTGTCTGTGAGTGTGTGGGGGAGAGAGAGAGTGTGTCTGTGAGTGTGTGGGGGAGAGAGAGAGTGTGTCTGTGAGTGTGTGGGGGAGAGAGAGAGTGTGTCTGTGAGTGTGTGGGGGAGAGAGAGAGTGTGTCTGTGAGTGTGTGGGGGAGAGAGAGAGTGTGTCTGTGAGTGTGTTGGGGAGAGAGAGAGTGTGTCTGTGAGTGTGTGGGGGAGAGAGAGAGTGTGTCTGTGAGTGTGTGGGGGAGAGAGAGAGTGTGTCTGTGAGTGTGTGGGGGAAGAGAGAGAGTGTGTCTGTGAGTGTGTGGGGGAGAGAGAGAGTGTGTCTGTGAGTGTGTGGGGGAGAGAGAGAGTGTGTCTGTGAGTGTGTGGGGAGAGAGAGAGAGTGTGTCTGTGAGTGTGTGGGGGAGAGAGAGAGTGTGTCTGTGAGTGTGTGGGGGAGAGAGAGAGTGTGTCTGTGAGTGTGTGGGGGAGAGAGAGAGTGTGTCTGTGAGTGTGTGGGGGAGAGAGAGAGTGTGTCTGTGAGTGTGTGGGGAGAGAGAGAGTGTGTCTGTGAGTGTGTGGGGGAGAGAGGAGAGTGTGTCTGTGAGTGTGTGGGGGAGAGAGAGAGTGTGTCTGTGAGTGTGTGGGGGAGAGAGAGAGTGTGTCTGTGAGTGTGTGGGGAGAGAGAGAGAGTGTGTCTGTGAGTGTGTGGGGGAGAGAGAGAGTGTGTCTGTGACTGTGTGGGGGAGAGAGAGAGTGTGTCTGTGAGTGTGTGGGGAGAGAGAGAGTGTGTCTGTGAGTGTGTGGGGGAGAGAGAGAGTGTGTCTGTGAGTGTGTGGGGGAGAGAGAGAGTGTGTCTGTGAGTGTGTGGGGGAGAGAGAGAGTGTGTCTGTGAGTGTGTGGGGGAGAGAGAGAGTGTGTCTGTGAGTGTGTGGGGAGAGAGAGAGTGTGGCTGTGAGTTTGTGGGGAAGAGGGAGAGTGTGTCTGTGAGTGTGTGGGGGAGAGAGAGAGTGTGTCTGTGAGTCTGTGGGGGAGAGAGAGAGTGTGTCTGTGAGTGTGTGGGGGAGAGAGAGAGTGTGTCTGTGAGTGTGTGGGGGAGAGAGAGAGTGTGTCTGTGAGTGTGTGGGGGAGAGAGAGTGTGTCTGTGAGTGTGTGGGGAAGAGGTAGAGTGTGTCTGTGAGTGTGTGGGGAAGAGAGAGAGAGAGTTTGTCTGTGAGTGTGTGGGGGAGAGAGAGAGTATGTCTGTGAGTGTGTGGGGGAGAGAGAGAGTGTGTCTGTGAGTGTGTGGGGGAGAGAGAGAGTGTGTCTGTGAGTGTGTGCGGAAGAGGGAGAGTGTGTCTGTGAGTGTGTGGGGAAGAGAGAGAGAGAGTTTCTATGTGAGTGTGTGGGGGAGAGAGAGAGTGTGTCTGTGAGTGTGTGGGGGAGAGAGAGAGTGTGTCTGTGAGTGTGTGGGGAAGAGAGAGAGTGTGTCTGTGAGTGTGTGGGGGAGAGAGAGAATGTGTCTGTGAGTGTGTGGGGGAGAGAGAGAGTGTGTCTGTGAGTGTGTGGGGAAGAGAGAGAGAGAGTTTTTCTGTGAGTGTGTGGGGAAGAGAGAGAGTGTGTCTGTGAGTGTGTGGGGGAGAGTGAGAGTGTGTCTGTGAGTGTGTGGGGGAGAGAGTGTGTCTGTGAGTGTGAGGGGAAGAGAGGGAATGTGTCTGTGAGTGTGTGGGGGAGAGAGAGAGTCTGTCTGTGAGTGTGTGGGGGAGAGAGAGAGTGTGTCTGTGATTGTGTGGGGGAGAGAGATAGTGTGTCTGTGAGTATGGGGGAGAGAGAGAGTGTGTCTGTGAGAGTGTGGGGGAGAGAGAGAGTGTGTCTGTGAGTGTGTCGTGGTGAGTGAGAGTGTGTGTCTGTGAGTGTGTGGGGGAGAGAGAGAGTGTGTCTGTGAGTGTGTTAGGGAGAGAGAGAGTGTGTCTGTGAGTGTGTGGGGAAGAGAGAGAGTGTGTCTTTGAGTGTGTGGGGGTGAGAGAGAGTGTGTCTGTGAGTGTGTGGCGGAGAGAGAGAGTGTGTCTGTGAGTGTGTGGGGGAGAGAGAGAGGGTGTCTGTGAGTGTGTGGGGAGAGAGAGAGTGTGTCTGTGAGTGTGTGGGGGAGAGAGAGAGTGTGTCTGTGAGTGTGTGGGGGAGAGAGAGAGTGTGTCTGTGAGTGTGTGGGGGAGAGAGAGAGTGTGTCTGTGAGTGTGTGGGGGAGAGAGAGAGTGTGTCTGTGAGTGTGTGGGGGAAGAGAGCGAGCGTGTCTGTGAGTGTGGGGGAGAGAGAGAGTGTGTCTGTGAGTGTGTGGGGAAGAGAGAGAGAGAGTTTGTGAGTGTGTGGGGGAGAGATAGAGTGTGTCTGTGAGTGTGTGGGGAGGAGAGAGAGAGTGTGTCTGTGAGTGTGTGGGGAGAGAAAGACAGTGTGTCTGTGAGTGCTGTGGGGAGAGAGAGAGTGTGTCTGTGAGTGTGTGGGGAGAGAGAGAGTCGTCTGTGAGTGTGTGGGGAGAGAGAGAGTGGTCTGTGAGTTTGTGGGGGAGAGAAAGAGTGTGTCTGTGAGTGTGTGGGAGAGAGAGAGAGAGTTTGTCTGTGAGTGTGTGGGGAAGAGAGAGAGAGTGTGTCTGTGAGTGTGTGGGGGAGAGAGAGAGCTGTGTCTGTGAGTGTGTGGGGGCGAGAGAGAGTGTGTCTGTGAGTGTGTGGGGAGAGAGAGAGTGTGTCTGTGAGTGTGTGGGGAGAGAGAGAGTGTGTCTGTGAGTGTGTGGGGGAGAGAGAGAGTGTGTCTGTGAGTGTGTGGGGAGAGAGAGAGTGTGTCTGTGAGTGTGTGGGGGAGAGAGAGAGTGTGTCTGTGAGTGTGTGGGGGAGAGAGAGAGTGTGTCTGTGAGTGTGTGGGGGAGAGAGAGAGTGTGTCTGTGAGTGTGTGGGGAGAGAGAGAGTGTGTCTGTGAGTGTGTGGGGGAGAGAGAGAGAGTGTGTCTGTGAGTGTGTGGGGGAAGAGAGAGACTGTGTCTGTGAGTGTGTGGGGGAGAGAGAGACTGTGTCTGTGAGTGTGTGGGGAAGAGAGAGAGTGTGTCTGTGAGTGTGGGGAGAGAGAGAGTGTGTCTGTGAGTGTGTGGGG
This sequence comes from Carcharodon carcharias, assembly GCF_017639515.1. Classification (NCBI taxonomy): domain Eukaryota; kingdom Metazoa; phylum Chordata; class Chondrichthyes; order Lamniformes; family Lamnidae; genus Carcharodon; species Carcharodon carcharias. Next base: position 157,639,595 of record NC_054477.1, read on the forward strand.
AGAGAGAGAGTGTGTCTGTGAGTGTGTGGGGGAAGGAGAGAGAGAGTGTGTCTGTGAGTGTGTGGGGGAGAGAGAGAGTGTGTCTGTGAGTGTGTGGGGGAGAGAGAGAGTGTGTCTGTGAGTGTGTGGGGAGAGAGAGAGTGTGTCTGTGAGTGTGTGGGGGAGAGAGAGAGTGTGTCTGTGAGTGTGTGGGCAGAGAGAGAGTGTGTCTGTGAGTGTGTGGGGGAGAGAGAGAGTGTGTCTGTGAGTGTGTGGGGGAGAGAGAGAGTGTGTCTGTGAGTGTGTGGGGGAGAGAGAGAGTGTGTCTGTGAGTGTGTGGGGGAGAGAGAGAGTGTGTCTGTGAGTGTGTGGGGGAGAGAGAGAGTGTGTCTGTGAGTGTGTGGGGAGAGAGGAGAGAGTGTGTCTGTGAGTGTGTGGGGGAGAGAGAGAGTGTGTCTGTGAGTGTGTGGGGGAGAGAGAGAGTGTGTCTGTGAGTGTGTGGGGGAGAGAGAGAGTGTGTCTGTGAGTGTGTGGGGGAGAGAGAGAGTGTGTCTGTGAGTGTGTGGGGAGAGAGAGAGTGTGTCTGTGAGTGTGTGGGGAAGAGGGAGAGTGTGTCTGTGAGTGTGTGGGGAAGAGGGAGAGTGTGTCTGTGAGTGTGTGGGGGAAGAGAGAGAGTGTGTCTGTGAGTGTGTGGGGGAGAGAGAGAGTGTGTCTGTGAGTGTGTGGGGAAGAAAGAGAGTGTGTCTGTGAGTGTGTGGGGGAAGAGAGAGAGTGTGTCTGTGAGTGTGTGGGGGAGAGAGAGAGTGTGTCTGTGAGTGTGTGGGGGAGAGAGAGAGTGTGTCTGTGAGTGTGTGGGGGAGAGAGAGAGTGTGTCTGTGAGTGTGTGGGGAGAGAGAGAGTGTGTCTGTGAGTGTGTGGGGGAGAGAGAGAGTGTGTCTGTGAGTGTGTGGGGAGAGAGAGAGTGTGTCTGTGAGTGTGTGGGGGAAGAGAGAGAGTGTGTCTGTGAGTGTGTGGGGGAGAGAGAGAGTGTGTCTGTGAGTGTGTGGGGGAGAGAGAGAGTGTGTCTGTGAGTGTGTGGGGAAGAGAGAGAGTGTGTCTGTGAGTGTGTGGGGGAGAGAGAGAGTGTGTCTGTGAGTGTGTTGGGGAGAGAGAGAGTATTTCTGTGAATGTGTGGGGCAGAGGGAGAGTTTGTCTGTGAGTGTGTGGGGAAGAGAAAGAGAGAGATTGTCTGTGAGCGTGTGGGGAAGAGAGAGAGAGTGTCTGTGAGTGTGTGGTGGAGAGAGAGTGTGTCTGTGAGTGTGGGGGGGGAGAGAGAGTGTGTCTGTGAGTGTGTGGGGAAGAGAGAGAGTGTTTCTGTGAGTGTGTGGGGAGAGAGAGAGTTTGTCTGTGAGTGTGTGGGGGAGAGAGAGAATGTGTCTGTGAGTGTGTGGGGGAAGAGGGAGAGTTTGTCTGTGAGTATGGGGGGAGAGAGAGAGGGTGTCTGTGAGTGTGTGGGGGAGAGAGAGAGAGTGTCTGTGAGTGTGTGGGGGAGAGAGAGAGAGTGTGTCTGTGAGTGTGTGGGGGAGAGAGAGAGTGTGTCTGTGAGTGTGTGGGGGAGAGAGAGAGTGTGTCTGTGAGTGTGTGGGGGAGAGAGAGAGTGTGTCTGTGAGTGTGTGGGGAGAGAGAGAGAGTGTGTCTGTGAGTGTGTGGGGGAAGAGAGAGTGTGTCTGTGAGTGTGTGGGGAGAGAGAGAGTGTGTCTGTGAGTGTGTGGGGGAGAGAGAGAGTGTGTCTGTGAGTGTGTGGGGAGAGAGAGAGTGTGTCTGTGAGTGTGTGGGGGAGAGAGAGAGTGTGTCTGTGAGTGTGTGGGGAGAGAGAGAGTGTGTCTGTGAGTGTGTGGGGAGAGAGAGAGTGTGTCTGTGAGTGTGTGGGGGAGAGAGAGAGTGTGTCTGTGAGTGTGTGGGGGAGAGAGAGAGTGTGTCTGTGAGTGTGTGGGGGAGAGAGAGAGTGTGTCTGTGAGTGTGTGGGGGAGAGAGAGAGTGTGTCTGTGAGTGTGTGGGGGAGAGAGAGAGTGTGTCTGTGAGTGTGTGGGGGAGAGAGAGAGTGTGTCTGTGAGTGTGTGGGGGAGAGAGAGAGTGTGTCTGTGAGTGTGTGGGGAGAGAGAGAGTGTGTCTGTGAGTGTGTGGGGGAGAGAGAGAGTGTGTCTGTGAGTGTGTGGGGGAGAGAGAGAGTGTGTCTGTGAGTGTGTGGGGGAGAGAGAGAGTGTGTCTGTGAGTGTGTGGGGAAGAGAGAGAGTGTGTCTGTGAGTGTGTGGGGAAGAGAGAGAGTGTGTCTGTGAGTGTGTGGGGGAGAGAGAGAGTGTGTCTGTGAGTGTGTGGGGAAGAGAGAGAGAGTTTGTGAGTGTGTGGGGGAGAGAGAGAGTGTGTCTGTGAGTGTGTGGGGGAGAGAGAGAGTGTGTCTGTGAGTGTGTGGGGGAGAGAGAGAGTGTGTCTGTGAGTGTGTGGGGGGAGAGAGAGAGTGTGTCTGTGAGTGTGTGGGGAGAGAGAGAGAGTGTTCTGTGAGTGTGTGGGGAGAGAGAGAGTGTGTCTGTGAGTGTGTGGGGAGAGAGAGAGTGTGTCTGTGAGTGTGTGGGGAGAGAGAGAGTGTGTCTGTGAGTGTGTGGGGAGAGAGAGAGTGTGTCTGTGAGTGTGTGGGGGAGAGAGAGAGTGTGTCTGTGAGTGTGTGGGGAAGAGAGAGAGTGTGTCTGTGAGTGTGTGGGGGAGAGAGAGAGTGTGTCTGTGAGTGTGTGGGGGAGAGAGAGAGTGTGTCTGTGAGTGTGTGGGGGAGAGAGAGAGTGTGTCTGTGAGTGTGTGGGGGAGAGAGAGAGTGTGTCTGTGAGTGTGTGGGGGAGAGAGAGAGTGTGTCTGTGAGTGTGTGGGGAAGAGAAAGAGAGAGATTGTCTGTGAGTGTGTGGGGAAGAGAGAGAGAGTTTGTGAGTGTGTGGGGGAGAGAGAGAGTGTGTCTGTGAGTGTGTGGGGAGAGAGAGAGTGTGTCTGTGAGTGTGTGGGGGAGAGAGAGAGTGTGTCTGTGAGTGTGTGGGGGAGAGAGAGAGTGTGTCTGTGAGTGTGTGGGGAAGAGAGAGAGTGTGTCTGTGAGTGTGTGGGGAAGAGAGAGAGTGTGTCTGTGAGTGTGTGGGGGAGAGAGAGAGTGTGTCTGTGAGTGTGTGGGGGAGAGAGAGTGTGTCTGTGAGTGTGTGGGGGAGAGAGAGAGTGTGTCTGTGAGTGTGTGGGGAAGAGAGAGAGAGAGTGTCTGTGAGTGTGTGGGGGAGAGAGAAGAGTGTGTCTGTGAGTGTGTGGGGAGAGAGAGAGTGTTTGTCTGTGAGTGTGTGGGGGAGAGAGAGAGAGTGTCGTGAGTGTGTGGGGGAGAGAGAGAGTGTGTCTGTGAGTGTGTGGGGGAGAGAGAGAGTGTGTCTGTGAGTGTGTGGGGGAAGAGAGAGAGTGAGTGTCTATGATTGTGTGGGGAAGAGGGAGAGTGTGTCTGTGAGTGTGTGGGGAAGAGGGAGAGTGTGTCTGTGAGTGTGTGGGGGAAGAGAGAGAGTGTGTCTGTGAGTGTGTGGGGGAGAGAGAGAGTGTGTCTGTGAGTGTGTGGGGGAGAGGAGAGAGTGTGTCTGTGAGTGTGTGGGGGAGAGAGAGAGTGAGTGTCTGTGAGTGTGTGGGGGAGAGAGAGAGTGTGTCTGTGAGTGTGTGGGGAAGAGGGAGAGTGTGTCTGTGAGTGTGTGGGGGAGAGAGAGAGTGTGTCTGTGAGTGTGGTGGGGAGAGAGAGAGTGTGTCTGTGAGTGTGTGGGGGAGAGAGAGAGTGTGTCTGTGAGTGTGTGGGGGAGAGAGAGAGTGTGTCTGTGAGTGTGTGGGGGAGAGAGAGAGTGTGTCTGTGAGTGTGTGGGGGAGAGAGAGAGTGTGTCTGTGAGTGTGTGGGGGAGAGAGAGAGTGTGTCTGTGAGTGTGTGGGGGAGAGAGAGAGTGTGTCTGTGAGTGTGTGGGGAGAGAGAGAGTGTGTCTGTGAGTGTGTGGGGGAGAGAGAGAGTGTGTCTGTGAGTGTGTGGGGAAGAGAGAGAGTGTGTCTGTGAGTGTGTGGGGGAGAGAGAGAGTGTGTCTGTGAGTGTGTGGGGGAGAGAGAGAGTGTGTCTGTGAGTGTGTGGAGGAGAGAGAGAGTGTGTCTGTGAGTGTGTGGGGGAGAGAGAGAATGTGTCTGTGAGTGTGTGGGGGAAGAGAGAGAGTGTGTCTGTGAGTGTGTGGGGGAGAGAGAGACTGTGTCTGTGAGTGTGTGGGGGAGAGAGAGAGTGTGTCTGTGAGTGTGTGGGGAGGAGAGAGAGTGTGTCTGTGAGTGTGTGGGGGAGAGAGAGAGTGTGTCTGTGAGTGTGTGGGGAGAGAGAGAGTGTGTCTGTGAGTGTGTGGGGGAGAGAGAGAGTGTGTCTGTGAGTGTGTGGGGGAGAGAGAGAGTGTGTCTGTGAGTGTGTGGGGGAGAGAGAGAGTGTGTCTGTGAGTGTGTGGGGGAGAGAGAGAGTGTGTCTGTGAGTGTGTGGGGAGAGAGAGAGTGTGTCTGTGAGTGTGTGGGGGAGAGAGAGAGTGTGTCTGTGAGTGTGTGGGGGAGAGAGAGAGTGTGTCTGTGAGTGTGTGGGGGAGAGAGAGAGTGTGTCTGTGAGTGTATGGGGGAGAGAGAGACTGTGTCTGTGAGTGTGTGGGGGAGAGAGAGAGTGTGCCTGTGATTGTGTGGGGGAGAGAGAGAGTGGGTCTGTGAGTGTGCGGGGGAGAGAGGGAGTGTGTCTGTGAGTGTGTGGGGGAGAGAGAGAGTGTGTCTGTGAGTGTGGTGGGGAGAGAGAGAGTGTGTCTGTGAGTGTGTGGGGAGAGAGAGAGAGTGTCTGTGAGTGTGTGGGGAGAGAGAGAGAGTGTGTCTGTGAGTGTGTGGGGGAGAGAGAGAGTGTGTCTGTGAGTGTGTGGGGGAGAGAGAGAGTGTGTCTGTGAGTGTGTGGGGGAGAGAGAGAGTGTGTCTGTGAGTGTGTGGGGGAGAGAGAGAGTGTGTCTGTGAGTGTGTGGGGGAGAGAGAGAGTGTGTCTGTGAGTGTGTGGGGGAGAGAGAGCAGTGTGTCTGTGAGTGTGTGGGAGGAGAGAGAGAGTGTGTCTGTGAGTGTGTGGGGAAGAGAGAGAGTGTGTCTGTGAGTGTGTGGGGAGAGAGAGAGTGTGTCTGTGAGTGTGTGGGGGAGAGAGAGAGTGTGTCTGTGAGTGTGTTGGGGAGAGAGAGAGTGTGTCTGTGAGTGTGTGGGGAGAGGGAGAGTGTGTCTGTGAGTGTGTGGGGGAGAGAGAGAGTGTGTCTGTGAGTGTTTTGGGGGAGAGAGAGAGTGTGTCTGTGAATGTGTTGGGAAGAGGAAGAGTGTGTCTGTGAGTGTGTGGGGCAGAGAGAGAGTGTGTCTGTGAGTGTGTGGGGAAGAGGGAGAGTGTGTCTGTGAGTGTGTGGGGGAGAGAGAGAGTGTGTCTGTGAGTGTGTGGGGGAGAGAGAGAGAGTGTGTCTGTGAGTGTGTGGGGGAGAGAGAGAGTGTGTCTGTGAGTGTGTGGGGGAGAGAGAGAGTGTGTCTGTGAGTGTGTGGGGGAGAGAGAGAGTGTGTCTGTGAGTGTGTGGGGGAGAGAGAGAGTGTGTCTGTGAGTGTGTGGGGAGAGAGAGAGTGTGTCTGTGAGTGTGTGGGGGAGAGGAGAGTGTGTCTGTGAGTGTGTGGGGAGAGAGAGAGTGTGTCCTGTGAGTGTGTGGGGAAGAGAGAGAGTGTGTCTGTGAGTGTGTGGGGAGAGAGAGAGTGTGTCTGTGAGTGTGTGGGGGAGAGAGAGTGTGTCTGTGAGTGTGTGGGGGAGAGAGAGAGTGTGTCTGTGAGTGTGTTGGGGAGAGAGAGAGTGTGTCTGTGAGTGTGTGGGGGAGAGAGAGAGTGTGTCTGTGAGTGTGTGGGGGAGAGAGAGAATGTGTCTGTGAGTGTGTGGGGGAGAGAGAGAGTGTGTCTGTGAGTGTGTGGGGGAGAGAGAGAGTGTGTCTGTGAGTGTGTGGGGAGAGAGAGAGTGTGTCTGTGAGTGTGTGGGGGAGAGAGAGAGAGTTGTCTGTGAGTGGTGTGGGGGAAGAGAGAGAGTGTTTCTGTGAGTGTGTGGGGAGAGAGAGAGTGTGTCTGTGAGTGTGTGGGGGAGAGAGGAGAGTGTGTCTGTGAGTGTGTGGGGGAGAGAGGAGAGTGTGTCTGTGAGTGTGTGGGGGAAGAGAGAGAGTGTGTCTGTGAGTGTGTGGGGGAAGAGAGAGAGTTGTCTGTGAGTGTGTGGGGGGAGAGAGAGAGGTGTCTGTGAGTGTGTGGGGGAGAGAGAGAGTGTGTCTGTGAGTGTGTGGGGGAGAGAGAGAGTGTTTCTGTGAGTGTGTGGGGGAGAGAGAGAGTGTGTCTGTGAGTGTGTGGGGGAGAGAGAGAGTGTGTCTGTGAGTGTGTGGGGGAGAGAGAGAGTGTGTCTGTGAGTGTGTGGGGGGAGAGAGAGAGTGTGTCTGTGAGTGTGTGGGGGAGAGAGAGAATGTGTCTGTGAGTGTGTGGGGGAGAGAGAGAGTGTGTCTGTGAGTGTGTGGGGGAGAGAGAGAGTGTGTCTGTGAGTGTGTGGGGTAGAGAGAGAGTGTCTCTGTGAGTGTGTGGGGGAGATGGAGAGTGTGTCTGTGAGTGTGTGGGGGAGAGAGAGAGTGTGTCTGTGAGTGTGTGGGGGAGAGAGAGAGTGTGTCTGTGAGTGTTTGGGGGAGAGAGAGAGTGTGTCTGTGAGTGTGTGGGGAGAGAGAGAGTGTGTCTGTGAGTGTGTGGGGAGAGAGAGAGTGTGTCTGTGAGTGTGTGGGGGAGCGAGAGAGTGTGTCTGTGAGTGTGTGGGGAGAGAGAGAGTGTGTCTGTGAGTGTGTGGGGAGAGAGAGAGTGTGTCTGTGAGTGTGTGGGGGAAGAGAGAGAGTGTGTCTGTGAGTGTGTGGGGAGAGAGAGAGAGTGTGTCTGTGAGTGTGTGGGGGAAGAGGAGAGAGTGTGTCTGTGAGTGTGTGGGGAGAGAGAAGAGTGTTTCTGTGTGAGTGTGTGGGGGAGAGAGAGGTGTGTCTGTGAGTGTGATGGGGAGAGGGAGAGTGTGTCTGTGAGTGTGTGGGGAAGAGAGAGAGAGTTTGTCTGTGAGTGTGTGGGGGAGAGAGAGATGTCTGTGATTGTGGGGGGAGAGAGAGTGTGTTGTGAGAGAGAGAGAGGAGTGTGTCTGTGAGTGTGTGTGGAAGAGAGGAGAGTGTGTCTGTGAGTGTGTGGGGGAGAGAGAGAGTGTGTCTGTGAGTGTGTGGGGGAGAGAGAGAGTGTGTCTGTGAGTGTGTGGGGGAGAGAGAGAGTGTGTCTGTGAGTGTGTGGGGGAGAGAGAGAGTGTGTCTGTGAGTGTGTGGGGGAGAGAGGAGAGTGTGTCTGTGAGTGTGTGGGGAGAGAGAGAGTGTGTCTGTGAGTGTGTGGGGAGAGAGAGAGTGTGTCTGTGAGTGTGTGGGGAGAGAGAGAGTGTGTCTGTGAGTGTGTGGGGAGAGAGAGAGTGTGTCTGTGAGTGTGTGGGGAGAGAGAGAGTGTGTCTGTGAGTGTGTGGGGGAGAGAGAGAGTGTGTCTGTGAGTGTGTGGGGGAGAGAGAGAGTGTGTCTGTGAGTGTGTGGGGGAGAGAGAGAGTGTGTCTGTGAGTGTGTGGGGGAGAGAGAGAGTGTGTCTGTGAGTGTGTGGGGGAGAGAGAGAGTGTGTCTGTGAGTGTGTGGGGAGAGAGAGAGTGTGTCTGTGAGTGTGTGGGGGAGAGAGAGAGTGTGTCTGTGAGTGTGTGGGGAGAGAGAGAGTGTGTCTGTGAGTGTGTGGGGAAGAGGGAGAGTGTGTCTGTGAGTGTGTGGGGGAGAGAGAGAGTGTGTCTGTGAGTGTGTGGGGGAGAGAGAGAGTGTGTCTGTGAGTGTGTGGGGGAGAGAGAGAGTGTGTCTGTGAGTGTGTGGGGGAGAGAGAGAGTGTGTCTGTGAGTGTGTGGGGGAGAGAGAGAGTGTGTCTGTGAGTGTGTGGGGGAGAGAGAGAGTGTGTCTTTGAGTGTGTGGGGGTGAGAGAGAGTGTGTCTGTGAGTGTGTGGCGGAGAGAGAGAGTGTGTCTGTGAGTGTGTGGGGGAGAGAGAGAGTGTGTCTGTGAGTGTGTGGGGAGAGAGAGAGTGTGTCTGTGAGTGTGTGGGGGAGAGAGAGAGTGTGTCTGTGAGTGTGTGGGGGAGAGAGAGAGTGTGTCTGTGAGTGTGTGGGGAGAGAGAGAGTGCTGTCTGTGAGTGTGTGGGGGAGAGAGAGGAGTGTGTCTGTGAGTGTGTGGGGAGAGACAGAGAGTTTGTCTGTGAGTGTGTGGGGAAGAGAGCGAGAGTGTGTCTGTGAGTGTGTGGGGGAGAGAGAGAGTGTGTCTGTGAGTGTGTGGGGAAGAGAGAGAGAGAGTTTTTCTGTGAGTGTGTGGGGAAGAGAGAGAGAGTGTTTGTGAGTGTGTGGGGGAGAGAGAGAGTGTGTCTGTGAGTGTGTGGGGGAGAGAGTGTGTCTGTGAGTGTGAGGGGAAGAGAGAGAATGTGTCTGTGAGTGTGTGGGGGAGAGAGAGAGTCTGTCTGTGAGTGTGTGGGGGAGAGAGAGAGTGTGTCTGTGAGTGTGTGGGGGAGAGAGATAGTGTGTCTGTGAGTGTGTGGGGGAGAGAGAGAGTGTGTCTGTGAGAGTGTGGGGGAGAGAGAGAGTGTGTCTGTGAGTGTGTCGGGGAGAGAGAGAGTGTGTCTGTGAGTGTGTGGGGGAGAGAGAGAGTGTGTCTGTGAGTGTGTTAGGGAGAGAGAGAGTGTGTCTGTGAGTGTGTGGGGTAGAGAGAGAGTGTGTCAGTGAGTGTTTGGGGACGAGAGAGAGAGAGTTTGTCTGTGAGTGTGTGGGGAAGAGAGAGAGAGTTTGTGAGTGTGTGGGGGAGAGAGAGAGTGTGTCTGTGAGTGTGTGGGGTAGAGAGAGAGTGTGTCTGTGAGTGTATGGGGGAGAGAGAGAGTATGTCTGAGAGTCTGTGGGGGAGAGAGAGTGTGTGACTGTGAGTGTGTGGGGGAAGAGAGAGAGTGTGTCTGTGAGTGTGTGGGGGAGAGAGAGAGTGTGTCTGTGAGTGTGTGGGGGAGAGAGAGAGTGTGTCTGTGAGTGTGTGGGGAAGAGAGAGAGTGTGTCTGTGAGTGTGTGGGGAAGAGGAGAGAGTGTGTCTGTGAGTGTGTGGGGAGAGAGAGAGAGTGTTCTGTGAGTGTGTGGGGGAGAGAGAGAGTGTGTCTGTGAGTGTGTGGGGGAGAGAGAGAGTGTGTCTGTGAGTGTGTGGGGAGAGAGAGAGTGTGTCTGTGAGTGTGTGGGGGAGAGAGAGAGTGTGTCTGTGAGTGTGTGGGGGAGAGAGAGAGTGTGTCTGTGAGTGTGTGGGGAGAGAGAGAGTGTGTCTGTGAGTGTGTGGGGGAGAGAGAGAGTGTGTCTGTGAGTGTGTGGGGAGAGAGAGAGTGTGTCTGTGAGTGTGTGGGGGAGAGAGAGAGTGTGTCTGTGAGTGTGTGGGGGAGAGAGAGAGTGTGTCTGTGAGTGTGTGGGGAGAGAGAGAGTGTCTTGAGTGTGTGGGGAGAGAGAGAGTGTGTCTGTGAGTGTGTGGGGAGAGAGAGAGTGTGTCTGTGAGTGTGTGGGGGAGAGAGAGATGTGTCTGTGAGTGTGTGGGGGAGAGAGAGAGTGTGTCTGTGAGTGTGTGGGGTAGAGAGAGAGTGTGTCTGTGAGTGTGTGGGGGAGAGAGAGAGTGTGTCTGTGAGTGTGTGGGGGAGAGAGAGAGTGTGTCTGTGAGTGTGTGGGGGAGAGAGAGAGTGTGTCTGTGAGTGTGTGTGGGAGAGAGAAGTGTGTCTGTGAGTGTGTGGGGGAAGAGAGAGAGTTAGTGTCTATGATTGTGTGGGGAAGAGGGAGAGTGTGTCTGTGAGTGTGTGGGGAGAGAGAGAAGTAGTGTCTTGTGAGTGTGTGGGGGAGAGAGAGAGTTTGTCTGTGAGTGTGTGGGGGAGAGAGAGAGTGTGTCTGTGAGTGTGTGGGGGAGAGAGAGAGTGGTCTGTGAGTGTGTGGGGAAGAGAGAGAGTGTGTCTGTGAGTGTGTGGGGGAGAGAGAGAGTGTGTCTGTGAGTGTGTGGGGAGAGAGAGAGTGTGTCTGTGAGTGTGTGGGGGAGAGAGAGAGTGTGTCTGTGAGTGTGTGGGGAGAGAGAGAGTGTGTCTGTGAGTGTGTGGGGAGAGAGAGGAGTGTCTGTGAGTGTGTGGGGGAGAGAGAGAGTGTGTCTGTGAGTGTGTGGGGGAGAGAGAGAGTGTGTCTGTGAGTGTGTGGGGAGAGAGAGAGTGTGTCTGTGAGTGTGTGGGGGAGAGAGAGAGTGTGTCTGTGAGTGTGTGGGGGAGAGAGAGAGTGTGTCTGTGTGTGTGTGGGGGAGAGAGAGAGTGTGTCTGTGAGTGTGTGGGGAAGAGAGAGAGAGAGTTTGTGAGTGTGTAGGGGAGAGAGAGAGTGTGTCTGTGAGTGAGTGGGGGAGAGAGAGAGTGTGTCTGTGAGTGTGTGGGGAGAGAGAGAGTGTGTCTGTGAGTGTGTGGGGAGAGAGAGAGTGTGTCTGTGAGTGTGTGGGGGAGAGAGAGAGTGTGTCTGTGAGTGTGTGGGGGAGAGAGAGAGTGTGTCTGTGAGTGTGTGGGGAAGAGAGAGAGAGTGTGTCTGTGAGTGTGTGGGGGAGAGAGAGAGTGTGTCTGTGATTGTGTGGGAGAGAGAGAGAGTGTGTCTGTGAGTGTGTGGGGGAGAGAGAGAATGTGTCTGTGAGTGTGTGGGGGAGAGAGAGAGTGTGTCTGTGAGTGTGTGGGGGAGAGAGAGAGTGTGTCTGTGAGTGTGTGGGGGAGAGAGGAGTGTGTCTGTGAGTGTGTGGGGGGAGAGAGAGAGTGTGTCTGTGAGTGTGTGGGGAAGAGAGAGAGTGGTGTCTGTGAGTGTGTGGGGGAGAGAGAAGAGTGTGTCTGTGAGTGTGTGGGGAGAGAGAGAGTGTGTCTGTGAGTGTGTGGGAGAGAGAGAGTGTGCCTGTGAGTGTGTGGGGGAGAGAGAGAGTGTGTCTGTGAGTGTGTGGGGGAGAGAGAGAGTGTGTCTGTGAGTGTGTGGGGGAGAGAGAGAGTGTGTCTGTGAGTGTGTGGGGGAGAGAGAGAGTGTGTCTGTGAGTGTGTGCGGAAGAGAGAGAGTGTGTCTGTGAGTGTGTGGGGAGAGAGAGAGTGTGTCTGTGAGGTGTGGGGGGAGAGAGAGAGTGTGTCTGTGAGTGTGTGGGGGAGAGAGAGAGTGTGTCTGTGAGTGTGTGGGGGAGAGAGAGAGTGTGTCTGTGAGTGTGTGGGGGGGAGAGAGAGAGTGTGTCTGTGAGTGTGTGGGGGAGAGAGAGAGTGTGTCTGTGAGTGTGTGTGGGAGAGAGAGAGAGTGTGTCTGTGAGTGTGTGGTGGAGAGAGAGAGTGTGTCTGTGAGTGTGTGGGGAGAGAGAGAGTGTGTCTGTGAGTGTGTGGGGGAGAGAGAAGAGTGTGTCTGTGAGTGTGTGGGGGAGAGAGGAGAGGTGTGTCTGTGAGTGTGTGGGGAGAGAGAGAGTGTGGTCTGTGAGTGTGTGGGGAAGAGAGAGTGTGTCTGTGAGTGTGTGGGGGAGAGAGAGAGTGTGTCTGTGAGTGTGTGGGGGAGAGGGAGAGTGTGTCTGTGAGTGTGTGGGGGAGAGAGAGAGTGTGTCTGTGAGTGTGTGGGGGCAGAGGGAGTGTGTCTGTGAGTGTGTGGGGAGAGGGAGAGTGTGTCTGTGAGTGTGTGGGGGAGAGAGAGAGTGTGTCTGTGAGTGTGTGGGGGAGAGAGAGAGTGTGTCTGTGAGTGTGTGGGGAGAGAGAGAGTGTGTCTGTGAGTGTGTGGGGAAGAGAGAGAGTTTGTCTGTGAGTGTGTGGGGAAGAGAGAGAGAGTTTGTGAGTGTGTGGGGAAGAGAGAGAGTGTGTCTGTGAGTGTGTGGGGAAGCGAGGAGAGTGTGGTCTGTGAGTGTGTGGGGAAGAGAGAGAGAGAGTTTTTCTGTGAGTGTGTGGGGAGAGTAGAGACTGTGTCTGTGAGTGTGTGGGGAGAGAGAGAGTGTGTCTGTGAGTGGCTGGGGAGAGAGAGTTGTGTCTGTGAGTGTGTGGGGAAGAGAGAGAGAGTGTGTCTGTGATTGTGTGGGGGAGAGAGAGAGTGTGTCTGTGAAGTGTGTGGAGGGAGAGAGAGAGTGTGTCTGTGAGTGTGTGGGGGAGAGAGAGAGTGTGGTGTGAGTCTGTGTGGGAGAGAGAGAGTGTGTCTGTGAGTTGTGTAGGGGAAGAGAGAGAGCGTGTGTCTGTGAATGTGTGGGGGAGAGAGCGAGTGTGTCTCTGATTGTGTGGGGGAGAGAGCGAGTGTGTCTGTGAGTGTGTGGGGGAGATTGTGTCTGTGAGTGCTTGGGGGAGAGAGAGAGTGTGTCTGTGAGTGTGTGGGGAAGAGAGAGAGTGTGTCTGTGAGTGTGTGGGGGAGAGAGAGAGAGTGTGTGAGTGAGTGGGGAGAGAGAGAGAGAGTGTCTGTGAGTGTGTGGGTGAGAGAGAGAGTGTGTCTGTGAGTGTGTGGGGGAGAGAGCGAGTGTGTCTGTGAGTGTGTGTGGGAGAGAGAGAGTGTGTCTGTGAGTGTGTGGGGGAAGAGAGAGAGTGTGTCTGTGAGTGTGTGGGGGAGAGGGAGAGTGTCCTGCTGAGTGTGTGGGGGAGAGAGAGAGTGTGTCTGTGAGTGTGTGGGGAAGAGGAGAGTGTGTCTGTGAGTGTGTGGGGAAGAGAGAGAGTGTGTCTGTGAGTGTGTGGGGGAGAGAGAGAGTGTGTCTGTGAGTGTGTGGGGGGAGAGAGAGAGTGTGTCTGTGAGTGTGTGGGGAGAGAGAGAGTGTGTCTGTGAGTGTGTGGGGGAGAGGAGAGTGTGTCTGTGAGTGTGTGGGGAGAGAGAGAGTGTGTCTGTGAGTGTGTGGGGGAGAGAGAGAGTGTGTCTGTGAGTGTGTGGGGGAGAGAGAGAGTGTGTCTGTGAGTGTGTGGGGAGAGAGAGAGTGTGTCTGTGAGTGTGTGGGGAGAGTGAGAGTGTGTCTGTGAGTGTGTGGGGGAGAGAGAGAGTGTGTCTGTGAGGGTGTGGGGGAGAGAGAGAGTGTGTCTGTGAGTGTGTGGGGGGAGAGAGAGAGTGTGTCTGTGAGTGTGTGGGGGAGAGAGAGAGTGTGTCTGTGAGTGTGTGGGGGAGAGAGAGAGTGTGTCTGTGAGTGTGTGGGGGAGAGGAGAGAGTGTGTCTGTGAGTGTGTGGGGAGAGAGAGAGAGTGTGTCTGTGAGTGTGTGGGGGAGAGAGAGAGTGTGTCTGTGAGTGTGTGGGGGAGAGAGAGAGTGTGTCTGTGGAGTGTGGGGGGAGAGAGAGTGTGTCTGTGAGTGTGTGGGGGAGAGAGAGAGTGTGTCTGTGAGTGTGTGGGGAAGAGAGAGAGTGTGTCTGTGAGTGTGTGGGGAGAGAGAGAGTGTGTCTGTGAGTGTGTGGGGGAGAGAGAGAGTGTGTCTGTGAGTGTGTGGGGGAGAGAGAGAGTGTGTCTGTGAGTGTGTGGGGAAGAGGGGGAGTGTGTCTGTGAGTGTGTGGGGGAGAGAGAGAGTGTGTCTGTGAGTTTGTGGGGAGAGGGAGAGCGTTTATGTGAGTGTGTGGGGGAGAGAGAGAGTGTGTCTGTGAGTGTGTGGGGGAGAGAGAGAGTGTGTCTGTGAGTGTGTGGGGGAGAGAGAGAGTGTGTCTGTGAGTGTGTGGGGAGAGAGAGAGTGTGTCTGTGAGTGTGTGGGGAAGAGAGAGAGTGTGTCTGTGAGTGTGTGGGGGAGAGAGAGAGTGTGTCTGTGAGTGTGTGGGGAGAGAGAGAGTGTGTCTGTGAGTGTGTGGGGGAGAGAGAGAGTGTGTCTGTGAGTGTGTGGGGAGAGAGAGAGTGTGTCTGTGAGTGTGTGGGGGAGAGAGAGAGTGTGTCTGTGAGTGTGTGGGGAGAGAGAGAGTGTGTCTGTGAGTGTGTGGGGGAGAGAGAGAGTGTGTCTGTGAGTGTGTGGGGAGAGAGAGAGTGTGTCTGTGAGTGTGTGGGGAGAGAGAGAGTGTGTCTGTGAGTGTGTGGGGAAGAGAGAGAGTGTGTCTGTGAGTGTGTGGGGAGAGAGAGAGTGTGTCTGTGAGTGTGTGGGGAGAGAGAGAGTGTGTCTGTGAGTGTGTGGGGGAGAGAGAGAGTGTGTCTGTGAGTGTGTGGGGAAGAGAGAGAGTGTGTCTGTGAGTGTGTGGGGGAGAGAGAGAGTGTGTCTGTGAGTGTGTGGGGGAGAGAGAGAGTGTGTCTGTGAGTGTGTGGGGAAGAGAGAGAGTGTGTCTGTGAGTGTGTGGGGGAGAGAGAGAGTGTGTCTGTGAGTGTGTGGGGGAGAGAGAGAGTGTGTCTGTGAGTGTGTGGGGAAGAGTGAGAGTGTGTCTGTGAGTGTGTGGGGGAGAGAGAGAGTGTGTCTGTGAGTATGTGGGGAAATGTGAGAGTGTGTCTGTGAGTGTGTGGGGGAGAGAGAGAGTGTGCCTGTGATTGTGTGGGGGAGAGAGAGAGTGTGTCTGTGAGTGTGTGGGGGAGAGAGAGAGTGTGTCTGTGAGTGTGTGGGGGAGAGAGAGAGTGTGTCTGTGAGTGTGTGGGGAGAGGGAGAGTGTGTCTGTGAGTGTGTGGGGGAGAGAGAGAGTGTGTCTGTGAGTGTGTGGGGGAGAGAGAGAGTGTGTCTGTGAGTGTGTGGGGGAGAGAGAGAGTGTGTCTGTGAGTGTGTGGGGGAGAGAGAGAGTGTGTCTGTGAGTGTGTGGGGAAGAGGGAGAATGTGTCTGTGAGTGTGTGGGGGAGAGAGAGAGTGTGTCTGTGAGTGTGTGGGGGAGAGAGAGAGTGTGTCTGTGAGTGTGCGGGGGAGAGAGAGATGTGTCTGTGAGTGTGTGGGGGAGAGAGAGAGTGTGTCTGTGAGTGTGTGGGTGAGAGAGAGATGTGTGTCTGTGAGTCGTGTGGGGGAGAGAGAGAGTGTGTCTGTGAGTGTGTGGGGAGAGAGAGAGTGTGTCTGTGAGTGTGTGGGGGAGAGAGAGAGTGTGTCTGTGAGTGTGTGGGGGAGAGAGGAGAGTGTTGTCTGTGAGTGTGTGGGAAGAGAGAGAGTGTGTCTGTGAGTGTGCGGGGAGAGAGAGAGTGTGTCTGTGAGTGTGTGGGAAGTGAGAGCGAGTGTGTCTGTGAGTGTGTGGGGGAGAGAGAGAGTGTGTCTGTGAGTGTGTGGGGAGAGAGAGAGTGTGTCTGTGAGTGTGTGGGGGAGAGGGAGAGTGTGTCTGTGACTGTGTGGGGGAGAGAGAGAGTGTGTCTGTGAGTTTGTGGGGGAGAGAGAGAGTGTGTCTGTGAGTGTGTGGGGGAGAGAGAGAGTGTGTCTGTGAGTGTGTGGGGGAGAGAGAGAGTGTGTCTGTGAGTGTGTGGGGGAGAGAGAGAGTGTGTCTGTGAGTGTGTGGGGGAGAGAGAGAGTGTGTCTGTGAGTGTGTGGGGGAGAGAGAGAGTGTGTCTGTGAGTGTGTGGGGGAGAGAGAGAGTGTGTCTGTGAGTGTGTGGGGGAGAGAGAGAGTGTGTCTGTGAGTGTGTGGGGAAGAGAGAGAGTGTGTCTGTGAGTGTGTGGGGGAGAGAGAGAGTGTGTCTGTGAGTGTGTGGGGGAGAGAGAGAGTGTGTCTGTGATTGTGTGGGGGAGAGAGAGAGTGTGTCTGTGAGTGTGTGGGGAGAGAGAGAGTGTGTCTGTGAGTGTGTGGGGGAGAGAGAGAGTGTGTCTGTGAGTGTGTGGGGGAGAGAGAGAGTGTGTCTGTGAGTGTGTGGGGGAGAGAGAGAGTGTGTCTGTGAGTGTGTGGGGGAGAGAGAGAGTGTGTCTGTGAGTGTGTGGGGGAGAGAGAGAGTGTGTCTGTGAGTGTGTGGGGAGAGAGAGAGTGTGTCTGTGAGTGTGTGGGGGAGAGAGAGAGTGTGTCTGTGAGTGTGTGGGGGAGAGAGAGAGTGTGTCTGTGAGTGTGTGGGGGAGAGAGAGAGAGTGTCTGTGAGTGTGTGGGGAAGAGAGAGAGTGTGTCTGTGAGTGTGTGGGGGAGAGAGAGAGTGTGTCTGTGAGTGTGTGGGGGAGAGAGAGAGTGTGTCTGTGAGTGTGTGGGGGAGAGAGAGAGTGTGTCTGTGAGTGTGTGGGGAGAGAGAGAGTGTGTCTGTGAGTGTGTGGGGAGAGAGAGAGTGTGTCTGTGAGTGTGTGGGGAGAGAGAGAGTGTGTCTGTGAGTGTGTGGGGAGAGAGAGAGTGTGTCTGTGAGTGTGTGGGGGAGAGAGAGAGTGTGTCTGTGAGTGTGTGGGGAGAGAGAGAGTGTGTCTGTGAGTGTGTGGGGAGAGAGAGAGTGTGTCTGTGAGTGTGTGGGGAGAGAGAGAGTGTGTCTGTGAGTGTGTGGGGGAGAGAGAGAGTGTGTCTGTGAGTGTGTGGGGAAGAGAGAGAGTGTGTCTGTGAGTGTGTGGGGGAGAGAGAGAGTGTGTCTGTGAGTGTGTGGGGAAGAGAGAGAGTGTGTCTGTGAGTGTGTGGGGGAGAGAGAGAGTGTGTCTGTGAGTGTGTGGGGGAGAGAGAGAGTGTGTCTGTGAGTGTGTGGGGAGAGAGAGAGTGTGTCTGTGAGTGTGTGGGGGAGAGAGAGAGTGTGTCTGTGAGTGTGTGGGGGAGAGAGAGAGTGTGTCTGTGAGTGTGTGGGGAGAGAGAGAGTGTGTCTGTGAGTGTGTGGGGAAGAGAGAGAGTGTGTCTGTGAGTGTGTGGGGAAGAGAGAGAGTGTGTCTGTGAGTGTGTGGGGAGAGAGAGAGTGTGGCTGTGAGTGTGTGGGGGAGAGAGAGAGTGTGTCTGTGAGTGTGTGGGGGAGAGAGAGAGTGTGTCTGTGAGTGTGTGGGGGAGAGAGAGAGTGTGTCTGTGAGTGTGTGGGGGAGAGAGAGAGTGTGTCTGTGAGTGTGTGGGGAGAGAGAGAGTGTGTCTGTGAGTGTGTGGGGAGAGAGAGAGTGTGTCTGTGAGTGTGTGGGGGAGAGAGAGAGTGTGTCTGTGAGTGTGTGGGGGAGAGAGAGAGTGTGTCTGTGAGTGTGTGGGGGAGAGAGAGAGTGTGTCTGTGAGTGTGTGGGGGAGAGAGAGTGTGTCTGTGAGTGTGTGGGGAGAGA
Source organism: Carcharodon carcharias (assembly GCF_017639515.1). Taxonomy (NCBI): domain Eukaryota; kingdom Metazoa; phylum Chordata; class Chondrichthyes; order Lamniformes; family Lamnidae; genus Carcharodon; species Carcharodon carcharias. Next base: position 157,656,770 of record NC_054477.1, read on the forward strand.
GAGAGTGTGTCTGTGAGTGTGTGGGGAGAGAGAGAGTGTGTCTGTGAGTGTGTGGGGAGAGAGAGAGTGTGTCTGTGAGTGTGTGGGGGAGAGAGAGAGTGTGTCTGTGAGTGTGTGGGGGAGAGAGAGAGTGTGTCTGTGAGTGTGTGGGGGAGAGAGAGAGTGTGTCTGTGAGTGTGTGGGGAGAGAGAGAGTGTGTCTGTGAGTGTGTGGGGGAGAGAGAGAGTGTGTCTGTGAGTGTGTGGGGAGAGAGAGAGTGTGTCTGTGAGTGTGTGGGGAGAGAGAGAGTGTGTCTGTGAGTGTGTGGGGGAGAGAGAGAGTGTGTCTGTGAGTGTGTGGGGGAGAGAGAGAGTGTGTCTGTGAGTGTGTGGGGGAGAGAGAGAGTGTGTCTGTGAGTGAGTGGGGGAGAGAGAGAGTGTGTCTGTGAGTGTGTGGGGGAGTGAGAGAGTGTGTCTGTGAGTGTGTGGGGGAGAGAGAGTGTGTCTGTGAGTGTGTGGGGGAGAGAGAGAGTGTGTCTGTGAGTGTGTGGGGAGAGGGAGAGTGTGTCTGTGAGTGTGTGGGGGAGAGGGAGAGTGTGTCTGTGAGTGTGTGGGTAAGAGAGAGAGAGAGTTTGTCTGTGAGTGTGTGGGGGAGAGAGAGAGTGTGTCTGTGAGTGTGTGGGGGAGAGAGAGAGTGTGTCTGTGAGTGTGTGGGGGAGAGAGAGAGTGTGTCTGTGAGTGTGTGGGGAGAGAGAGAGTGTGTCTGTGAGTGTGTGGGGAGAGAGAGAGTGTGTCTGTGAGTGTGTGGGGAAGAGGGAGAGTGTGTCTGTGAGTGTGTGGGGGAGAGAGAGAGTGTGTCTGTGAGTGTGTGGGGGAGAGAGAGAGTGTGTCTGTGAGTGTGTGGGGGAGAGAGAGAGTGTGTCTGTGAGTGTGTGGGGGAGATAGAGAGTGTGTCTGTGAGTGTGTGGGGAAGAGGGAGAGTGTGACTCTGTGTGTGGGGGAGAGAGAGAGTGTCTCTGTGAGTGTTTGGGGGAGAGAGAGAGTGTGTCTGTGAGTGTGTGGGGGAGAGAGAGAGTGTGTCTGTGAGTGTGTGGGGGAGAGAGAGAGTGTGTCTGTGAGTGTGTGGGGGAGAGAGAGAGTGTGTCTGTGAGTGTGTGGGGAAGAGAGAGAGTGTGTCTGTGAGTGTGTGGGGAGAGAGAGAGTGTGTCTGTGAGTGTGTGGGGGAGAGAGAGAGTGTGTCTGTGAGTGTGTGGGGGAGAGAGAGTGTGTCTGTGAGTGTGTGGGGGAGAGAGAGAGTGTGTCTGTGAGTGTGTGGGGGAGAGAGAGAGTGTGTCTGTGAGTGTGTGGGGAAGAGAGAGAGTGTGTCTGTGAGTGTGTGGGGAAGAGAGAGAGTGTGTCTGTGAGTGTGTGGGGGAGAGAGAGAGTGTGTCTGTGAGTGTGTGGGGGAGAGAGAGAGAGTGTCTGTGAGTGTGTGGGGGAGAGAGAGAGTGTGTCTGTGAGTGTGTGGGGAGAGAGAGAGTGTGTCTGTGAGTGTGTGGGGGAGAGAGAGTGTGTCTGTGAGTGTGTGGGGGAGAGAGAGAGTGTGTCTGTGAGTGTGTGGGGGAGAGAGAGAGTGTGTCTGTGAGTGTGTGGGGGAGAGAGAGAGTGTGTCTGTGAGTGTGTGGGGAGAGAGAGAGTGTGTCTGTGAGTGTGTGGGGGAGAGAGAGAGTGTGTCTGTGAGTGTGTGGGGAGAGAGAGAGTGTGTCTGTGAGTGTGTGGGGGAGAGAGAGAGTGTGTCTGTGAGTGTGTGGGGGAGAGAGAGAGTGTGTCTGTGAGTGTGGGGGGGAGAGAGAGTTTGTGACTGTGAGTGTGTGGGGGAGAGAGAGAGTGTGTATGTGAGTGTGTGGGGAAGAGAGAGAGTGTGTCTGTGAGTGTGTGGGGGAGAGAGAGAGTGTGTCTGTGAGTGTGTGGGCGAGAGAGAGAGTGTGTCTGTGAGTGTGTGGGGAGAGAGAGAGTGTGTCTGTGAGTGTGTGGGGAGAGAGAGAGTGTGTCTGTGAGTGTGTGGGGAGAGAGAGAGTGTGTCTGTGAGTGTGTGGGGAAGAGAGAGAGTGTGTCTGTGAGTGTGTGGGGGAGAGAGAGAGTGTGTCTGTGAGTGTGTGGGGGAGAGAGAGAGTGTGTCTGTGAGTGTGTGGGGGAGAGAGAGAGTGTGTCTGTGAGTGTGTGGGGGAGAGAGAGAGTGTGTCTGTGAGTGTGTGGGGGAGAGAGAGAGTGTGTCTGTGAGTGTGTGGGGGAGAGAGAGAGTGTGTCTGTGAGTGTGTGGGGAGAGAGAGAGTGTGTCTGTGAGTGTGTGGGGGAGAGAGAGAGTGTGTCTGTGAGTGTGTGGGGAAGAGAGAGAGTGTGTCTGTGAGTGTGTGGGGGAGAGAGAGAGTGTGTCTGTGAGTGTGTGGGGGAGAGAGAGAGTGTGTCTGTGAGTGTGTGGGGAGAGAGAGAGTGTGTCTGTGAGTGTGTGGGGAGAGAGAGAGTGTGTCTGTGAGTGTGTGGGGGAGAGAGAGAGTGTGTCTGTGAGTGTGTGGGGAGAGAGAGAGTGTGTCTGTGAGTGTGTGGGGGAGAGAGAGAGTGTGTCTGTGAGTGTGTGGGGGAGAGAGAGAGTGTGTCTGTGAGTGTGTGGGGAGAGAGAGAGTGTGTCTGTGAGTGTGTGGGGAGAGAGAGAGAGTGTGTCTGTGAGTGTGTGGGGGAGAGAGAGAGTGTGTCTGTGAGTGTTTGGGGGAGAGAGAGTGTGTCTGTGAGTGTGTGTGGGAGAGAGAGAGTGTGTCTGTGAGTGTGTGGGGGAGAGAGAGAGTGTGTCTGTGAGTGTGTGGGGGAGAGAGAGAGTGTTTCTGTGAGTGTGTGGGGGAGAGAGAGAGTGTGTCTGTGAGTGTGTGGGGGAGAGAGAGTGTGTCTGTGAGTGTGTGGTGAAGAGAGAGTGTGTCTGTGAGTGTGTGGGGGAGAGAGAGAGTGTGTCTGTGAGTGTGTGGGGGAGAGAGAGAGTGTGTCTGTGAGTGTGTGGGGAGAGAGAGAGTGTGTCTGTGAGTGTGTGGGGGAGAGAGAGAGTGTGTCTGTGAGTGTGTGGGGGAGAGAGAGAGTGTGTCTGTGAGTGTGTGGGGAGAGAGAGAGTGTGTCTGTGAGTGTGTGGGGGAGAGAGAGAGTGTGTCTGTGAGTGTGTGGGGGAGAGAGAGAGTGTGTCTGTGAGTGTGTGGGGAGAGAGAGAGTGTGTCTGTGAGTGTGTGGGGGAGAGAGAGAGTGTGTCTGTGAGTGTGTGGGGAGAGAGAGAGTGTGTCTGTGAGTGTGTGGGGAGAGAGAGAGTGTGTCTGTGAGTGTGTGGGGGAGAGAGAGAGTGTGTCTGTGAGTGTGTGGGGAAGAGAGAGAGTGTGTCTGTGAGTGTGTGGGGAGAGAGAGAGTGTGTCTGTGAGTGTGTGGGGGAGAGAGAGAGTGTGTCTGTGAGTGTGTGGGGGAGAGAGAGAGTGTGTCTGTGAGTGTGTGGGGGAGAGAGAGAGTGTGTCTGTGAGTGTGTGGGGGAGAGAGAGTGTGTCTGTGAGTGTGTGGTGGAGAGAGAGAGTGTGTCTGTGAGTGTGTGGGGGAGAGAGAGAGTGTGTCTGTGAGTGTGTGGGGGAGAGAGAGAGTGTGTCTGTGAGTGTGTGGGGGAGAGAGAGAGTGTGTCTGTGAGTGTGTGGGGAGAGAGAGAGTGTGTCTGTGAGTGTGTGGGGAGAGAGAGAGTGTGTCTGTGAGTGTGTGGGGAGAGAGAGAGTGTGTCTGTGAGTGTGTGGGGGAGAGAGAGAGTGTGTCTGTGAGTGTGTGGGGGAGAGTGAGAGTGTGTCTGTGAGTGTGTGGGGGCGAGAGAGAGTGTGTCTGTGAGGGTGTGGGGGAGAGAGAGAGTGTGTCTGTGAGTGTGTGGGGAGAGAGAGAGAGTGTCTGTGAGTGTGTGGGGAAGAGGGAGAGTGTGTCTGTGAGTGTGTGGGGGAGAGAGAGAGTGTGTCTGTGAGTGTGTGGGGGAGAGAGAGAGTGTGTCTGTGAGTGTGTGGGGAGAGAGAGAGTGTGTCTGTGAGTGTGTGGGGGAGAGAGAGAGTGTGTCTGTGAGTGTGTGGGGAGAGAGAGAGTGTGTCTGTGAGTGTGTGGGGGAGAGAGAGAGTGTGTCTGTGAGTGTGTGGGGGAGAGAGAGAGTGTGTCTGTGAGTGTGTGGGGAAGAGAGAGAGTGTGTCTGTGAGTGTGTGGGGGAGAGAGAGAGTGTGTCTGTGAGTGTGTGGGGGAGAGAGAGAGTGTGTCTGTGAGTGTGTGGGGAGAGAGAGAGTGTGTCTGTGAGTGTGTGGGGAGAGAGAGAGTGTGTCTGTGAGTGTGTGGGGGAGAGAGAGAGTGTGTCTGTGAGTGTGTGGGGGAGAGAGAGAGTGTGTCTGTGAGTGTGTGGGGAGAGAGAGAGTGTGTCTGTGAGTGTGTGGGGGAGAGAGAGAGTGTGTCTGTGAGTGTGTGGGGGAGAGAGAGAGTGTGTCTGTGAGTGTGTGGGGGAGAGAGAGAGTGTGTCTGTGAGTGTGTGGGGGAGAGAGAGAGTGTGTCTGTGAGTGTGTGGTGAAGAGAGAGAGTGTGTCTGTGAGTGTGTGGGGAAGAGTGAGAGTGTGTCTGTGAGTGTGTGGGGGAGAGAGAGAGAGTGTCTGTGAGTGTGTGGGGGAGAGAGAGAGTGTGTCTGTGAGTGTGTGGGGAGAGAGAGAGTGTGTCTGTGAGTGTGTGGGGGAGAGAGAGAGTGTGTCTGTGAGTGTGTGGGGGAGAGAGAGAGTGTGTCTGTGAGTGTGTGGGGAAGAGAGAGAGTGTGTCTGTGAGTGTGTGGGGGAGAGAGAGAGTGTGTCTGTGAGTGTGTGGGGGAGAGAGAGAGTGTGTCTGTGAGTGTGTGGGGGAGAGAGAGAGTGTGTCTGTGAGTGTGTGGGGGAGAGAGAGAGTGTGTCTGTGAGTGTGTGGGGAAGAGAGAGAGTGTGTCTGTGAGTGTGTGGGGAAGAGAGAGAGTGTGTCTGTGAGTGTGTGGGGGAGAGAGAGAGTGTGTCTGTGAGTGTGTGGGGGAGAGAGAGAGTGTGTCTGTGAGTGTGTGGGGGAGAGAGAGAGTGTGTCTGTGAGTGTGTGGGGAAGAGGGAGAGTGTGTCTGTGAGTGTGTGGGGGAGAGAGAGTGTGTCTGTGAGTGTGTGGTGAAGAGAGAGAGTGTGTCTGTGAGTGTGTGGGGGAGAGAGAGAGTGTGTCTGTGAGTGTGTGGGGAGAGAGAGAGTGTGTCTGTGAGTGTGTGGGGGAGAGAGAGAGTGTGTCTGTGAGTGTGTGGGGGAGAGAGAGAGTGTGTCTGTGAGTGTGTGGGGGAGAGAGAGAGTGTGTCTGTGAGTGTGTGGGGAGAGAGAGAGTGTGTCTGTGAGTGTGTGGGGGAGAGAGAGAGTGTGTCTGTGAGTGTGTGGGGGAGAGAGAGAGTGTGTCTGTGAGTGTGTGGGGAGAGAGAGAGTGTGTCTGTGAGTGTGTGGGGGAGAGAGAGAGTGTGTCTGTGAGTGTGTGGGGAGAGAGAGAGTGTGTCTGTGAGTGTGTGGGGGAGAGAGAGAGAGTGTCTGTGAGTGTGTGGGGAAGAGAGAGAGAGTGTCTGTGAGTGTGTGGGGAGAGAGAGAGTGTGTCTGTGAGTGTGTGGGGAGAGAGAGAGTGTGTCTGTGAGTGTGTGGGGGAGAGAGAGAGTGTGTCTGTGAGTGTGTGGGGAGAGAGAGAGTGTGTCTGTGAGTGTGTGGGGGAGAGAGAGAGTGTGTCTGTGAGTGTGTGGGGGAGAGAGAGAGTGTGTCTGTGAGTGTGTGGGGGAGAGAGAGAGTGTGTCTGTGAGTGTGTGGGGGAGAGAGAGAGTGTGTCTGTGAGTGTGTGGGGAAGAGAGAGAGAGAGTTTGTCTGTGAGTGTGTGGGGAAGAGAGAGAGTGTCTGTGAGTGTGTGGGGGAGAGAGAGAGTGTGTCTGTGAGTGTGTGGGGGAGAGAGAGAGTGTGTCTGTGAGTGTGTGGGGGAGAGAGAGAGTGTGTCTGTGAGTGTGTGGGGGAGAGAGAGAGTGTGTCTGTGAGTGTGTGGGGGAGAGAGAGAGTGTGTCTGTGAGTGTGTGGGGGAGAGAGAGAGTGTGTCTGTGAGTGTGTGGGGGAGAGAGAGTGTGTCTGTGAGTGTGTGGGGGAGAGAGAGAGTGTGTCTGTGAGTGTGTGGGGGAGAGAGAGAGTGTGTCTGTGAGTGTGTGGGGGAGAGAGAGAATGTGTCTGTGAGTGTGTGGGGGAGAGAGAGAGTGTGTCTGTGAGTGTGTGGGGAGAGAGAGAGTGTGTCTGTGAGTGTGTGGGGGAGAGAGAGAGTGTGTCTGTGAGTGTGTGGGGGAGAGAGAGAGTGTGTCTGTGAGTGTGTGGGGGAGAGAGAGAGTGTGTCTGTGAGTGTGTGGGGGAGAGAGAGAGTGTGTCTGTGAGTGTGTGGGGGAGAGAGAGAGTGTGTCTGTGAGTGTGTGGGGGAGAGAGAGAGTGTGTCTGTGAGTGTGTGGGGGAGAGAGAGAGTGTGTCTGTGAGTGTGTGGGGAGAGAGAGAGTGTGTCTGTGAGTGTGTGGGGAGAGAGAGAGTGTGTCTGTGAGTGTGTGGGGGAGAGAGAGAGTGTGTCTGTGAGTGTGTGGGGGAGAGAGAGTGTGTCTGTGAGTATGGGGGAGAGTGAGTGTGTCTGTGAGTGTGTGGGGGAGAGAGAGAGTGTGTCTGTGAGTGTGTGGGGGAGAGAGAGAGTGTGTCTGTGAGTGTGTGGGGAAGAGCGAGAGTGTGTCTGTGAGTGTGTGGGGGAGAGAGAGAGTGTGTCTGTGAGTGTGTGGGGGAGAGAGAGAGTGTGTATGTGAGTGTGTGGGGGAGAGAGAGAGTGTGTCTGTGAGTGTGTGGGGAGAGAGAGAGTGTGTCTGTGAGTGTGTGGGGGAGAGAGAGAGTGTGTCTGTGAGTGTGTGGGGGAGAGAGAGAGTGTGTCTGTGAGTGTGTGGGGGAGAGAGAGAGTGTGTCTGTGAGTGTGTGGGGAGAGAGAGAGTGTGTCTGTGAGTGTGTGGGGGAGAGAGAGAGTGTGTCTGTGAGTGTGTGGGGAGAGAGAGAGTGTGTCTGTGAGTGTGTGGGGGAGAGAGAGAGTGTGTCTGTGAGTGTGTGGGGGAGAGAGAGAATGTGTCTGTGAGTGTGTGGGAAGAGAGAGAGTGTGTCTGTGAGTGTGTGGGGAAGAGAGAGAGTGTGTCTGTGAGTGTGTGGGGCAGAGAGAGAGTGTGTCTGTGACTGTGTGGGGAAGAGGGGGAGTGTGTCTGTGAGTGTGTGGGGGAGAGAGAGAATGTGTCTGTGAGTGTGTGGGGAGAGGGAGAGTGTGTCTGTGAGTGTGTGGGGGAGAGAGAGAGTGTCTCTGTGAGTGTGTGGGGGAGAGAGAGTGTGTCTGTGAGTGTGTGGGGGAGAGAGAGAGTGTGTCTGTGAGTGTGTGGGGGAGAGAGAGAGTGTGTCTGTGAGTGTGTGGGGGCGAGAGAGAGTTTGTCTGTGAGTGTGTGGGGAGAGAGAGAGTGTGTCTGTGAGTGTGTGGGGGAGAGAGAGAGTGTGTCTGTGAGTGTGTGGGGGAGAGAGAGAGTGTGTCTGTGAGTGTGTGGGGAAGAGAGAGAGTGTGTCTGTGAGTGTGTGGGTGAGAGAGAGAGTGTGTCTGTGAGTGTGTGGGGGAGAGAGAGAGTGTGTCTGTGAGTGTGTGGGGGAGAGAGAGAGTGTGTCTGTGAGTGTGTGGGGGAGAGAGAGAGTGTGTCTGTGAGTGTGTGGGGGAGAGAGAGAGTGTGTCTGTGAGTGTGTGGGGGAGAGAGAGAGTGTGTCTGTGAGTGTGTGGGGGAGAGAGAGAGTGTGTCTGTGAGTGTGTGGGGAGAGAGAGAGTGTGTCTGTGAGTGTGTGGGGAGAGAGAGAGTGTGTCTGTGAGTGTGTGGGGGAGAGAGAGAGTGTGTCTGTGAGTGTGTGGGGGAGAGAGAGAGTGTGTCTGTGAGTGTGTGGGGGAGAGAGAGAGTGTGTCTGTGAGTGTGTGGGGGAGAGAGAGAGTGTGTCTGTGAGTGTGTGGGGGAGAGAGAGAGTGTGTCTGTGAGTGTGTGGGGAGAGAGAGAGTGTGTCTGTGAGTGTGTGGGGGAGAGAGAGAGTGTGTCTGTGAGTGTGTGGGGGAGAGAGAGAGTGTGTCTGTGAGTGTGTGGGGGAGAGAGAGAGTGTGTCTGTGAGTGTGTGGGGGAGAGAGAGTGTGTCTGTGATTGTGTGGGAGAGAGAGAGAGTGTGTCTGTGAGTGTGTGGGGGAGAGAGAGAATGTGTCTGTGAGTGTGTGGGGGAGAGAGAGAGTGTGTCTGTGAGTGTGTGGGGAGAGAGAGAGAGTGTGTCTGTGAGTGTGTGGGGGAGAGAGAGAGTGTGTCTGTGAGTGTGTGGGGGAGAGAGAGAGTGTGTCTGTGAGTGTGTGGGGGAGAGAGAGAGTGTGTCTGTGAGTGTGTGGGGGAGAGAGAGAGTGTGTCTGTGAGTGTGTGGGGGAGAGAGAGAGTGTGTCTGTGAGTGTGTGGGGGAGAGAGAGAGTGTGTCTGTGAGTGTGTGGGGAGAGAGAGAGTGTGTCTGTGAGTGTGTGGGGGAGAGAGAGCGTGTGTCTGTGAGTGTGTGGGGGAGAGAGAGAGTGTGTCTGTGAGTGTGTGGGGGAGAGAGAGAGAGTGTCTGTGAGTGTGCGGGGGAGAGAGAGAGTGTGACTGTGAGTGTGTGCGGAAGAGAGAGAGTGTGTCTGTGAGTGTGTGGGGGAGAGATAGAGTGTGTCTGTGAATTTGTGGAGGAGAGAGAGAGTGTGTCTGTGAGTGTGTGGTGTAGAGAGAGAGTGTGTCTGTGAGTGTGTGGGGGAGAGAGAGAGTGTGTCTGTGAGTGTGTGGGGGAGAGAGAGAGTGTGTCTGTGAGTGTGTGGTGTAGAGAGAGAGTGTGTCTGTGAGTGTGTGGGGGAGAGAGAGTGTGTCTGTGAGTGTGTGGGGGAGAGAGAGAGTGTGTCTGTGAGTGTGTGGGGAGAGAGAGAGTGTGTCTGTGAGAGTGTGGGGAGAGAGAGAGTGTGTCTGTGAGTGTGTGGGGGAGAGAGAGAGTGTGTCTGTGAGTGTGTGGGGGAGAGAGAGAGTGTGTCTGTGAGTGTGTGGGGGAGAGAGAGAGTGTGTCTGTGAGTGTGTGGGGAGAGAGAGAGTGTGTCTGTGAGTGTGTGGGGGAGAGAGAGAGTGTGTCTGTGAGTGTGTGGGGGAGAGAGAGAGTGTGTCTGTGAGTGTGTGGGGAGAGAGAGAGTGTGTCTGTGAGTGTGTGGGGGAGAGAGAGAGTGTGTCTGTGAGTGTGTGGGGGAGAGAGAGAGTGTGTCTGTGAGTGTGTGGGGGAGAGAGAGAGTGTGTCTGTGAGTGTGTGGGGAGAGAGAGAGTGTGTCTGTGAGTGTGTGGGGAGAGAGAGAGTGTGTCTGTGAGTGTGTGGGGAAGAGAGAGAGTGTGTCTGTGAGTGTGTGGGGGAGAGAGAGAGTGTGTCTGTGAGTGTGTGGGGGAGAGAGAGAGTGTGTCTGTGAGTGTGTGGGGGAGAGAGAGAGTGTGTCTGTGAGTGTGTGGGGGAGAGAGAGAGTGTGTCTGTGAGTGTGTGGGGGAGAGAGAGAGTGTGTCTGTGAGTGTGTGGGGGAGAGAGAGAGTGTGTCTGTGAGTGTGTGGGGAGAGAGAGAGTGTGTCTGTGAGTGTGTGGGGGAGAGAGAGAGTGTGTCTGTGAGTGTGTGGGGAGAGAGAGAGTGTGTCTGTGAGTGTGTGGGGGAGAGAGAGAGTGTGTCTGTGAGTGTGTGGGGGAGAGAGAGAGTGTGTCTGTGAGTGTGTGGGGGAGAGAGAGAGTGTGTCTGTGAGTGTGTGGGGAGAGAGAGAGTGTGTCTGTGAGTGTGTGGGGGAGAGAGAGAGTGTGTCTGTGAGTGTGTGGGGGAGAGAGAGAGTGTGTCTGTGAGTGTGTGGGGAGAGAGAGAGTGTGTCTGTGAGTGTGTGGGGAAGAGAGAGAGTGTGTCTGTGAGTGTGTGGGGGAGAGAGAGAGTGTGTCTGTGAGTGTGTGGGGGAGAGAGAGAGTGTGTCTGTGAGTGTGTGGGGGAGAGAGAGAGTGTGTCTGTGAGTGTGTGGGGGAGAGAGAGAGTGTGTCTGTGAGTGTGTGGGGAGAGAGAGAGTGTGTCTGTGAGTGTGTGGGGGAGAGAGAGAGTGTGTCTGTGAGTGTGTGGGGGAGAGAGAGTGTGTCTGTGAGTGTGTGGGGAGAGAGAGAGTGTGTCTGTGAGTGTGTGGGGGAGAGAGAGAGTGTGTCTGTGAGTGTGTGGGGGAGAGAGAGAGTGTGTCTGTGAGTGTGTGGGGGAGAGAGAGAGTGTGTCTGTGAGTGTGTGGGGGAGAGAGAGAGTGTGTCTGTGAGTGTGTGGGGGAGAGAGAGAGTGTGTCTGTGAGTGTGTGGGGGAGAGAGAGAGTGTGTCTGTGAGTGTGTGGGGGAGAGAGAGAGTGTGTCTGTGAGTGTGTGGGGGAGAGAGAGAGTGTGTCTGTGAGTGTGTGGGGAGAGAGAGAGTGTGTCTGTGAGTGTGTGGGGGAGAGAGAGAGTGTGTCTGTGAGTGTGTGGGGGAGAGAGAGAGTGTGTCTGTGAGTGTGTGGGGGAGAGAGAGAGTGTGTCTGTGAGTGTGTGGGGGAGAGAGAGAGTGTGTCTGTGAGTGTGTGGGGAGAGAGAGAGTGTGTCTGTGAGTGTGTGGGGGAGAGAGAGAGTGTGTCTGTGAGTGTGTGGGGAGAGAGAGAGTGTGTCTGTGAGTGTGTGGGGGAGAGAGAGAGTGTGTCTGTGAGTGTGTGGGGGAGAGAGAGATTGTGTCTGTGAGTGTGTGGGGGAGAGAGAGTGTGTCTGTGAGTGTGTGGGGGAGAGAGAGAGTGTGTCTGTGAGTGTGTGGGGGAGAGAGAGAGTGTGTCTGTGAGTGTGTGGGGGAGAGAGAGAGTGTGTCTGTGAGTGTGTGGGGGAGAGAGAGAGTGTGTCTGTGAGTGTGTGGGGGAGAGAGAGAGTGTGTCTGTGAGTGTGTGGGGAGAGAGAGAGTGTGACTGTGAGTGTGGGGGAGAGAGAGAGTGTGTCTGTGAGTGTGTGGGGGAGAGAGAGAGTGTGTCTGTGAGTGTGTGGTGTAGAGAGAGAGTGTGTCTGTGAGTGTGTGGGGGAGAGAGAGAGTGTATCTGTGAGTGCGTGGGGGAGAGAGAGAGTGTCTGTGAGTGTGTGGGGGAGAGAGAGAGTGTGTCTGTGAGCGTGTGGGGCAGAGAGAGAGTGTGTCTGTGAGTGTGTGGGGGAGAGAGAGAGTGTGTCTGTGAGTGTGTGGGGAGAGAGAGAGTGTGTCTGTGAGTGTGTGGGGAGAGAGAGAGTGTGTCTGTGAGTGTGTGGGGAGAGAGAGAGTGTGTCTGTGAGTGTGTGGGGGAGAGAGAGAGTGTGTCTGTGAGTGTGTGGGGGAGAGAGAGAGTGTGTCTGTGAGTGTGTGGGGAGAGAGAGAGTGTGTCTGTGAGTGTGTGGGGGAGAGAGAGAGTGTGTCTGTGAGTGTGTGGGGGAGAGAGAGAGTGTGTCTGTGAGTGTGTGGGGGAGAGAGAGTGTCTGTCTGTGAGTGTGTGGGGGAGAGAGAGAGTGTGTCTGTGAGTGTGTGGGGAGAGAGAGAGTGTGTCTGTGAGTGTGTGGGGGAGAGAGAGAGTGTGTCTGTGAGTGTGTGGGGAGAGAGAGAGTGTGTCTGTGAGTGTGTGGGGGAGAGGGGGAGTGTGTCTGTGAGTGTGTTGGGGAGAGAGAGAGTGTGTCTGTGAGTGTGTGGGGAGAGGGAGAGTGTGTCTGTGAGTGTGTGGGGGAGAGAGAGTGTGTCTGTGAGTGTGTGGGGGAGAGAGAGAGTGTGTCTGTGAGTGTGTGGGGGAGAGAGAGAGTGTGTCTGTGAGTGTGTGGGGGAGAGAGTGATTGTGTCTGTGAGTGTGTGGGGGAGAGAGAGTGTGTCTGTGAGTGTGTGGGGGAGAGAGAGAGTGTGTCTGTGATTGTGTGGGGTAGAGAGAGAGTGTGTCTGTGAGTGTGTGCGGCATAGAGAGAGTGTGTCTGTGAGTGTGTGGGGAGAGAGAGAGTGTGTCTGTGAGTGTGTGGGGGAGAGAGAGAGTGTGTCTGTGAGTGTGTGGGGGAGAGAGAGAGTGTGTCTGTGAGTGTGTGGGGAGAGAGAGAGTGTGTCTGTGAGTGTGTGGGGGAGAGAGAGAGTGTGTCTGTGAGTGTGTGGGGGAGAGAGAGAGTGTGTCTGTGAGTGTGTGGGGAGAGAGAGAGTGTGTCTGTGAGTGTGTGGGGAGAGAGAGAGTGTGTCTGTGAGTGTGTGGGGGAGAGAGAGAGTGTGTCTGTGAGTGTGTGGGGGAGAGAGAGAGTGTGTCTGTGAGTGTGTGGGGGAGAGAGAGAGTGTGTCTGTGAGTGTGTGGGGGAGAGAGAGAGTGTGTCTGTGAGTGTGTGGGGGAGAGAGAGAGTGTGTCTGTGAGTGTGTGGGGGAGAGAGAGAGTGTGTCTGTGAGTATGTGGGGAAGAGGGAGAGTGTGTCTGTGAGTGTGTGGGGGAGAGAGAGATTGTGTCTGTGAGTGTGTGGGAAGAGAGAGAGTGTGTGTCTGTGAGTGTGTGGGGGAGAGAGAGAGTGTGTCTGTGAGTGTGCGGGGGAGAGAGAGAGTGTGTCTGTGAGTGTGTGGGGGAGAGAGAGAGTGTGTCTGTGAGTATGGGGGAGAGAGAGTGTGTCTGTGAGTGTGTGGGGGAGAGAGAGAGTGTGTCTGTGAGTGTGTGGGGAGAGAGAGAGTGTGTCTGTGAGTGTGTGGGGGAGAGAGAGAGTGTGTCTGTGAGTGTGTGGGGGAGAGAGAGAGTGTGTCTGTGAGTGTGTGGGGGAGAGAGAGAGTGTGTCTGTGAGTGTGTGGGGGAGAGAGAGAGTGTGTCTGTGAGTGTGTGGGGGAGAGAGAGAGAGTGTGTCTGTGAGTGTGTGGGGGAGAGAGAGAGTGTGTCTGTGAGTGTGTGGGGAGAGAGAGAGTGTGTCTGTGAGTGTGTGGGGGAGAGAGAGAGTGTGTCTGTGAGTGTGTGGGGGAGAGAGAGAGTGTGTCTGTGAGTGTGTGGGGGAGAGAGAGAGTGTGTCTGTGAGTGTGTGGGGGAGAGAGAGAGTGTGTCTGTGAGTGTGTGGGGGAGAGAGAGAGTGTGTCTGTGAGTGTGTGGGGGAGAGAGAGTGTGTCTGTGAGTGTGTGGGGGAGAGAGAGAGAGTGTCTGTGAGTGTGTGGGGGAGAGAGAGAGTGTGTCTGTGAGTGTGTGGGGGAGAGAGAGAGTGTGTCTGTGAGTGTGTGGGGAGAGAGAGAGTGTGTCTGTGAGTGTGTGGGGGAGAGAGAGAGTGTGTCTGTGAGTGTGTGGGGGAGAGAGAGAGTGTGTCTGTGAGTGTGTGGGGGAGAGAGAGAGTGTGTCTGTGAGTGTGTGGGGGAGAGAGAGAGTGTGTCTGTGAGTGTGTGGGGGAGAGAGAGAGTGTGTCTGTGAGTGTGTGGGGAGAGAGAGAGTGTGTCTGTGAGTGTGTGGGGGAGAGAGAGAGTGTGTCTGTGAGTGTGTGGGGAAGAGAGAGAGTGTGTCTGTGAGTGTGTGGGGGAGAGAGAGAGTGTGTCTGTGAGTGTGTGGGGGAGAGAGAGAGTGTGTCTGTGAGTGTGTGGGGAGAGAGAGAGTGTGTCTGTGAGTGTGTGGGGAAGAGAGAGAGTGTGTCTGTGAGTGTGTGGGGAGAGAGAGAGAGTGTGTCTGTGAGTGTGTGGGGAAGAGAGAGAGTGTGTCTGTGAGTGTGTGGGGGAGAGAGAGAGTGTGTCTGTGAGTGTGTGGGGGAGAGAGAGAGTGTGTCTGTGAGTGTGTGGGGGAGAGAGAGAGTGTGTCTGTGAGTGTGTGGGGGAGAGAGAGAGTGTGTCTGTGAGTGTGTGGGGGAGAGAGAGAGTGTGTCTGTGAGTGTGTGGGGGAGAGAGAGAGTGTGTCTGTGAGTGTGTGGGGGAGAGAGAGAGTGTGTCTGTGAGTGTGTGGGGGAGAGAGAGAAAGTGTCTGTGAGTGTGTGGGGAGAGAGAGAGTGTGTCTGTGAGTGTGTGGGGGAGAGAGAGAGTGTGTCTGTGAGTGTGTGGGGGAGAGAGAGTGTGTCTGTGAGTGTGTGGGGAGAGAGAGAGTGTGTCTGTGAGTGTGTGGGGAGAGAGAGAGTGTGTCTGTGAGTGTGTGGGGGAGAGAGAGAGTGTGTCTGTGAGTGTGTGGGCGAGAGAGAGAGTGTGTCTGTGAGTGTGTGGGGGAGAGAGAGAGAGTGTGTCTGTGAGTGTGTGGGGGAGAGAGAGAGTCTGTCTGTGAGTGTGTGGGGGAGAGAGAGAGTGTGTCTGTGAGTGTGTGGGGGAGAGAGAGAATGTGTCTGTGAGTGTGTGGGGGAGAGAGAGAGTGTGTCTGTGAGTGTGTGGGGAAGAGAGAGAGTGTGTCTGTGAGTGTGTGGGGAGAGAGAGAGTGTGTCTGTGAGTGTGTGGGGGAGAGAGAGTGTGTCTGTGAGTGTGTGGGGGAGAGAGAGAGTGTGTCTGTGAGTGTGTGGGGGAGAGAGAGAGTGTGTCTGTGAGTGTGTGGGGGAGAGAGAGAGTGTGTCTGTGAGTGTGTGGGGAGAGAGAGAGTGTGTCTGTGAGTGTGTGGGGGAGAGAGAGAGTGTGTCTGTGAGTGTGTGGGGGAGAGAGAGAGTGTGTCTGTGAGTGTGTGGGGGAGAGAGAGAGTGTGTCTGTGAGTGTGTGGGGGAGAGAGAGAGTGTGTCTGTGAGTGTGTGGGGAGAGAGAGAGTGTGTCTGTGAGTGTGTGGGGGAGAGAGAGAGTGTGTCTGTGAGTGTGTGGGGGAGAGAGAGAGTGTGTCTGTGAGTGTGTGGGGGAGAGAGAGAGTGTGTCTGTGAGTGTGTGGGGGAGAGAGAGAGTGTGTCTGTGAGTGTGTGGGGAGAGAGAGAGTGTGTCTGTGAGTGTGTCGGGAAGAGAGAGAGTGTGTCTGTCAGTGTGTGGGGGAGAGAGAGAGTGTGTCTGTGAGTGTGTGGGGGAGAGAGAGAGTGTGTCTGTGAGTGTGTGGGGGAGAGAGAGAGTGTGTCTGTGAGTGTGTGGGGAAGAGAGAGAGAGAGTGTGTCTGTGAGTGTGCGGGTGAGAGATAGTGTGTCTGTGAGTGTGTGGGGGAGAGAGAGATTATGTCTGTGAGTGTGTGGGGGAGAGAGAGAGTGTGTCTGTGAGTGTGTGGGGGAGAGAGAGATTGTGTCTGTGAGTGTGTGGGGAAGACTGAGAGTGTGTCTGTGAGTGTGGGGGGATAGAGAGAGTGTGTCTGTCAGTGTGTGGGGGAGAGAGAGAGTGTGTCTGTGAGTGTGTGGGGTAGAGAGAGAGTGTGTCTGTGAGTGTGTGGGGGAGAGAGAGAGTGTGTCTGTGAGTGTGTGGGGGAGAGAGAGAGTGTGTCTGTGAGTGTGTGGGGGAGAGAGAGAGTGTGTCTGTGAGTGTGTGGGGAGAGAGAGAGTGTGTCTGTGAGTGTGTGGGGGAGAGAGAGAGTGTGTCTGTGAGTGTGTGGGGGAGAGAGAGAGTGTGTCTGTGAGTGTGTGGGGGAGAGAGAGAGTGTGTCTGTGAGTGTGTGGGGAGAGAGAGAGTGTGTCTGTGAGTGTGTGGGGGAGAGAGAGAGTGTGTCTGTGAGTGTGTGGGGGAGAGAGAGAGTGTGTCTGTGAGTGTGTGGGGGAGAGAGAGAGTGTGTCTGTGAGTGTGTGGGGAGAGAGAGAGTGTGTCTGTGAGTGTGTGGGGGAGAGAGAGAGTGTGTCTGTGAGTGTGTGGGGGAGAGAGAGAGTGTGTCTGTGAGTGTGTGGGGAGAGAGAGAGTGTGTCTGTGAGTGTGTGGGGGAGAGAGAGAGTGTGTCTGTGAGTGTGTGGGGGAGAGAGAGAGTGTGTCTGTGAGAGTGTGGGGGAGAGAGAGAGAGTGTCTGTGAGTGTGTGGGGGAGAGAGAGAGTGTGTCTGTGAGTGTGTGGGGAGAGAGAGAGTGTGTCTGTGAGTGTGTGGGGGAGAGAGAGAGTGTGTCTGTGAGTGTGTGGGGGGAGAGAGAGAGTGTGTCTGTGAGTGTGTGGGGGAGAGAGAGAGTGTGTCTGTGAGTGTGTGGGGGAGAGAGAGTGTGTCTGTGAGTGTGTGGGGAGAGAGAGAGTGTGTCTGTGAGTGTGTGGGGGAGAGAGAGAGTGTGTCTGTGAGTGTGTGGGAGAGAGAGAGTGTGTCTGTGAGTGTGTGGGGGAGAGAGAGAGAGTGTGTCTGTGAGTGTGTGGGGGAGAGAGAGATTGTGTCTGTGAGTGTGTGGGGGAGAGAGAGAGTGTGTCTGTGAGTGTGTGGGGGAGAGAGAGAGTGTGTCTGTGAGTGTGTGGGGAAGAGGGAGAGTGTGTCTGTGAGTGTGTGGGGGAGAGAGAGAGTGTGTCTGTGAGTGTTTAGGGGAGAGAGAGAGTCTGTCTGTGAGTGTGTGGGGGGAGAGAGAGAGTGTGTCTGTGAGTGTGTGGGGGAGAGAGAGAGTGTGTCTGTGAGTGTGTGGGGGAGAGAGAGAGTGTGTCTGTGAGTGTGTGGGGAGAGAGAGAGAGTGTGTCTGTGAGTGTGTGGGGAGAGAGAGAGTGTGTCTGTGAGTGTGTGGGGGAGAGAGAGAGTGTGTCTGTGAGTGTGTGGGGAGAGAGAGAGTGTGTCTGTGAGTGTGTGGGGGAGAGAGAGAGTGTGTCTGTGAGTGTGTGGGGGAGAGAGAGAGTGTGTCTGTGAGTGTGTGGGGAAGAGAGAGAGTGTGTCTGTGAGTGTGTGGGGGAGAGAGAGTGTGTCTGTCTGTGAGTGGTGGGAGAGGGAGAGTGTGTCTGTGAGTGTGTGGGGGAGAGAGAGAGAGTGTGTCTGTGAGTGTGTGGGGAAGAGAGAGAGTGTGTCTGTGAGTGTGTGGGGGAGAGAGAGTGTGTCTGTGAGTGTGTGGGGGAGAGAGAGAGTGTGTCTGTGAGTGTGTGGGGGAGAGAGAGAGTGTGTCTGTGAGTGTGTGGGGGAGAGAGAGAGTGTGTCTGTGAGTGTGTGGGGAGAGAGAGAGTGTGTCTGTGAGTGTGTGGGGGAGAGAGAGAGTGTGTCTGTGAGTGTGTGGGGAAGAGAGAGAGTGTGTCTGTGAGTGTGTGGGGGAGAGAGAGAGTGTGTCTGTGAGTGTGTGGGGGAGAGAGAGAGTGTGTGAGTGAGTGGTGGGAGAGAGAGAGTGTGTCTGTGAGTGTGTGGGGGAGAGAGAGAGTGTGTCTGTGAGTGTGTGGGGGAGAGAGAGAGTGTGTCTGTGAGTGTGTGGGGGAGAGAGAGAGTGTGTCTGTGAGTGTGTGGGGGAGAGAGAGAGTGTGTCTGTGAGTGTGTGGGGGAGAGAGAGAGTGTGTCTGTGAGTGTGTGGGGGAGAGAGAGAGTGTGTCTGTGAGTGTGTGGGGGAGAGAGAGAGTGTGTCTGTGAGTGTGTGGGGGAGAGAGAGAGTGTGTGTGTGTGTGTGTGGGGGAGAGAGAGAGTGTGTCTGTGAGTGTGTGGGGGAGAGAGAGAGTGTGTCTGTGAGTGTGTGGGGGAGAGAGAGAGTGTGTCTGTGAGTGTGTGGGAGAGAGAGAGTGTCTGTGAGTGTGTGGGGAGAGAGAGAGTGTGTCTGTGAGTGTGTGGGGGAGAGAGAGAGTGTGTCTGTGAGTGTGTGGGGAGAGAGAGAGTGTGTCTGTGAGTGTGTGGGGGAGAGAGAGAGTGTGTCTGTGAGTGTGTGGGGGAGAGAGAGAGTGTGTCTGTGAGTGTGTGGGGAGAGAGAGAGTGTGTCTGTGAGTGTGTGGGGGAGAGAGAGAGTGTGTCTGTGAGTGTGTGGGGGAGAGAGAGAGTGTGTCTGTGAGTGTGTGGGGGAGAGAGAGAGTGTGTCTGTGAGTGTGTGGGGGAGAGAGTGTGTCTGTGAGTGTGTGGGGGAGAGAGAGTGTGTCTGTGAGTGTGTGGGGAGAGAGAGAGAGTGTCTGTGAGTGTGTGGGGGAGAGAGAGAGTGTGTCTGTGAGTGTGTGGGGGAGAGAGAGAGTGTGTCTGTGAGTGTGTGGGGGAGAGAGAGAGTGTGTCTGTGAGTGTGTGGGGGAGAGAGAAAGTGTCTGTGAGTGTGTGGGGAGAGAGAGAGTGTGTCTGTGAGTGTGTGGGGGAGAGAGAGAGTGTGTCTGTGAGTGCGTGGGGGAGAGAGAGAGTGTGTCTGTGAGTGTGTGGGGGAGAGAGAGAGTGTGTCTGTGAGTGTGTGGGGAGAGAGAGAGTGTGTCTGTGAGTGTGTGGGGAGAGAGAGAGTGTGTCTGTGAGTGTGTGGGGGAGAGAGAGAGTGTGTCTGTGAGTGTGTGGGGAGAGAGAGAGAGTGTGTCTGTGAGTGTGTGGGGGAGAGAGAGAGTGTGTCTGTGAGTGTGTGGGGGAGAGAGAGAGTGTGTCTGTGAGTGTGTGGGGGAGAGAGAGAGTGTGTCTGTGAGTGTGTGGGGGAGAGAGAGAGTGTGTCTGTGAGTGTGTGGGGGAGAGAGAGAGTGTGTCTGTGAGTGTGTGGGGGAGAGAGAGAGTGTGTCTGTGAGTGTGTGGGGGAGAGAGAGAGTGTGTCTGTGAGTGTGCGGGGGAGAGAGAGAGTGTGTCTGTGAGTGTGTGGGGAAGAGAGAGAGTGTGTCTGTGAGTGTGTGGGGGAGAGAAAGAGTGTGTCTGTGAGTGTGTGGGGGAGAGAGAGAGTGTGTCTGTGAGTGTGTGGGGGAGAGAGAGAGTGTGTCTGTGAGTGTGTGGGGGAGAGAGAGAGTGTGTCTGTGAGTGTGTGGGGCAGAGAGAGAGTGTGTCTGTGAGTGTGTGGGGGAGAGAGAGTGTGTCTGTGAGTGTGTGGGGGAGAGAGAGAGTGTGTCTGTGAGTGTGTTGGGGAGAGAGAGAGTGTGTCTGTGAGTGTGTGGGGGAGAGAGAGAGTGTGTCTGTGAGTGTGTGGGGGAGAGAGAGAGTGTGTCTGTGAGTGTGTGGGGGAGAGAGAGAGTGTGTCTGTGAGTGTGTGGGGGAGAGAGAGAGTGTGTCTGTGAGTGTGTGGGGGAGAGAGAGAGTGTGTCTGTGAGTGTGTGGGGGAGAGAGAGAGTGTGTCTGTGAGTGTGTGCGGAAGAGAGAGAGTGTGTCTGTGAGTTTGTGGGGGAGAGAGAGAGTGTGTCTGTGAGTTTGTGGGGGAGAGAGAGAGTGTGTCTGTGAGTGTGTGGTGTAGAGAGAGAGTGTGTCTGTGAGTGTGTGGGGGAGAGAGAGTGTGTCTGTGAGTCTGTGGTGAAGAGAGAGAGTGTTTCTGTGACTGTGTGGGGAAGAGGGAGAGTGTGTCTGTGAGTGTGTGGGAGAGAGAGAGAGTGTTTCTGTGAGTTTGTGGGGGAGAGAGAGAGTGTGTCTGTGAGTATGGGGGAGAGAGAGAGTGTGTCTGTGAGTGTGTGGGGGAGAGAGAGAGTGTGTCTGTGAGTGTGTGGGGAGAGAGAGAGTGTGTCTGTGAGTGTGTGGGGGAGAGAGAGAGTGTGTCTGTGAGTTTGTGGGGAGAGAGAGAGTGTGTCTGTGAGTGTGTGGGGGAGAGAGAGAGTGTCTGTGAGTGTGTGGGGGAGAGAGAGAGTGTGTCTGTGAGTGTGTGGGGGAGAGAGAGAGTGTGTCTGTAAGTGTGTGGGGGAGAGAGAGAGTGTGTCTGTGAGTGTGTGGGGGAGAGAGAGAGTGTGTCTGTGAGTGTGTGGGGGAGAGAGAGAGTGTGTCTGTGAGTGTGTGGGGGAGAGAGAGAGTGTGTCTGTGAGTGTGTGGGGGAGAGAGAGAGTGTGTCTGTGAGTGTGTGGGGGAGAGAGAGAGTGTGTCTGTGAGTGTGTGGGGGAGAGAGAGAGTGTGTCTGTGAGTGTGTGGGGGAGAGAGAGAGTGTGTCTGTGAGTGTGGGGGGGAGAGAGAGAGTGTGTCTGTGAGTGTGTGGGGGAGAGAGAGAGTGTGTCTGTGAGTGTGTGGGGGAGAGAGAGAGAGTGTCTGTGAGTATGGGGGAGAGAGAGAGTGTGTCTGTGAGTGTGTGGGGGAGAGAGAGAGTGTGTCTGTGAGTGTGTGGGGGAGAGAGAGAGTGTGTCTGTGAGTGTGTGGGGGAGAGAGAGAGTGTGTCTGTGAGTGTGTGGGGGAGAGAGAGAGTGTGTCTGTGAGTGTGTGGGGAAGAGGGAGAGTGTGTCTGTGAGTGTGTGGGGAAGAGGGAGAGTGTGTCTGTGAGTGTGTGGGGGAGAGAAACAGTGTGTCTGTGAGTGTGTGGGGGAGAGAGAGAGAGAGTTTGTCTGTGAGTGTGTGGGGAAGAGAGAGAGAGAGTTTGTGAGTGTGTGGGGGAGAGAAAGAGTGTGTCTGTGAGTGTGTGGGGGAGAGAGAGAGTGTGTCTGTGAGTGTGTGGGGGAGAGAGAGAGTGTGTCTGTGAGTGTGTGGGGGAGAGAGAGAGTGTGTCTGTGAGTGTGTGGGGGAGAGAGAGAGTGTGTCTGTGAGTGTGTGGGGAGAGAGAGAGTGTGTCTGTGAGTGTGTGGGGGAGAGAGAGAGTGTGTCTGTGAGTGTGTGGGGGAGAGAGAGAGTGTGTCTGTGAGTGTGTGGGGGAGAGAGAGAGTGTGTCTGTGAGTGTGTGGGGGAGAGAGAGAGTGTGTCTGTGAGTGTGTGGGGGAGAGAGAGAGTGTGTCTGTGAGTGTGTGGGGGAGAGAGAGAGTGTGTCTGTGAGTGTGTGGGGGAGAGAGAGAGTGTGTCTGTGAGTGTGTGGGGAAGAGAGAGAGTGTGTCTGTGAGTGTGTGGGGAGAGGGAGAGTGTGTCTGTGAGTGTGTGGGGGAGAGAGAGAGTGTGTCTGTGAGTGTGTGGGGGAGAGAGAGAGTGTGTCTGTGAGTGTGTGGGGGAGAGAGAGAGTGTGTTTGTGAGTGTGTGGGGGAGAGAGAGAGTGTGTCTGTGAGTGTGTGGGGGAGAGAGAGAGTGTGTCTGTGAGTGTGTGGGGGAGAGAGAGAGTGTGTCTGTGAGTGTGTGGGGGAGAGAGAGAGTGTGTCTGTGAGTGTGTGGGGGAGAGAGAGAGTGTGTCTGTGAGTGTGTGGGGAGAGAGAGAGTGTGTCTGTGAGTGTGTGGGGGAGAGAGAGAGTGTGTCTGTGAGTGTGTGTTGGAGAGAGAGAGTGTGTCTGTGAGTGTGTGGGGGAGAGAGAGAGTGTGTCTGTGAGTGTTTGGGGGAGAGTGAGAGTGTGTCTGTGAGTGTGTGGGGAAGAGAGAGAGTGTGTCTGTGAGTGTGTGGGGGAGAGAGAGAGTGTGTCTGTGAGTGTGTGGGGGAGAGAGAGAGTGTGTCTGTGAGTGTGTGGCGTAGAGAGAGTGTGTCTGTGAGTGTGTGGGGAGAGAGAGAGTGTGTCTGTGAGTGTGTGGGGGAGAGAGAGAGTGTGTCTGTGAGTGTGTGGGGGAGAGAGAGAGTGTGTCTGTGAGTGTGTGGGGAAGAGGGAGAGTGTGTCTGTGAGTGTGTGGGGGAGAGAGAGAGTGTGTCTGTGAGTGTGTGGGAGAGAGAGAGAGTGTGTCTGTGAGTGTGTGGGGGAGAGAGAGAGTGTGTCTGTGAGTGTGTGGGGGAGAGAGAGAGTGTGTCTGTGAGTGTGTGGGGGAGAGAGAGAGTGTGTCTGTGAGTGTGTGGGGGAGAGAGAGAGTGTGTCTGTGAGTGTGTGGGGGAGAGAGAGAGTGTGTCTGTGAGTGTGTGGGGGAGAGAGAGAGTGTGTCTGTGAGTGTGTGGGGGAGAGAGAGAGTGTGTCTGTGAGTGTGTGGGGAGAGAGAGAGTGTGTCTGTGAGTGTGTGGGGGAGAGAGAGAGAGTGTGTCTGTGAGTGTGTGGGGGAGAGAGAGAGTGTGTCTGTGAGTGTGTGGGGAGAGAGAGAGTGTGTCTGTGAGTGTGTGGGGGAGAGAGAGAGTGTGTCTGTGAGTGTGTGGGGGAGAGAGAGAGTGTGTCTGTGAGTGTGTGGGGTAGAGAGAGAGTGTGTCTGTGAGTGTGTGGGGGAGAGAGAGAGTGTGTCTGTGAGTGTGTGGGGGAAGAGGGAGAGTGTGTCTGTGAGTGTGTGGGGGAGAGAGAGAGTGTGTCTGTGAGTGTGTGGGGGAGAGAGAGAGTGTGTCTGTGATTGTGTGGGGGAGAGAGAGAGTGTGTCTGTGAGTGTGGGGGGAGAGAGAGAGTGTGTCTGTGAGTGTGTGGGGGAGAGAGAGAGTGTGTCTGTGAGTGTGTGGGGAAGAGGGGGAGTGTGTCTGTGAGTGTGTGGGGGAGAGAGAGAGTGTGTCTGTGAGTGTGTGGGGAGAGGGAGAGTGTGTCTGTGAGTGTGTGGGGGAGAGAGAGAGTGTGTCTGTGAGTGTGTGGGGGAGAGAGAGAGTGTGTCTGTGAGTGTGTGGGGGAGAGAGAGAGTGTGTCTGTGAGTGTGTGGGGGAGAGAGAGAGAGTGTCTGTGAGTGTGTGGGGAAGAGAGAGAGTGTGTCTGTGAGTGTGTGGGGGAGAGAGAGAGTGTGTCTGTGAGTGTGTGGGGGAGAGAGAGAGTGTGTCAGTGAGTGTGTGGGGGAGAGAGAGAGTGTGTCTGTGAGTGTGTGGGGAGAGAGAGAGTGTGTCTGTGAGTGTGTGGGGAGAGAGAGAGTGTGTCTGTGAGTGTGTGGGGGAGAGAGAGAGTGTGTCTGTGAGTGTGTGGGGGAGAGAGAGAGTGTGTCTGTGAGTGTGTGGGGAGAGAGAGAGTGTGTCTGTGAGTGTGTGGGGGAGAGAGACAGTGTGTCTGTGAGTGTGTGGGGGAGAGAGAGAGTGTGTCTGTGAGTGAGTGGGGGAGAGAGAGAGTGTGTCTGTGAGTGAGTGGGGGAGAGAGAGAGTGTGTCTGTGAGTGTGTGGGGGAGAGAGAGAGTGTGTCTGTGAGTGTGTGGGGGAGAGAGAGAGTGTGTCTGTGAGTGTGTGGGGGAGAGAGAGAGTGTGTCTGTGAGTGTGTGGGGGAGAGAGAGAGTGTGTCTGTGAGTGTGTGGGGGAGAGAGAGAGTGTGTCTGTGAGTGTGTGGGGGAGAGAGAGAGTGTGTCTGTGAGTGTGTGGGGAAGAGGGGGAGTGTGTCTGTGAGTTTGTCGGGGAGAGAGAGAGTGTGTCTGTGAGTGTGTGGGGAGAGGGAGAGTGTGTCTGTGACTGTGTGGGGGAGAGAGAGAGTGTGTCTGTGAGTTTGTGGGGGAGAGAGAGAGTGTGTCTGTGAGTGTGTGGGGGAGAGGGAGAATGTGTCTGTGAGTGTGTGGGGGAGAGAGAGAGTGTGTCTGTGAGTGTGTGGGGCAGAGAGAGAGTGTGTCTGTGAGTGTGTGGGGGAGAGAGAGAGTGTGTCTGTGAGTGTGTGGGGGAGAGAGAGAGTGTGTCTGTGAGTGTGTGGGCGAGAGAGAGAGTGTGTCTGTGAGTGTGTGGGGGACAGAGAGAGTGTGTCTGTGAGTGTTTGGGGGAGAGAGAGAGTGTGTCTGTGAGTGTGTGTGGGAGGGAGAGAGTGTGTCTGTAAGTGTGTGGGGAAGAGAGAGTGTGTCTGTGAGTGTGTGGGAGAGAGAGAGTGTGTCTGTAAGTGTGTGGGGGAGAGGGAGAGTGTGTCTGTGAGTGTGTGGGTGAGAGAGAGAATGTGTCTGTGAGTGTGTGGGGGAGAGAGCGAGTGTGTCTGTGAGTGTGTGGGGAGAGAGAGAGAGTGTGTCTGTGAGTGTGTGGGGGAGAGAGAGAGTGTGTCTGTGAGTGTGTGGGGGAGAGAGAGAGTGTGTCTGTGAGTGTGTGGGGGAGAGAGAGAGTGTGTCTGTGAGTGTGTGGGGGAGAGAGAGAGTGTGTCTGTGAGTGTGTGGGGGAGAGAGAGAGTGTGTCTGTGAGTGTGTGGGGGAGAGAGAGAGTGTGTCTGTGAGTGTGTGGGGAAGAGAGAGAGTGTGTCTGTGAGTGTGTGGGGGAGAGAGAGAGTGTGTCTGTGAGTGTGTGGGGGAGAGAGAGAGAGTGTGTCTGTGAGTGTGTGGGGAAGAGGGAGAGTGTGTCTGTGAGTGTGTGGGGGAGAGAGAGAGTGTGTCTGTGAGTGTGTGGGGGAGAGAGAGAGTGTGTCTGTGAGTGTGTGGGGGAGAGAGAGAGTGTGTCTGTGAGTGTGTGGGGGAGAGAGAGAGTGTGTCTGTGAGTGTGTGGGGGAGAGAGAGAGTGTGTCTGTGAGTGTGTGGGGGAGAGAGAGAGTGTGTCTGTGAGTGTGTGGGGGAGAGAGAGAGTGTGTCTGTGAGTGTGTGGGGGAGAGAGAGAGTGTGTCTGTGAGTGTGTGGGGGAGAGAGAGAGTGTGTCTGTGAGTGTGTGGGGGAGAGAGAGAGTGTGTCTGTGAGTGTGTGGGGGAGAGAGAGAGTGTGTCTGTGAGTGTGTGGGGGAGAGAGAGAGTGTGTCTGTGAGTGTGTGGGGGAGAGAGAGAGTGTGTCTGTGAGTGTGTGGGGGAGAGAGAGAGTGTGTCTGTGAGTGTGTGGGGAGAGAGAGAGTGTGTCTGTGAGTGTGTGGGGGAGAGAGAGAGTGTGTCTGTGAGTGTGTGGGGGAGAGAGAGTGTGTCTGTGAGTGTGTGGGGGAGAGAGAGAGTGTGTCTGTGAGTGTGTGGGGAAGAGAGAGAGTGTGTCTGTGAGTGTGTGGGGGAGAGAGAGAGTGTGTCTGTGAGTGTGTGGGGGAGAGAGAGAGTGTGTCTGTGAGTATGGGGGAGAGTGAGTGTGTCTGTGAGTGTGTGGGGGAGAGAGAGAGTGTGTCTGTGAGTGTGTGGGGGAGAGAGAGAGTGTGTCTGTGAGTGTGTGGGGGAGAGAGAGAGTGTGTCTGTGAGTGTGTGGGGGAGAGAGAGAGTGTGTCTGTGAGTGTGTGTGGGAGAGAGAGAGTGTGTCTGTGAGTGTGTGGGGGAGAGAGAGAGTGTGTCTGTGAGTGTGTGGGGGAGAGAGAGAGTGTGTCTGTGAGTGTGTGGGGAAGAGAGAGAGTGTGTCTGTGAGTGTGTGGGGGAGAGAGAGAGTGTGTCTGTGAGTGTGTGGGGGAGAGAGAGAGTGTGTCTGTGAGTGTGTGGGGGAGAGAGAGAGTGTGTCTGTGAGTGTGTGGGGGAGAGAGAGAGTGTGTCTGTGAGTGTGTGGGGGAGAGAGAGAGTGTGTCTGTGAGTGTGTGGGGAGAGAGAGAGTGTGTCTGTGAGTGTGTGGGGAAGAGAGAGAGTGTGTCTGTGAGTGTGTGGGGAGAGAGAGAGAGTGTGTCTGTGAGTGTGTGGGGGAGAGAGAGAGTGTGTCTGTGAGTGTGTGGGGGAGAGAGAGAGTGTGTCTGTGAGTGTGTGGGGGAGAGAGAGAGTGTGTCTGTGAGTGTGTGGGGGAGAGAGAGAGAGTGTCTGTGAGTGTGTGGGGGAGAGAGAGAGTGTGTCTGTGAGTGTGTGGGGGAGAGAGAGAGTGTGTCTGTGAGTGTGTGGGGGAGAGAGAGAGTGTGTCTGTGAGTGTGTGGGGGAGAGAGAGAGTGTGTCTGTGAGTGTGTGGGGGAGAGAGAGTGTGTGTCTGTGAGTGTGTGGGGGAGAGAGAGAGTGTGTCTGTGAGTGTGTGGGGAAGAGAGAGAGTGTGTCTGTGAGTGTGTGGGGGAGAGAGAGAGTGTGTCTGTGAGTGTGTGGGGAGAGAGAGAGAGTGTGTCTGTGAGTGTGTGGGGGAGAGAGAGAGTGTGTCTGTGAGTGTGTGGGGAGAGAGAGAGTGTGTCTGTGAGTGTGTGGGGGAGAGAGAGAGTGTGTCTGTGAGTGTGTGGGGGAGAGAGAGAGTGTGTCTGTGAGTGTGTGGGGGAGAGAGAGAGTGTGTCTGTGAGTGTGTGGGGGAGAGAGAGAGTGTGTCTGTGAGTGTGTGGGGGAGAGAGAGAGTGTGTCTGTGAGTGTGTGGGGGAGAGAGAGAGTGTGTCTGTGAGTGTGTGGGGGAGAGAGAGAGTGTGTCTGTGAGTGTGTGGGGGAGAGAGAGAGTGTGTCTGTGAGTGTGTGGGGGAGAGAGAGAGTGTGTCTGTGAGTGTGTGGGGAAGAGAGAGAGTGTGTCTGTGAGTGTGTGGGGGAGAGAGAGAGTGTGTCTGTGAGTGTGTGGGGGAGAGAGAGAGTGTGTCTGTGAGTGTGTGGGGGAGAGAGAGAGTGTGTCTGTGAGTGTGTGGGGGAGAGAGAGAGTGTGTCTGTGAGTGTGTGGGGGAGAGAGAGAGTGTGTCTGTGAGTGTGTGGGGGAGAGAGAGAGTGTGTCTGTGAGTGTGTGGGGGAGAGAGAGAGTGTGTCTGTGAGTGTGTGGGGGAGAGAGAGAGTGTGTCTGTGAGTGTGTGGGGGAGAGAGAGAGTGTGTCTGTGAGTGTGTGGGGGAGAGAGAGAGTGTGTCTGTGAGTGTGTGGGGAGAGAGAGAGTGTGTCTGTGAGTGTGTGGGGGAGAGAGAGAGTGTGTCTGTGAGTGTGTGGGGGAGAGAGAGAGTGTGTCTGTGAGTGTGTGGGGGAGAGAGAGAGTGTGTCTGTGAGTGTGTGGGGGAGAGAGAGAGAGAGTTTGTCTGTGAGTGTGTGGGGAAGAGAGAGAGTGTGTGTGTGAGTGTGGGGGGAGAGAGAGAGTGTGTCTGTGAGTGTGTGGGGGAGAGAGAGAGTGTGTCTGTGAGTGTGTGGGGGAGAGAGAGAGTGTGTCTGTGAGTGTGTGGGGGAGAGAGAGAGTGTGTCTGTGAGTGTGTGGGGGAGAGAGAGAGTGTGTCTGTGAGTGTGTGGGGAGAGAGAGAGTGTGTCTGTGAGTGTGTGGGGGAGAGAGAGAGTGTGTCTGTGAGTGTGTGGGGGAGAGAGAGAGTGTGTCTGTGAGTGTGTGGGGGAGAGAGAGAGTGTGTCTGTGAGTGTGTGGGGAGAGAGAGAGTGTGTCTGTGAGTGTGTGGGGGAGAGAGAGAGTGTGTCTGTGAGTGTGTGGGGGAGAGAGAGAGTGTGTCTGTGAGTGTGTGGGGAGAGAGAGAGTGTGTCTGTGAGTGTGTGGGGGAGAGAGAGAGTGTGTCTGTGAGTGTGTGGGGGAGAGAGAGAGTGTGTCTGTGAGTGTGTGGGGGAGAGAGAGAGTGTGTCTGTGAGTGTGTGGGGGAGAGAGAGAGTGTGTCTGTGAGTGTGTGGGGGAGAGAGAGTGTGTCTGTGAGTGTGTGCGGAGAGAGAGAGTGTGTCTGTGAGTGTGTGGGGGAGAGAGAGAGTGTGTCTGTGAGTGTGTTGGGGAAGAGAGAGAGTGAGTGTCTGTGAGTGTGTGGGGAAGAGGGAGAGTGTGTCTGTGAGTGTGTGGGGGAGGGAGAGAGTGTGTCTGTGAGTGTGTGGGGGAGAGAGAGAGTGTGTCTGTGAGTGTGTGGGGGAGAGAGAGAGTGTGTCTGTGAGTGTGTGGGGGAGAGAGAGAGTGTGTCTGTGAGTGTGTGGGGGAGAGAGAGAGTGTGTCTGTGAGTGTTTAGGGGAGAGAGAGAGTCTGTCTGTGAGTGTGTGGGGGAGAGAGAGAGTGTGTCTGTGAGTGTGTGGGGGAGAGAGAGAGTGTGTATGTGAGTGTGTGGGGAGTGAGAGAGAGTGTGTCCGTGAGTGTGTGGGGAAGAGAGAGAGTGTGTCTGTGAGTGTGTGGGGGAGAGAGAGAGTGTGTCTGTGAGTGTGTTGGGTAGAGGGGGAGTGTGTCTGTGAGTGTGTTGGGGAGAGAGAGAGTGTGTCTGTGAGTGTGTGGGGAGAGGGAGAGTGTGTCTGTGAGTGTGTGGGGAGAGAGAGAGTGTGTGTGTGAGTGTGTGGGGGAGAGAGTGTGTCTGTGAGTGTGTGGGGAGAGAGAGAGTGTGTCTGTGAGTGTGTGGGGGAGAGAGAGAGTGTGTCTGTGAGTGTGTTGTGGAGAGAGAGAGTGTGTCTGTGAGTGTGTGGGGGAGAGAGAGTGTGACTGTGAGTGTGTGGGGGAGAGAGAGAGTGTGTCTGTGAGTGTGTGGGGGAGAGAGAGAGTATTTCTGTGAATGTGTGGGGCAGAGGGAGAGTGTGTCTGTGTGTGTGTGGGGGTGAGAGAGAGTGTGTCTGTGAGTGTGTGGGGGAGAGGGGGAGTGTGTCTGTGAGTGTGTTGGGGAGAGAGAGAGTGTGTCTGTGAGTGTGTGGGGAGAGGGAGAGTGTGTCTGTGAGTGTGTGGGGGAGAGAGAGAGTGTGTCTGTGAGTGTGTGGTGGAAAGAGAGAGTGTGTCTGTGAGTGTGTGGGGGAGAGAGAGAGTGTGTCTGTGAGTGTGTGGGGGAGAGGGAGAGTGTGTCTGTGAGTGTGTGGGGAGAGAGAGAGTGTGTCTGTGAGTGTGTGGGGGAGAGAGAGAGTGTGTCTGTGAGTGTGTGGGGAGAGAGAGAGTGTGTCTGTGAGTGTGTGGGGAGAGAGAGAGTGTGTCTGTGAGTGTGTGGGGGAGAGAGAGAGTGTGTCTGTGAGTGTGTGGGGGAGAGAGAGAGTGTGTCTGTGAGTGTGTGGGGGAGAGAGAGAGTGTGTCTGTGAGTGTGTGGGGAGAGAGAGAGTGTGTCTGTGAGTGTGTGGGGGAGAGAGAGAGTGTGTCTGTGAGTGTGTGGGGGAGAGAGAGAGTGTGTCTGTGAGTGTGTGGGGAGAGAGAGAGTGTGTCTGTGAGTGTGTGGGAGAGAGTGTGTCTGTGAGTGTGTGGGGGAGAGAGAGTGTGTCTGTGAGTGTGCGGGGGAGAGAGAGAGTGTGTCTGTGAGTGTGTGGGGGAGAGAGAGAGTGTGTCTGTGAGTGTGTGGGGGAGAGAGAGAGTGTGTCTGTGAGTGTGTGGGGAGAGAGAGAGTGTGTCTGTGAGTGTGTGGGGAGAGAGAGAGTGTGTCTGTGAGTGTGTGGGGGAGAGAGAGAATGTGTCTGTGAGTGTGTGGGGGAGAGAGAGAGTGTGTCTGTGAGTGTGTGGGGGAGAGAGAGAGTGTGTCTGTGAGTGTGTGGGGAAGAGAGACAGTGTGTCTGTGAGTGTGTGGGGGAGAGAGAGAATGTGTCTGTGAATATGTGGGGAAGAGAGAGAGTGTGTCTGTGAGTGTGGGGAGAGAGAGAGTGTGTGTCTGTGAGTGTGTGGGGGAGAGAGAGAGTGTGTCTGTGAGTGTGTGGGGGAGAGAGAGAGTGTGTCTGTGAGTGTGTGGGGAAGAGAGAGAGTGTGTCTGTGAGTGTGTGGGGGAGAGAGAGAGTGTGTCTGTGAGTGTGTGGGGAGAGAGAGAGTGTGTCTGTGAGTGTGTGGGGGAGAGAGAGAGTGTGTCTGTGAGTGTGTGGGGAGAGAGAGAGTGTGTCTGTGAGTGTGTGGGGGAGAGAGAGAGTGTGTCTGTGAGTGTGTGGGGGAGAGAGAGAGTGTGTCTGTGAGTGTGTGGGGAGAGAGAGAGTGTGTCTGTGAGTGTGTGGGGGAGAGAGAGAGTGTGTCTGTGAGTGTGTGGGGGAGAGAGAGAGTGTGTCTGTGAGTGTGTGGGGGAGAGAGAGAGTGTGTCTGTGAGTGTGTGGGGGAGAGAGAGAGTGTGTCTGTGAGTGTGTGGGGGAGAGAGAGAGTGTGTCTGTGAGTGTGTGGGGGAGAGAGAGAGTGTGTCTGTGAGTGTGTGGGGAAGAGAGAGAGTGTGTCTGTGAGTGTGTGGGGAAGAGAGAGAGTGTGTCTGTGA
Organism: Carcharodon carcharias; assembly: GCF_017639515.1. Classification (NCBI taxonomy): domain Eukaryota; kingdom Metazoa; phylum Chordata; class Chondrichthyes; order Lamniformes; family Lamnidae; genus Carcharodon; species Carcharodon carcharias. The sequence goes on from NC_054477.1 coordinate 157,686,294, forward strand.
GTGTGTGGGGGAGAGAGAGAGTGTGTCTGTGAGTGTGTGGGGGAGAGAGAGAGTGTGTCTGTGAGTGTGTGGGGGAGAGAGAGAGTGTGTCTGTGAGTGTGTGGGGAAGAGAGAGAGAGTTTGTCTGTGAGTGTGTGGGGAAGAGAGAGAGAGAGTTTGTGAGTGTGTGGGGGAGAGAGAGAGTGTGTCTGTGAGTGTGTGGGGGAGAGAGAGAGTGTGTCTGTGAGTGTGTGGGGGAGAGAGACAGTGTGTGAGTGTGTGGGGGAGAGAGAGAGTGTGTCTGTGAGTGTGTGGGGGAGAGAGAGAGTGTGTCTGTGAGTGTGTGGGGAAGAGAGAGAGTGTGTCTGTGAGTGTGTGGGGGAGAGAGAGAGTGTGTCTGTGAGTGTGTGGGGGAGAGAGAGAGAGTGTCTGTGAGTGTGTGGGGGAGAGAGAGAGTGTGTCTGTGAGTGTGTGGGGGAGAGAGAGAGTGTGTCTGTGAGTGTGTGGGGGAGAGAGAGAGTGTGTCTGTGAGTGTGTGGGGGAGAGAGAGAGTGTGTCTGTGAGTGTGTGGGGGAGAGAGAGAGTGTGTCTGTGAGTGTGTGGGGGAGAGAGAGAGTGTGTCTGTGAGTATGGGGGAGAGAGAGAGTGTGTCTGTGAGTGTGTGGTGAGAGAGAGAGTGTGTCTGTGAGTGTGTGGGGGAGAGAGAGAGTGTGTCTGTGAGTGTGTGGGGGAGAGAGAGACTGTGTCTGTGAGTGTGGGGGAGAGAGAGAGTGTGTCGGTGAGTTGTGTGGGGAGAGAGTGCGTGTGTCTGTGAGTGTGTGGGGGGAGAGAGAGAGTGTGTCTTTGAGTTGTGTGGGGGGATAGAGAAAGTTTGTCTGGAGTGTGTGGGGGAGAGAGAGAGTGTGTCTGTGAGTGTGTGGGGGGAGAGAGAGTCAGTGTGTCTGTGAGTGTGTGTGGGGAGAGAGGAGAGTGTGTCTGTGAGTGTGTAGGGGGTAGAGAGAGAGGAGGTAGTGTCTGTGAGTGTGTGGGGAAGGAGGAGAAGAGTGTGTCTCTGTGAGTGTGTGGGGAAGAGAGAGAGAGTGTGTCTGTGAGTGTGTGGGGGAAGAGAGGAGAGTGTGTCTGTGAGTGTGTGGGGAGAGAGAGAGTGTGTCTGTGAGTGTGTGGGGAGAGAGAGAGAGTGTTGTCTGTGAGTGTGTGGGGGAGAGAGAGAGTGTGTCTGTGAGTGTGTGGGGGAGAGAGAGAGTGTGTCTGTGAGTGTGTGGGGGAGAGAGAGAGTGTGTCTGTGAGTGTGTGGGGGAGAGAGAGAGAGTGTGTCTGTGAGTGTGTGGGGGAGAGAGAGAGTGTGTCTGTGAGTGTGTGGGGGAGAGAGAGATTGTGTCTGTGAGTGTGTGGAGAAGAGGAAGAGTGTGTCTGTGAGTGTGTGGGGGAGAGAGAGAGTGTGTCTGTGAGTGTGTGGGGGAGAGGAGAGAGTTTGTCTGTGAGTGTGTGGGGGAGAGACAGAGTGTGTCTGTGAGTGTGTGGGGGAGAGAGAGAGTGTGTCTGTGAGTGTGTGGGGAGAGAGAGAGTGTGTCTGTGAGTGTGTGGGGAAGAGGGAGAGTGTGTCTGTGAGTGTGTGGTGACGAGAGAGAGAGAGTTTGTCTGTGAGTGTGTGGGGGAGAGAGAGAGTGTGTCTGTGAGTGTGTGGGGGAGAGAGAGAGTGTGTCTGTGAGTGTGTGGGGGAGAGAGAGAGTGTGTCTGTGAGTGTGTGGGGGAGAGAGAGAATGTGTCTGTGAGTGTGTGGGGAGAGAGAGAAGTGTGTCCTGTGAGTGTGTGGGGAAGAGAGAGAGAGCGTGTCTGTGAGTGTGTGGTGAGAGAGAGAGAGGTGTCTGTGAGTGTGTGGGGGAGAGAGAGAGTGTGTCTGTGAGTGTGTGGGGGAGAGAGAGAGTGTGTCCTGTGATGTGGTGGGTAAGAGAGAGGAGTGTGTCTGTGAGGTGGTGTGGGGAGAGAGAGAGTGTGTCTGTGAGTGTGTGGGGGAAGAGGGAGAGTGTGTCTGTGAGTGTGTGGGGGAGAGATAGAGTTTGTCTGTGAATTTGTGGGGGAGAGAGAGAGTGTGTCAGTGGTGTGTGGGGAGAGAGAGAGTGTGTCTGTGAGTGTGTGGGGAGAGAGAGAAGGGTGTCTGTGAGTGTGTGGTGGAGAGAGAGAGTGTGTCTGTGTGTTTGTGGGGGAGAGGGAGAGTGTGTCTGTGAGTGTGTGGGGGAGAGAGAGAGTGTGTCTGTGAGTATGGGGGAGAGAGAGTTTGTCTGTGAGTGTGTGGGGGAGAGAGAGAGTGTGTCTGTGAGTGTGTGGGGGAAGAGGGAGAGTGTGTCTGTGAGTATGGGGGAGAGAGAGAGTGTGTCTGTGAGTGTGTGGGGGAGAGAGAGAGTGTGTCTGTGAGTGTGTGGGGGAGAGAGAGAGTGTGTCTGTGAGTGTGTGGGGAAGAGAGAGAGAGTTTGTCTGTGAGTGTGTGGGGGAGAGACAGAGTGTGTCTGTGAGTGTGTGGGGAGAGAGAGAGTGTGTCTGTGAGTGTGTGGGGAGAGAGAGACTGTGTCTGTGAGTGTGTGGGGGAGAGAGAGAGTGTGTCTGTGAGTGTGTGGGGGAGAGAGAGAGAGTGTGTCTGTGAGTGTGTGGGGGAGAGAGAGAGTGTGTCTGTGAGTGTGTGGGGAAGAGAGAGAGAGTGTGTCTGTGAGTGTGTGGGGGAGAGAGAGAGTGTGTCTGTGAGTGTGTGGGGGAGAGAGAGAGTGTGTCTGTGAGTGTGTGGGGAGAGAGAGAGTGTGTCTGTGAGTGTGTGGGGGAGAGAGAGAGTGTGGTCTGTGAGTGTGTGGGGGAGAGAGAGAGTGTGTCTGTGAGTGTGTGGGGAGAGAGAGAGTGTGTCTGTGAGTGTGTGGGGAGAGGAGAGAGAGTGTTTGTGAGTGTGTGGGGAGAGAGGAGAGTGTGTCTGTGAGTGTGTGGGGAAGAGAGAGAGAGTGTGTCTGTGAGTGTGTGGGGAAGAGAGAGAGTGTGTCTGTGAGTATGTGGGGGAGAGAGAGAGTGTGTCTGTGAGTGTGTGGGGGAGAGAGAGTGGTGTCTGTGAGTGTGTGGGGGAGAGAGAGAGTGTGTCCTGTGAGTGGTGGGGGAGAGAGAGAGGTGTGTCTGTGAGCTGTGTGGGGACGAGAGAGAGTGTGTCTGTGAGTGTGTGGGGGAGAGAGAGAGTGTGTCTGTGAGTGTGTGGGAGAGAGAGAGAATGAGTTCTTGTGAGTGTGTGGGGGGAGAGAGAGAGTGTGTCTGTGAGTGTGTGGGGGGAGAGAGAGAGGGTGTCTGTGAGTGTGTGGGGAGAGAGAGAGAGTGTGTCTGTGAGTGTGTGGGGGAGAGAGAGAGTGTGTCTGTGAGTGTGTGGGGAGAGGGAGAGTGTGTCTGTGAGTGTGTGGGGAAGAGAGAGAGTGTGTCTGTGAGTGTGTGGGGAAGAGAGAGAGTGTGTCTGTGAGTGTGTGGGGGAGAGAGAGAGTGTGTCTGTGAGTGTGTGGGGGAGAGAGAGAGTGTGTCTGTGAGTGTGTGGGGGAGAGAGAGAGTGTGTCTGTGAGTGTGTGGGAGAGAGAGAGAGTGTGTCTGTGAGTGTGTGGGGGAGAGAGAGAGTGTGTCTGTGAGTGTGCGGGCGAGAGAGAGAGTGTGTCTGTGAGGATGTGTGGGGAGAGAGAGAGTGTGTCTGTGAGTGTGTGGGGGAGAGAGAGAGTGTGTCTGTGAGTGTGTGGGCCAATCAGAGGCTTGGTAGCTTTCTGTGTGCAGCTGCACCGCCAGAGAGAGTGTGTCTGTGAGTGCTGCACCCAGAGAGGAGTGGTCTGTGAGTGTGTGGGGGAGAGAGAGTGTGTCTGGTGAGTGTGTGGGGACGGGGAAGGGTAATTGGCAACAAAGGCAGGGGTTCTCAGCAGCAACCACCTCCCCCCCACTGTGTGGGGAAGCCAGGAGTGTCGTCTGTGAGTGAGTGTGAGGGACCAGACCCACCACCCCTCCCCCTGTGTGTGTGTGGGGGAGACTTACAGGGAGGGTGTTTGGGGGTGTGTTCTTGAGAGATATGTGTCTGTGCCACATACCATACAAAGAGAGATGTGTATTGTGAGTGTAAGGACATAAGAAATAGGAGCAAGAGTAGGGCCATGGGGCCTCTCCAGCCTGCTCTTCTCTTCAACCCTGGTTCATGTTCTACCTCAACCGCCAATCCAAAACTTCCCAGCCAGGGAGAAACTGCATCTCAGCATCTACCCTGTCAAGCCCTCTCAAAACCTTATATGTTTCAATGAGATATCCTCTCCTTCCAAACTCTAGAGAATATAGATATAAAAACTGTGAAAACTGTGGGGGAGAGAAGACAAAAACTGTGATTACCTGGAAAAACTCAGAGGTCTGTGAGCATCGGGGGAGAAAAAGAGTTGTCATTTGAGTCCTCAGAGAGAGAGTTGTCGGTCGAGTGTCATGAGGACTCGAGATGTGGTCTGTGAGTGTCCGGATGCTACCAGACCTGTGTCTTTTCCAGTAATTCTGTTTTTGTTCTAGAGAGTATAGGCTGGTGACTGTGTCCCCTCATAGAGCCAAGGCTCCTGAGGAATCTCCAGTGATAGAAAAATGCGTCTGTGGAAATCTGAAAGAAAGAAAGAATGTGGAAATCTGTCTAAAGTCTGGGGGAGGGAAAGCAGGTTCTGTGAGTTTGGGGGGGAGAGAGAGAATGTTTGTCTGTGACAGGGCTGAGAGAGAGAGTTTTCCTGAGTTTTTTTGGGGACCTGCTGAGAGTGTTCTTTGAATGTTTCCCTCGAAGGCAAGTTTATTCATTCTTAGGTACAGAGACCAAAACTGTAGGCAGCATACCAGCTGTGGTCTCACTGTACAACTGCAGAAATACTTCTCTGTTCTTGCACTTCAACCCTCTTTGCTATAAGGGCCCACATACCATTTGCATGTCCTTGTATGCTGTGCACAAATGTTTCCTAGTTTATGCAATAAAAACAACAACAAAAAATACACAATGGTAAATCTGCTTACAGTTAACTTGCATCCCCTTGTTCTCTTTGCAGAACATGGAGAAACAGAAGTCTCATTATTATAGCTACACAGCAGCATTTACCATGCTAACAAGTGTCATCACTTACATTTCAATCAATCAAACGCCCAAAAGCACACACACTCTGTAAACTTTATTTGATATTGAGGGGAAGGAGGCAGCACCAAAAGAGACACAATTTACAGGTGACGATTGGAAGCAAAGGAGGTGGCAGGTGAGGGGGGGGGGGCGGTGGGGGGATGGGGTGTGCAGTAGTACCAGGTACAAGTCAAAGGTTCCATGTGCTGGCTGCCCCTCCTGAGTTCCTGACACTGAGGCCGGGATTTCCTAGCCCTGTTGCGGGTGGGTCCCGCTGAGGGTGAGGCGGCGCCCCAGCCAGAAGTCCATTGACTTGCGGTGGGTCAGGAAGATCCCAGCGGCGGTGGACAGGTGCGGAAAATCCCCCCACGAAGGTGTCAGTCATGGTTCAGTGAGCGGTCAGCAGTTTGTGGGCTCAAGTCTCACTCCAGGGCCTTGAGCTCCTATTCCAGCCTAACACTCCAGGTGCAGCACTGTAGGAATACTGCACTGTCAGAGTTGCTGTCTCTTGGATGAGGCGCTGTGTGCCTTCTCATGGCACTAATGCAAAGAAAAGCAGGGGAATTTTCCCCACTATCCTGGCCAATCGTTATATCTCAACCAACATCACTAAAGCTGGTTACCTGGTCATTATCATGTTGGTGTTTGTGGGAGGTTGGCATGCATAGCTGGGCTGCTGTGTTTCCTAAATTACAACAGTGTCTGCACTTCAAAAATATTTCATTGGCTGTAAAGCACTTTGGCACATCCTGAGGTTGTGAAAGGTGCCATAGAATTGTAAGTTCTTCCTTGTTTACTTTACCAAAGCAGCAGTAATAGTCCTGCTAACCACCATAGGATACTACATGTACAATCATGAAATGATTCCGCAGTCAAAACTGTGGAGTATTTTTATCTTCAGTCTTCCTTGGGATGCTCTTTACACCTTTATAACCAGAATAACACATCAAGAAACCTCAGTGCAGGACTAAATTCTTCATTTAATAGCTATCTTTCCAAGATTGTTCTGCTTGATCTGGTTCATAACTGCTTCTGACTAATCCCTCTACAGCCAAGAGGGACAAGCTAGTAACATAAGAGTCCCCTCGAACTTCCAATTCAAATAAAAACAAAAAATTCTGGAAATACTCAGCAGGTCAGGCAGCATCTGTGGAGAGGGGAACAGAGTTAAACATCTCAGGTCTGTGAGTTTTACATTAGAACAGAATCTGATTACAAATCACAGACCTGAACTGTTAACTCGGTTTCTCTGTCCATAGATGCTACCTGACATGCTGAGCATTTCCAGAATTTTCTGTTTCTATTTCAGATGATCAGCGTCCACAGTATTTTACTTTTTTAATTAGATTCCAGCTCAAATGTTAAATTCTCCTCTCGGGGTCAGATAGGTTATTGGCTCAGCATTCAACACTTGAGTATCCAACAAAGTTAGTTAGGAATGTTAACTCAATAATTGCACAAGGATTTGCATAAGACACAGCATAACATCATGAGACTCAGAGAATAATCTATTTGAATCATAGCAATTGAGTTACATTTTGCGATATTACCAAATCAATTTTGTGCTGGATTTAATGCTGATCCGTAATCTAGTATTCTAATAAATTAGACTATTTTACTTTATTCAACGAAAAATACAGATTTTCATACACACCCTAAGGGGATATTTTTCTCTTCTTAATATTTATTTTAGTTTCCTCACTTTTGACACAGTATCTGATTTATTTTGCAGGACTAATCTGTTGCTTCAGGTCAAAAAAGACTGTTTATCAGCTTTCACTGATTAATTCTCTGACTCATATACCTCAGCCAGTTCAGGGTGAATTGTACTGACTGCATGACTTTCAAAAGGTGGGATACTGAAGCAGATACAATTTGTAAAAAGTGCCAAGTATAATTGTTTTAGCATGGATTCATTTTTACCATTACTTCATTGCTAGCTATAGAATAATGGCAGGCAAAGAAACATTTATAATCTGACGCAGTCCTAAACTTCCAGTTGATATGCTAAATGGTATATTGTAAGAAAAACACTATGAAAGGAGGAAAGAATGTTATTTCTACAATGCCTTTTATGACCACAGGTCCTCTCAAAGCACTTTCAGCCAATGAAGTACTTCCGAAGTTTAGTCACAGTTGTAATGTAGAAAAGGCAGGAGCCAATTTACATACAGCAAGATCCCACAAACAGCAAGGTGATAACGACCAGTTAATATGTTTCGGCGATGCTGATTTGAGGGATAAATAACGGCCGGGTTACAAGACATAATCCCCTCTGCTCTTCTTCAAAATAGTGCGCTTGGTTAATTCACTCTGAAGTCAGATGTTGAAGTAGGAAACCAGGTGCCAATCTTTTTACTTAATACTAGCTTTAGTAACAGAATGCAGCATCACATAAGACTGCCTCCTTGCTAACAAATACCCAGTGCCCCAGCTGTCTTCCTTTATATGTGCTCAAATTCCTTAATCAATCAATGTCCTTCACCTATGTATCCTTAACCTTGATAATACAATTAACACACCATTAACACAGATCTTTTACAGCAACCTGAGAGAGCTGACAGGGCCTCAGTTTAAAATGTCATCTGTAAGGTAGCACCTTCAACCTTCAATGCTGTACTCCCTCAGTTGCACTGGAAGTATCAGCCAAGATATTTGTGCTCAAGTCTGGAGTGGGACTTGAACCCACGATTTTCTAACTTAGAGTTAAGTCACGGCTATATTTCAAGGCAGACCACATATGCAAAAATGCTTATGAATATTGGAATATGAGGGGGGTAAAATTGGTTTTGGGAAGTAGGGTGATACAAGTGATAATGAAGGGGCAGACTGTTTAACACCCCACCTAATTTAATTTTCGACTGACATCAGCAGAAAAGCAATATGGTTGATTATAAAACAATTTGTCAATTTACGATCAACCATCCAAAGCCAACTGCACTCTCTCACCCTACCCACGTGTATAAATATTCATACATGGTGTTATTACCAAGTAAGACGGGGACAAATGGTTTCGTTCACTGCCCTTTTCATGTTTGACTGCAACAGGTTCAGTGAGTATTTAATTGTTTACGTGCTATGATCATAAAAGAACCAATAGGACATGCTTTCTTGAGTTTAACAAAAGCCTTTTGCTTTATTATGCTTAAACCGATCTAAGTAAAATAAATAATAAAATATGCATTGGCTTTTGTACACACACGCTCAAAGTTCATGCACACACAAGTACAGATTTATGGAGTGGGGCAGTCTGTAGTTTGGTGACTTAGCTGGCTTCAGGCTGCGTTTGATAGTCTCAATGCTTTTTATTTAAAGACATGGATGACTGAGTTGGCTATTCTTCGGGAGACGATAGTTCCGGGTTGGATTCTTTCAAGAAATCTCTATCTGCAACAGGGCGCCCTGGATGGTTACAGTCAGCAAACAGGGCTCAAAGCTTAAAAGGTGGGTTATAGAGAAAAGGTGACTTGAGGGACCCCATTTTGGCCTCCTCCTGTTTGCCCTCAGTTCTGCTGAGAAATTATGTGCCTAAAACATATAAAGGGTTGGCTTGTCATGAGACTTTCATTCTCCAAATGAAAAGACATTGTCCATGTATTCGACTTGATTAGCTCATGTCTGGAAGCTAACTTAACCAGGGTCCCATTGTCCAAGCAATTAGTCTTAATGTCTTATCTCCAACAGTTGAATACCTCAGATGGTTTCCATAGATGCCATGCGAATGAGACAGGAGATGTGAGTCCTTCATGCTCCCCTGATGTAATTGTCTTTGATGGGTTTTGCAGGCAGACTGACTCTACTCCAATGAATTGGAATGTGGAATGTATAGGAATGCAAATAGGAGTTAGCCATCTAGGACTGAGTTCAAATCACTTTATGTGTTTTTAAAAAGTCTGTTTTTACAAGTTCTGTTCAGATTTCCAGCTGGTGGATTAAAAATCATTATCTGGCATAACACACATCTTCATGACAATTCTCTGCATTACAGTAGCGACTACGCTTCAGAAGCACTTCATTGGCTGTAAAAACACTTTGAACATCCTGCGGTTGTGAATGGCACTATATAAATTCAAGTCTTTCTTTTTTTTCTCAGAGCTTCCAAGAGCGTTGCTATGGACATCATTCCAGTGATACTTCTCGTCGCAAAGGACTGCACAAAAATACTTACCGAGATTTTTGTTTGGAAGTTAACAGGACATTTGCCGTCGGAGGATCCAACAAAAAATTCCTCTTTTACCATTCCTATGGAGTAGGCTGAATGGGAAAATGATGAGTCAAGCCTGCAATTGCACATAACGAAAGGAAGGGATCTGCATCTTGAATTCGCGAATGCGTAGACAATTGGTGTTTGCTCTACTGCATGAGAGTGACAAGTTCAGGCAGTCATTCTTTTTGTGTCAATGAAATTGCTTTCACTCGTTAGGTTGGGGAATATTTATGTCTCGATCTCCTACTTCAACAAATCGCGTTTATTTATGAAAACATACATCACGGGCAGGATTTTCTACTTGTCGGGCGGACGACACGCCCGACCCAAACGAGCGTAAAATGAGGCATGATGAGGTCAGGCGAGCGTCCTAACATCGTCCCACGCTCGCGTGATACTTCAGTTGGTGGCCGCACATGGGAGTGGGCCGCGCGCCCGCCGATAATAAAATAGGCCCATCAAGGCCATTTCCAATCCAATAGATTTAACTTGCTCACTGCCCATCTAACCTGATGGTCGGCGGGCAGGCAAAAAGCCCAGGCGGCCTTTACATTTTATGTGAAGCCTCGTCCACGGGCGGGATGAGGTTCCGATCCGTCATTTAAAAAAAAATGAGTGAAATATTTTCGTACTAGTTTCTAACCTGTGCCAGCTCGTGTGACGGAGTCACATGAGGGGACTTGTTTTTTTTTTAACATCGTACAATGCTTTATTTTTCATTTTCAAAACTATTCATCTCCCCTGAAGCAGCTTTTCCAGCGCACACCCACGGGCACGCATGAAATTGCTCCCTCGCCCTCCTTCACCCACACCACCACCACCACCCCCCCACACCCCCCCCACCCCCCCACCCACCCGCCTACACAGGCAGTGGTAAGCGCCGTCAAGTGCGTTTCACGCTGGGCAGCCTTAACTGGTCCGCCAGCGTGAAATCGCGGTCCGGCCCCGATTGCGGGTGGCGATCAGCTTCCCGACCACCTCTGCCCCTCCGAGCCCACCCGACCAGGGCAAAGCTCTGCCCCATAAGTTGCAAAAGGGGCATGCAACATGTTTTCTATTGAGATATTTTGCCAGCAGTTTTCCGGTTCAGGCGCACAAATTCACAGATCAATTTGTATGTGAAAATTGATATACTGAACAAAATTGTTCGTAAATTCTCTGAGCATAAAGCGGAGATAATCGATTCATCGAAACTAGCATCTCAGATTAAATATTTGTATAATCTTAATATAAAATGCAGCATTCAATTGATGCACAGCAAGTTCCCCCAAGGAGAAGTGTGATAATAACCAGATTATCTGTTTTTAGGTGTTGATTGGGGAATTAGTACCAGCCAGCAAACAAGGCAGCACTGCCCTGCTCTTCTTTGACCACCCAGGAAGACAACAAGGTCCTTGGTTTTGCATCTCGTCTGATAGATGACATCTCTAGCAGTTCCGCACTCCTTCAGCACTCCACAAGATTGCCAACCTTGATTTTGTGGTCAGACACCTGAGCCAAATTTGATGCCCTGACCACCAACACACCGCCCCACCCCACTACCCCACCCATCCTGCCAATCCTGGAGTCCAGAGGAATGGTTCACCCCTGGACACAGGGAATCCACCCCCGCCTGCACAGGGAGCATTCAGCGTTTCCGGGCGAGCGTTACACTGGGCGGGCCTAAAATGGCGGCGCGGCCCCGATTGGGGGCTTCAGTGGTGTTAGCAGCCACCCCTGCACAACAACCCTCCCCCCCCCAACGGTGGGAAATTTCTGTCCATGGGGTGGAATTTTATGGCAGTGGGATTTTAGGGTCCCGCCAAAATCAATGGAGTTTTGAATAGCTCGCCGCATTTTACAGCCCCTTGCCCACCACGACGGGGCTTTAAAATTCCGGCCATGGATCCCAGGCAGGCTTACCCCTGACTTTCCATCCAGTGGGCAAGACCATCGCCTCCACACTAGAGTGGGACTTAAAACCACAGTCTTCTGACTCAGAGGTGAGAGAGCTACCACTGAGCTGATAACTGCTCAGGAAATCTTATAAAATAGGTTGGTCAATAATATTGAACTGAGATTTGCACATCACGTACATCCCATGCTACTGTGGTTGGCTGTAACTGGAGTAACTATGTCAACTGTGTGTCTACTTCCACAGCCAGTTCCTCTGTGTTTCACTGAAGTCCCATCAGCAGCTCGGAGGAGAAGGGCAAATATGACAAAACCTCACGGTCAGTCTAGCCTCAGCACAAGAACAGGAAATTACTGTATGTTCCTTCAGGCAATAAGTTTTAAAAGGAGCCATTGAAACTGACAAGCCTGTTACCAGTGATATAGTATGGTATCCGTCAGAGTACTACTGGCTGTGTGCTCATAGTGTAGGAAAATGCATTGGTGATCCATATGCCCTTGACTGTGTGATTTTGACCCAATCATGCTGAGTGCCTGTACACAATTTGGATAAGTGCAGTGGGTGGATGAGTTTGACTCCTGCAGTTACTCTTCCTGCTACATTGGTCAAGAAGTTAAACCATCACTGTCATGTCTCCGGTGGCACCATTCAGAGCTTTATTTACTCTGTTGAATGCTAATGTGTGGGTTATAAGCTAATATGAATCCCACAGTGTCCAATATACGTGACCATGTAAAGAATTCTTTTAGCACCTTTCAATGTTAAGTCACCAGCCCTATATAATCCCAGAATGTAGAAAAAAATAGATGCTCAAAGGTCAAAATAGGAGGTCTTGTGGTGCAGTTGGTAGTCTCCCTGCCTGTGAGCCAGAAGTTCCATGTTCAAGTCTCACTCCAGCCAGTACTTGATGGCCAAGTAAGGTATATTCATTGCAGGGATGCAGGGCTGCATCCTCAAGGCAAACATTTATCCAGGGCTTGTTTTAATCAACAGAGGAGATTGAGTGGTCTTGAAAATTATGAAACAAGATAGGGAGTTAAGGTGGACATCAGCCATGATCTAACTGAAGAGCAAAATAGGTTCAAGGGCTTGAATAGGTTCAAGGGCTTGAATAGGCTCAAGGAACCTCCTCTTCTTGATTCTAAGCACAAACCCATTAGGTTGTCTTGGATATGATGTATATAGTTGAATGGACCATTCAACACTGAGATTAAATCAGCTATCAGAAAATCATGCAGCTGTCTTTGAAGTTACACTGTCCAAACAGGTTGAGTATCAACTTATAAATCCTTCCAACACACGCCAATGGCAGATGGTAAGTGTGGGGGAGATTTCTGTTCAGCCATGTAATGGAGGGAAATTGAAGCCTTGACCATCACTATCCATAGCTTCAGGCTACAGCGTGCATGTGAAAGTGAATGTGGTACGGCAACTCAGATTGCTGGGTAGTGGTTGGGGACAGTTGGCTCAGTTGGCTGGATGGCTGTTGTGGATCGTGGAGGTAATGGCATAGTGGTGTTGTGGCTGGATTAGTAATCCAGGGACTCAGGTTTGAATCCTGCCATGGCAAATAGTGGAATTTGAATTCCATAAAAATGATGACGACAAAAACATTGTTGATTGTTGTAAAGACCCATCTGGTTCACTTCCAAAGTAATGAAAGGGACTATCAAGCGGCACTTGCTTAGCCATAACCTGCTCACTGATGCCCTGCCTGGGTTCTTCCAGGGCCACTCAGTTCTGACCTCATTACAGCCTTGGTTCAACCATGGATAGAAGAATTGAACTCCACAGCTGAAGTAAGAGTGACTGCCCTTGACATCAAGGCAGCATTTGACCGAGTGTGGCATCAAGGAGCCCTAGCAAAACTGGGGTCAATGGGAATCAGGGGGAAAACTCTCCACTAGTTGGAGTCACACCTAAGGGGGATAATTGTGGTTGTCGGAGATCAGTCATCTCAGCTCCAGGACACCACTGCAGAAATTCCTTATGATAGTGTCCTCGGCCCAACCACCTTCAGCTGCTTCATCTACGACCTTCCTTCCAACATAAAGTCAGAAGTGGGGATGTTCGCTGATGATTGCACAATGTTCAGCACAATTTGTGACTCCTCAGATACTGAAGGTGTCCATGTCCAAATGCAGCAAGACCTGGACAATATCCAGGCTCGGGCTGACAGGTGGCAATTAACATTTACGCCACACAAGTGCCAGGCAAAGGCCATCTCCAACAAAAGAGAACCTAACCAATGGCCCCTGATGTTCAATGGCATTACCGTCACTGAATCCACCACTATTAACATCTTTGGGGTTACCATTGACCAGAAACTGAACTGGACTAGCCATATAAATACTGTGGCTACAAGAGCAGGTCAGAATCTAGGAATACTGCAGCGAGTAACTCACCTGCTGACTCCCCAACGTTTGTCCACCATCTACAAGGCACAAGTCAGGAGTGTGATGGAATACTCCCCAATTGCCTGGATGAGTGCATCTCCCATAACACTCAAGAAGCCTGACACTGTCCAGTTCAAAGCAGTCTGCTTGATTGGCACCACATCCACAAGCATTCACTCCCCCCACCACCGATGCACAGTAGCAGCAGTGTGTACCATCTACAAGATGCACTGCAGTAATTCACCAAGGCTCCTTAGACAGCACCTTCCAAACCCACAATCACTACCACCTAGAAGGACAAGGGCAGCAAATAGATGGGAACATCAACACTGGAATTTCCCCGCCAAGTCACTCACCATCCTGACTTGGAAATATATCACTGTTGCTTCCCTGTTACTGGGTCAAAATCCTGGAACTCCCATCCTAACAGCACTGTGGGTGTACCTATACCACATGGACTGCAGCGGTTCAAGGAGGCAGTTCACCACCACCTTCTCAAGGGCAACTAGGGATGGGCAATAAATGCTGGCCTAGCCAGTGAAGCCCACATCCCTTGAAAGAATAAAAAAAAAGATTGGTGCCAACAGCACGGGTTTTGACCCCTGACCTGGCTGGGGTGGATTTGGGGCCTGCATCCTTGTACTACACATGGTGGAGCTCATGGTGCGTGGTGGGTTAGACCTGCCGTTGAGCATAGAATTGAAGAAATGTAGTTCAATTATTAATATTCTTAATAGTTATAGAGTAGTGGATATAAATACTTTGATGTTTATTTGTTTTGTTTCTGAATATGGTGTAATGAAATAATTAGTTAATTTTAAAGATGGAAGCCATTGCAGGGGTGCAAGATGACAACCTATCCAGGACTTGTTTTAATTAACAGAGAAGGTTGAGGGAGAATCTTAGCGGTTTTGAAAGCTACGAAACAAGATACGGAACCAAGGTGGGCAGATGGAATTAAGATCTAATTGAATGGCAGAATAAGTTCAAGGGGCTGAATAGACTCCAATCTGTTCCTGGTTTCCTAGTTCTAAGCACAATTCCACTAGATTTTCTTGGATATGATGTATATCATTGAATGGACCATTTCAGACTGAGATTACACCAACCATCAGAAATTCATGCACTTACATTTGAAGTTACTTTGTCCAATAAATGTGATCCTAGGTTTAAGGTAAACATTTCAATTTAAGAAAGTGTATCATCACCGTTTCTTTGAAAAGTCATCTTTGTATCTTAAAACCACAGTGTTCAGAAATATTCAGCCACAAATATAAAATGTTGAAATAAAACCAAATTAACTGAATTCAAATCTAGTCTGGTTTGGTGTTTTCTGTTACTGTCTTTCTCAGAATAAAAATTGATCTGTTACTGAGTCATTACTGTACTTGTACAGTTATCTATCCTTTTTAGAAAAAAATCAAATATCCGGGTCAGCTGCTCATATATAGAAACTTGCTGATTCTCATTTCTATTGACCTGAATGGAAATGGAACTTGAGTAGCTCATATAACCCGTGGTCAAAACTTGGCCATCCAACTTCTCGAGCCTGGTTTGCCATTCACTGAGATCCTGGATGATCGTACTTCAGCTCCATTTACCTGCCTTAGTTCCATACTCCCTTGATACCCAATGAAAATCGACCAATCTCAGTCCTGACCCAAAATCTACAGCCTTTTGGGGGCGGTGCAAGATTTAGATTCCCACTAGCCTTTTTTTTGTGAAGAAGTGCTCCCTGGTTTCACTCATGAATAGCCAAGCCATTTTGTCCTCTTATTCTGGGTTCCCTCACCAGGGGAAACAATTATCCAGTGTTGTGCAAAACTGGGAACAATGATGGACAGGAAAATATCCTCTGGTCCACCCAACCAAGTCTCACATTATTGTGATATCTTGCTTGTTACAAGACATGTACTCCACCCAATCCTAAATCCTTGGGCAATTTAAAATAATTAACAAGCAAAATCTAGACAAATTGGGAGTAAAAATCTGGGGAACTCCCCTTTGACCCTAACGAATACCATCATCATTTTACACACCTCAACTGGATCACCCCTCAACCTTCCAGACTTCAAGAAATACAAGCAAAGAAACAAGCAAAATTTATTCAAACCGTAATCATAATTTAACCCTTTTAGCAGAAAATACTGGAAACACTCAGCAGGCCAGGCACCAGTGATGAAGCGAGAAACAGAGGGGGGAGATTTACAGCCCCATTGTGGTGGGGAGCGGATGTAAAATGTGGAGGGCTATTCACAATCCATTGATTTCGGTGGGACCATAAAATCCGGCCGGCCTAAAATTCTGCCCAGAGTTACCATTTCAGGTTTGCTGATGGTTCTGTCAAAAGGCCATCAACCTGGAACTTTGACTCTGTTTCTCTCTCCAAAGATGCTGCCTGGCCTGCTGAGTATTTCCAGCATTTTCTATTTTTATTACAGATTTCCAGCATCCATGGTACTTTGCTTTTGCGTTAACCCCTTAAGTGTCTAGTATTATTCTGGTGAATCTGCTCTGTACCCCCACCAAGGGCAGTTTTACATTCAGGTACCAAGTTTAACAAAAACAGAAACAGAAATACTTGGAAAAACTCAGTGATAAAAGCAAAGAACTCAACCTACTTCCATGTGAGTTTATGAAACTGGACTCAGATAATGTATCACTTAACCTTAAGAGTCAATGCAGAGTACCTTAAAAAAAATTAAACCCATAGAAGATTTGCACTACTGTTACATTGAGAAAATAAAAACAGTAATAAAGAAAGGAAAGCTATGTCAATAATGATTACAGTGCGTGGGATTACTTAGAATGTACAGCACAGGAAAAGGCCATTCAGCCCAGCTGATCAGTGCCAGTGATGATGCTCTATATTAGCCTCCTCTCACTTGATCAAACTTCATTAGAAAATCCTTCCAACTCTTTCTTCCTCATGTGCTTATCTAGATTCCCCATAAAGGCATCAACAGTTAAACATAAACAGAATTACCTGGAAAAACTCAGAAGGTCTGGCAGCATCGGCGGAGAAGAAAAGAGTTGACGTTTCGAGTCCTCATGACCCTTCGACAGAACTTGAGTTCGAGTCCAGGAAAGAGCTGAAATATAAGCTGGTTTAAGGTGTGTGTGTGTGGGGGGGGGGGGCGGAGAGATAGAGAGACAGAGAGGTGGAGGGGGGGGTGTGGTTGTAGGGACAAACAAGCAGTGATAGAAGCAGATCATCAAAAGATGTCAACGACAATAGTACAATAGAACACATAGGTGTTAAAGTTAAAGTTGGTGATATTATCTAAACGAATGTGCTAATTAAGAATGGATGGTAGGGCACTCAAGGTATAGCTCTAGTGGGTTTTTTTTTATAATGGAAATAGGTGGGAAAAGGAAAATCTTTATAATTTATTGGAAAAAAAAAGGAAGGGGGAAACAGAAAGGGGGTGGGGATGGGGGAGGGAGCTCACGACCTAAAGTTGTTGAATTCAATATTCAGTCCGGAAGGCTGTAAAGTCCCTAGTCGGAAGATGAGGTGTTGTTCCTCCAGTTTGCGTTGGGCTTCACTGGAACAATGCAGCAAGCCAAGGACAGACGTGTGGGCAAGAGAGCAGGGTGGAGTGTTAAAATGGCAAGCGACAGGGAGGTTTGGGTCATTCTTGCGGACAGACCGCAGGTGTTCTGCAAAGCGGTCGCCCAGTTTACGTTTGGTCTCTCCAATGTAGAGGAGACCACATTGGGAGCAACGAATGCAGTAGACTAAGTTGGGGGAAATGCAAGTGAAATGCTGCTTCACTTGAAAGGAGTGTTTGGGTCCTTGGACGGTGAGGAGAGAGGAAGTGAAGGGGCAGGTGTTGCATCTTTTGCGTGGGCATGGGGTTGTGCCATAGGACGGGGTTGAGGAGTAGGGGGTGATGGAGGAGTGGACCAGGGTGTCCCGGAGGGAGCGATCCCTACGGAATGCCGATAAGGGGGGTGAAGGGAAGATGTGTTTGGTGGTGGCATCATGCTGGAGTTGGCGGAAATGGCGGAGGATGATCCTTTGAATGCGGAGGCTGGTGGGGTGATAAGTGAGGACAAGGGGGACCCTATCATGTTTCTGGGAGGGAGGAGAAGGCGTGAGGGCAGATGCGCGGGAGATGGGCCGGACACGGTTGAGGGCCCTGTTAACGACTGTGGGTGGAAAACCTCGGTTAAGGAAGAAGGAGGACATGTCAGAGGAACTGTTTTTGAATGTAGCATCATCGGAACAGATGCGACGGAGGCGAAGGAACTGAGAGAATGGGATGGAGTCCTTACAGGAAGCTGGGTGTGAGGAGCTGTAGTCGAGATAGCTGTGGGAGTCGGTGGGTTTGTAATTGATATTGGTGGACAGTCTATCACCAGAGATTGAGACAGAGAGGTCAAGGAAGGGAAGGGAAGTGTCAGAGATGGACCACGTGAAAATGATGGAGGGGTGGAGATTGGAAGCAAAATTAATAAATTTTTCCAAGTCCTGACGAGAGCATGTTAAACATTATGGTTATCTGGCTGCTTTTGTACTCATAACTGATCATTTGGAGGAAAACTTCCCAAATTTGATTTGACTAAGGCGCAATAATTAAATAATATAATTGTCAAAAAGAGCTACATTTACAGATTGACACATCAATAAGCTAACACCTTTAGGGAGATGCACTTAAGTGCCGGGAAGGTCAAATTCAACTTCAAGTTAAATGAAGTTGTCAATACTTAACGAGACGTTTGATGGAAAGGATCCATTAGCCTTAAGATGACATTAGCTTAGTAATCTTAGAAAAAAAGAGGACTTGCTTCTGCACTCAGCTACTATTAATGGTCAATATCTTTTTGCTTCTCCAGGCTCAGTTCTGTGGGAGATTTCTCCAGAGAAGCTTCTGACCTTTACTGCTTCTAAAATGAGTTTCGTTGTATGAGCCCTTCGATGGATAAATGTATTTTAAGATGCTCACAAAGGAAACAGACTCAGCGGGGAAAAAAAGGGAAATGCTTTATTAATAGATGCTTTCAGAATATTCCACTCTTAAAATGGAGTTCCGCATCTGGTCCGAGTGATCCCCCTCTCATCCGCAGCACACTTTCGCAACTGTTGTTACAGCTTCAAAGTCCCAAAGGAGACGGAGACTTTAGTCTGACTATTTCACGTGGTTTTTTTCATCCCTTAGAGAAAATGCTGGTTGGGCTGTTTCATCCACAGCATCTTAGCTGGTGGCTGGGGCTGGCTGATGGGGAAGCAATGGTTTCAGAGGTGCAAAGGCAGCCTAGAATGTAACATTATCTTTTGGTAGCAAGTTCAGAGCAGCAGGAAACAAATAAAAAAAAACCTCAAAAATAGCTGGAAAAACTCAGCAGGTCTGGCAGCATCTGCGGAGAGGAACACAGTTAATGTTTCGAGTCCGAATGACTCTTCAACAGAACTAAGTAAAAAAAAAACTACCTGCTTTAAAAAGCAGAATTTAAAAAAAACTTAAAGGACACATTATGGGTTGGCATTTGAAAACATTACAAATGCAGGATTCTGTTTTCAGGAATGTTCTACCACCATTAACATTCTTTTGCTAACAAGGAGACTGCAGGAAGAGGTAAAGGGAAGGAGTCAAAAGGTGCAATAAGTGTTTTTACAGCATCATGCCATGAAGCAATGTGTCCCACCGTGGCATCTGACACAACTCGTGTGCTCCTAGCCTTAAAAAGGCATCACCTTCATGAGAGATTGTTCAACAATCCTTTGGAAGTAAGAATCAGGCATCAGTCTTGTCAAGGGGACAATCCCTTCGATGAGTTTCATCATGATTTAATTAATCGCATTGCAAATCTTCTAAGTGCATGAGAAAGAAGTTCGCCTTTTTTTTAAGATATATTACCCCCTTCTAATCATTGAAATATTGAATGGCTCCTCAAAATATGTTTTAAAAACAGCACATTGAAGTAACATTTTCTCTTGTGCTTGTGTAACAGTGGGTCAAGGGAAAATGATCATTTATAGAGTTCTACTGAGGCGGCGTGTGGTAACTGAAACATTCATCTGTCCTTTTGCTTTTCAGATAGAATCACAGAATGTTACAACGCAGAAGGAGGCCATTCAGCCCATCATGCCCATGCCAGCTCATTGAACGAGCTTTCCAGTTTGACCCAACTCTTTGTCCATAGTCCTGTAATATTTTTCCCTCATTAATGCTGATGGGTCAGCTGTGGATTTCAATACTCTGCCTTTATTTCAGTAGTTTTCTTTTGCCATTTTATGAGAGGTGTTCATGGCAAAAGCATGTAACCTTTGGCTCTAGATTCATGTGTGGCACCTGAACTTTGGTGACTCAATCTGTGGCATCCAAGGGACCTGGTCTTATTTGTGCAGATATAATATACCTTGCTTTGTTCTGCTTGAATCACATGGGCTTAGATCTTTGCAAAGGGGCTAATTCCAAAGGAGAAAAGAAAAATTAGAATTATACCGCGCTTTTCACAATCACAGGACATCCCAAAGCATATTACGGGCAATGAAATGCTTTTGATGTTTAGTCACTGCTGTAATGAAGCAAACATGGTTGCCAGTTAGCACCCAACATGCTTCCACACATAGCAATGAGATAGTGACTGGAGAACTTTTACACACAATCACAGAATTTTTACAGCACAGAAGGAAGCCATTTGGCCCATCGTGTCTGTGTCAGCTCTCTGAATTAGCAATGCACCCCAGTGCCACTCCCCTGCCTTCTCCCAATAACCCTGTATTATCCTCCTTTTCAGATAATAATGCAATCCCCTCTTGATTGCCTTGACTGAACCTGCCTCCACCTTTCAGGCAACACATTCCAGACTTAACTACTCACCGCTTGAAAAGGTTCTCCTCATGTTTCCATTGCTTCTTTTGCCAATTACCTTAAATTTGTATTCTCTGGTTCCCAATCTTTCCACCAATTGGAATGGTTTCTCCCTGTTTACTCTGTCCAGACCCCTCATGGTTTTGAACACATCTATCAAATCTCCTCTTAACCTCTTCTTCTCCAAGGAAAAGAATCCCACTCTTGTAGTGACGTTGGTTGGCAGATAGGTAATGGCCAGGACACTGGGAAAACTTCTTGGCCTCTGTTTTAAATAGTGAGATTTTTTACACCCGCCTGAGATGACACAAGAGGCCTCAGTTTAACATCTCAGCTGAAAGCACCACCTGACAGTGCAGCACTCCCACATTGCTGGCACCAGGAGTGTTGTCTTGGGTCATGTGCTCAAGCCATTGGCGTGGGACTTTAACCAGCAGCCATCCTGACTCATAAGTGGGAGGGCCACCAACTGAGCCACAACTGACAGCTTGTAGCTTCTTTATTGATAAATCAATCCTAAATCAAAAAGCCAAAGTTTGTTAGTGTCAACAGCTTCAAGTATATGCAAATGCTAGGAAACACGGATATAAACTATTTAAATTCCTCCTGAAACTTTAGGATATACTGCAGCAAAGAAGCCCCTAAAGACAAGCATGGTCTCGAAACTCCATTGGCCTCAATGCTTAGGAGGAAAGAAAATTTGAATAAGGCAATGGGTCCTACAGTCTTGAAGTCATGTTAAAGAAAGATAATTTTAAACTTTATTTTTAAAAAGTTTTAATTTCAACATCCCATGACTGTTGTAATATGGGTTTGGTTGCTGTGACTCATTCATGAGGAGCTCTCATATGTTTAAACATGAACCCTTTATTGGTAGTCTTTAACAATTTAAAGATTGCAGGTTACTGTTGAGCATGGTGCTGCTCACCATGCAGGTAGGCTGCTTCTAGGGTGGTTCTCCCCAGATTGTTCTCTCAGAGTCTATTACCATGTGACTCTATACATCATACTGTGGGCGGTACTATTCTCCATTCCCACGTTAACCTTTGATCTGATGAGCACCTTTCTATTACAATGGCATGCAAGCACATACAACATCCTATAACAATGGTTGCAGGGAGAAGGAAGAATGTGAGGAATAAATTATTTGCAACCAAGGACAAATACGAAGAAAGTTTAATGGAAGACCTGCCAGTTTTTTTTAAATTTCGTTCATGGGATGTGGGTGTCGCTGGCTAGACCAGCATTTATTACCCATCGCTAATTGCCCTAGATAGTAACATAAACTAGAGAGAGAAAAATAAGGTTGTGGCAGAGAAATAGATAAGCCACGGTTCAAGGTGAGAAAGGGACTGCCCATTGTATTGTTGTAGTATATCTTTGAATAGCAGCATGCTAGTGCAGTATAAGGGTGCTCAGCAGAGCAAGGGTTAATATGGGACTTGAGAACAGTACCACCCATGGTATGATGTAGAGAGTCACATGATAGTAGATTGTGGAGTAAAGTCTGGAAGGAGCCAGCATGGAGGCAGAACCCACGTATGGCAGTACCTTAGATATGTATATCGTTATGGGTTACCAATAAACAGTTTATGTTCAACAATACAAGCCTCCAGACCTCTCAGTGAGACTTCAAGCAACCTTTATAATATGTCTGCCCTGGCCAAAAAGGTGCAAAAAGAGCTTTCTCAGATATAGGGAGCAGTCTGCAAATTAAGGCTGACACCACTCTAGTGCAATACTGAGGGACTGCTGCATGCCTGGAGGTTCCATCCTCCTCTAGCCATGAATCAAAGCCATGTCTGCCCTCTCAGGTGGACGTAAAAGATCTCATGGCACTATTTTGAAGTAGAGCTGGGGAGCTATCCCCGGAGACCCGGCCAATATTTATCTCTTAATCAACATACAAAAAACAGATTATCTGGTCATTATCGTATTGCTGTTTGTGGGAATTTGCTGAGTGCAAATTAGCTGTAGATTTTCCTCCATTGCAACAGTGACTATACTTCAAAAAGTACTCCACTGGCTGGAAAGAGTTCTGAGACATCGGTGGTCATGAAATGTGCGATATAAATGCAAATCTGTCTTTCCATTTCAAAGCTAGAGTGCACCTCGGTTTTATAAACAGTTAAGTGTCTTTGAGGAAAGAAGACGATCTTGGCACAAAATTGGAAACCAAAATTCTTGGAGGCAGATTTGACAGTAACAGGGATGTGATAGTTCTGCTTGAGTTCAGAGGAGTAGCCTAAAACATCAATAACTGAAAAAGGACTAAATGTAGAAACATCAAACAAAGATGCATCTTTTCTTGGTATGATTAGCAAAGGACATGAAAAAGCTATTAGATGATTCAGCTGTGTGGTGCTCGGGAAAATAAGATTTATTACATATTACATATCAGCTTGGACTCAGCGGTAGAAATCTTGCCTCTGAGTTAGGAGACGAGGAGATCAAACCCAGCCTCCAAAACGTGAGCATATGATCTAAGTCAGCACCCCTGACTTTGCAGTGTCCCCTCAATATTGCGTTATTAAGGCAGCTTACTTCAAACTCTATGGGCAGAATTTTGCGAGTCAGTGAGCAGGGGTGGGGCCCGCTCACCCATGCGTAAAATGACACGCGGTGACATTGGGGGGAGCTCCCGACGTCACCCCTCCCCATTTAAATTTTCAGGAAGGCGGGAGGGCAGCAAAATCAGCTGCGTGCCCGCTGACCTACCAATGGCCAATTAAGGCCATTCACAGGGTCAATTAAGTAATTAAAGGACCTGCCCGTCCAACCTTGATGTTGGTGGGCAGGCCAGGAGCCCCGGCGGGAGCTAGAAGAAACATAAAACCTCATCCACAGGCGGGATGAGGTTTCATGTAAGGTTTAAAAAATTGAAATAAAGGTTTTGTGAAAATTATGGACATGTTCCAACTCATGTGACATTGTCGCATGAGGGGACATGTAAGGGAAATTTTATTTTTCTATTTTTGTCTTTTTCACATTTAGAGCCGATCTCCCTGAGGCAGCACTTAGCCTCAGGGAGATGATTGCGCTCTTTTGTGCGCATGCGGGAAAGAGCGCACTCTCGATTTTGGGATTCCCCCCACCCACATAGGAAGTGCAGACATCACGCTGAATGGGCCTTAATTGGCCCGCCCACGTAAAATGGCGGCGTGCCTCCGATTGGAAGCCTGCCCATCAACCTCCCTAATGACGAGGGGAAAATTCAGCCCTATAACATCACCCAGCTCCACGCCTACCTAAGCCCATCTGTTGCTGATACTCACATCCATATCATTTTTTTACCTAGAAATGACTATTTTCCTGGCCAGTCTCCCTTCCTTCTTCATCTTCCATAAACCTAAAGTCGTCTGAAACTCTGCATCCCTTATCCTAACTCACACCAATTCCCATTCACCCATTAGCTCTGAGCTTGCTGACCCACAATGGCTTCCACTCTGGCAATACTTCAATTTTAAAATTCTCATCCTTGTTTTCAAGTCCCTCCATGGCCTTGCTCCTCCCTATCCCTGTGAAATCCTCCTTTTCTGGTTTTGTGTTATCTTCCAATTCTGGCTCCTTAAGCATCTCCAATTATCTCTTCAGCTGCCTAGGCACTAAACTGTGCAATTCCCTTCCTAAATCTTCATAGCTCTCTCTCACTCTCTCTCTCTCTCTCGCTTTCTCTGTCTCTCTCTCTCTCTCTCTCGCTTTCTCTGTCTCTCTCTCTCTCTCTCTCTCTCGCTTTCTCTGTCTCTGTCTCCCTCTCTCTCTCTCGCTTTCTCTGTCTCTCTCTGTCTCTGTCTCTCTCTCTCTCGCTTTCTCTGTCTCTCTCTGTCTCTCTCTCTCTCTCTTTCCTCCTTTAAGATGATTCCTAAAATCTTTGACTAAGCCTTTGGTCATCTGGCCTGACATCTACTTATGTGGCTTGACCTCAATTTTATTTTTTGATGAAGCTCCTGTGAAGTGCCTTGGGGTGTTTTATTAAGTTAAAAGAGGCTATATAAATGCAAGATAGTGTTGTTGTTGAGTAGTGCATTATCAGGGTTACTGTCCTTTGGTTGAAATGTTAAACTGAGGTCTCTCTGATGTGCCAGAAAGATCCCATGGCACTTTTCAAAGAGCAGAGTTGTTCTCCCCAGTGTCCTGGTTAATATTTATCCCTCAATCAACACCGCTAAAACAGATTACTTAGCCAATAATTTCATTACTGTTTGTGGGAGCTTACTGTGTGCAAGTGATACTATATTTCCCTCCATTACAAAATCACGAGAATTCAAAAATTGCCGCATTAGCTGTGAAATACTTTGCAATGTCCAGATGTCATGCAAAGGTAACTACTGGATGGAGAGAGAACTGAAACCTTAATTCCCTTCTCTTATTGTCTTGAATCAGTGTGTTTTTGAAAAGGAAGGTGCGTGCATTTCTTAACCCGAGCATAAGCCCAATTTGAGTAACCAGCAGCACGCTTTTTGTGGGTTTAAATAAAGAGGAAATTTATTCACACGTTCACCCTGGAAGTCTAACGCTACACCACTCACTGGACACACATACACACACACACACACAAGAAAAGAATACAGTTAAAGAGAATGGTGCACTTTTACAATTAAAAAACAAAAGGAATGTTCATAATTCACATTTTTGGCTTGTCTTAAGAAGAACACGCATTGCAGGCCTGGTGAAGGTGTCTTACTCCAATAGGGTAGTCTACGTGGATGACCAAAGTCATACCCCAGAATTGTTGCAGGATTCCCTCAAAGAGATAGGCTTTCAGCAGGTCATGAAATTAATTACTTGTAGCCTTCTTACCAGGAGGTCTGTTTTCTGTATAGGCGGACCTGAAAAGGAGAAGGCTTGGAGTTTTTAAGATGTTGCAGACTCTAGTTTTTAAAGGCATTGATGTGGCTGCCCTTTCTGCTGCAGTCTCTGCTGTTCACAGGCTGACTGGTTTCTTCCTTGTCCTTGGGGTAATAAGATTTGTTATCTGAAGACGGTTTCACATGAGCAATACTTCTATTGTCCACCCAGAATGGTTTGAAGTTGGAGCCATTGCTACACAATGGAGAATGGTCGGGGGTTATTCACCAGTACTTATGATTAATTTTATTCTCTACAGCTGCCTTTGTTGAGTTTCAACTCTGGAGACTGGGAGTCTGGAAGATCAATGGATTAGTTCATTGATTTTGAATCCATTTAAGGGGACATCACACTCGTGGTTATTCAATTAGGAACTTTCCAGAGACTTGAGGTAGTCTGTGCAGAAATGGTAAAAATCACTTGACCCTCAGCAGCCTTTTAAAGTTAATTTTTTAAAGAGACTGCAGTTCCACAAAATACTTCACTGGATACAGACATTGTTATTAGGCATGACAATATATAAATGTAAGTTCTTTCTTTCTTGTATCTTCAAAGGTTTCAAAGCACCAAGACTCCTGGTATAAGCTGCTGTCCTGAGAACAACTGAGATCATAAATATAGATGGTGCACAATCTGAATGGCAACTGGAGTTTATCAGAGAAAAGAGTGGACAGCATTGGAAGCTGAGCAGAGGAAATGACTGATAAGCAGGATGAGAGTAGGAAAGAGGGCCAAGACTGGCATCACTGCTATTAGTAGAGAGAAGAATTAGCAGATCAAACAGTAACAGAAGAAAACATAATTTGAGACCAAGCTAAGAGTCTGTGTACATAATGTTGGAGCCCATAAGAAGGTGACTTGCTTTGTTCTGTATTCTGCCAGAACTTGATAGCAACAAAAAAATAAAGCATTAGTAGAAGGCCACTCGGCCCCTTGAACCTGCTCTGCTATTTTATGGGGAGGATTTTCCCCTTATCGGGCAGGCTTGGCAGGGCGGTCAGGGGCGGTCAGGGAGCCGACGCCGCCCACGATCGCAGCCGGACCGCGGTTTGATGCTGATGGGCCAATTAAGGCCCGCCCAGCGGGATTCGCCGTGGCAGCACTCAGCGCTGCCTGGTTGCAGGGTGAGGAGGGCGAGAGCGCAAGTTCACGCATGCACATGGGGTGCGCGCTGGAAAACCTCCCTGCGGCACAGAGCTGCCTCAGGGAGGCGAAGAGTTTAAAACATTAAAAATAAAGATGTTTAGAATCTTATAAGACATGTCCCCTCACGTGACTCCGTCACTTGAGCAGGGACATGTTATTCATGAAACGTTTTAATTTTTAGTTAATTTTTAATAGCTGCTGAAAACCTCATCCTGCCCGTGGACGAGGTTTGCAAAAATTGCGAAGGCTGCTTGGCCTTTTCCCCTGCCCACCAACCATAAGGTTGGACAGGCAACGACCAATTTATTTCAATTACCTTTTTAATGGCCTTATTAAGCCCTTTAATTGTCAGCGGGCGCGCTGCCGACTCTGAGCACACACCCGCCCATCAAAATGTCGCGCAAGTGCGCGATGACTTCGGAACACTCACCCGACATCATCACGTGTCATTTTACGCTAAGTCAGCTCGGGTCCCCACCCAACCAACGGACCAAAAATACTGGCCTATAAGATCATGGTTGATCTGATTGTGGCCTTATCCCCACTTTCCTGTCTAGCCCCTATACCATTTGACTCTCTTTATCAATCAAGAATCTATGTAATTCAGTCTAAAAAACATCCAATGACCCAGCCTCCGCGGGTCTCTGGGGAACAGAATTCCATAGACTAACAGCCCTCTGAGAGAAAAAATTTCTCCTCATCTCCATCTTAAATGAGAGACCCCTTATTTTTAAACTAAGTCCTTTAGTACTAGTCCCTCTCATAAGGGGAAACCTCCCCTCAGCCTCCACCTTGTCAAGTCCCCTCAGGATTTTACATGTTTCAATATGTTATCCTCTAATTCTTCTAAGATCCAGTGGGTACACATCCAACCTATCCAGCTTTTCCTCATCCTTCATCCCAAGAATCAGTTGATTGAACCTGCTCTGAGCTGCATCTCATGCTATTATATCCTTTCTCAAATAAGGAGACTAAAATTGTACAGAATACTCCAGATGTGGTGGGGGGGGTGGGGGGGGTGCGGGGGAATTTTGTGGCCCCTCCTGCTGGTGGGATTTTCCAGTCCCGCCGAGGTCAATGGACTTTTAACGGTTTGCCGTATTTTCCAGCCCCACTCCCGCCCCAATGGGGTTGTAAAATTCTGCCAGTGATCTCACCAATGTCTTGTAGAATTTTAGCAAAACTTCCCTACTTTTATATCCCACACCTCTTGTAATAAACAACATTCCATTTGCCTTCCTAATCACTTGCTGTACTCACACACTAACCTCTTGTGATGAAGCTATAGTTAACAATTTCCCAAATAAAATGCACATAAAATAAAATATATCAATATACAGTGGTATGAACATACAAACGTATAAAGTAGGAGCAGGAGTAGGCCGCTTAGTCCTTCAAGCCTGCTCCGCCATTCATAAGATCCTGGCTGACCTGATTGTAACCTCCTGCCCACCCCCAATAACCTTTCACCCCCCCCCCCCTTGTTAATCGCGAATCTATCTACCTCTGCCTTAAAGATATTCAAAGACTCTGCTTCCACTGCTTTTGAGGAAGAGAGTTCCAAAGACTCACGACCATCTGAGAGAAAAAAATTCCCCTCATCTCTGTCTTAAATGAGTGACCCCTTATTTTTAAACAGTGACCCCTAGTTATAGATTCTCCCACAAGAGGAAACATCCTCTCGACATCCACGCTTTCAAGACCCCTCAAGATCATAAAGGTTTCGATCAAGTCACCTCTT
The DNA here is from genome assembly GCF_017639515.1 of Carcharodon carcharias. NCBI lineage: Eukaryota > Metazoa > Chordata > Chondrichthyes > Lamniformes > Lamnidae > Carcharodon > Carcharodon carcharias. The sequence continues at coordinate 157,714,448 of NC_054477.1, forward strand.
ACTCCTCTAAACTCCAGTGGATACAAGCCTAACCTGTCCAACCTTTCCTCATAAGACAACCCACCCATTCCTGGTATTAGTCTGGTAAACCTTCTCTGAAATTTAACATGTTTACACCTTTCCTTATGGCATGGCAGAAACCATACTAGTGATTTTGAAATAATGTAGCCGCAAAGTGTTCCGGGGAATTTACAGAGTAAATTTAGCATATTTAAAAATCCAGAAATAAGTATTCATTGGAAGAATCCCTCGATTTTAAATGTTTTCTTTTTGGTGTTGCTCTGAGACATCTCTAGCGATGTATAAACGGTCTGGCCAGTGAGTGAAATGGCTCACTATTTATGCTTGGTTATGGTGGTGGGGAGGAATCAGTAGACTTAAGTGGAGTAGATTAGCCACCCATCATACATCCAGCACAATTTGCACCCCGGGGTGTATAGTGAGTGGCTAATGTGCAACTGTCAGGTGGGCATTTTACCCCTCGAGCTTGGCTGATCTGTAATTCACCTCTATTTACTCCCCTTGATATGCCTTGAAGACCTAACCAACAATAACCTCTCCATCTGCTCACAGGGGACTCTACAACTGTGACCCAGCAAAACAAAGCAGAATGTTTTTTTTTTCTCAAAACAGTGAAAGGGACTTGTAAACCTTGGCCATTAGAGGGATCTGGGGGCCCTTGCACATGAATCACAGGAAGTTAACAGGCAGCCGCAGCGAACAAATTAGGAAGCTAAGCGGTATGTCAGCCTTTATTACAAAAGGGCTGGGGTGTAAGAGTAAGGTAATCTTGCCACAATTATATAGGCTTTTGGTCAGCCCACACCTGGGGTACTGCATATAGTTTTGGTCTCCTTATCTGGAGAATATACTTACCTTAAAGGGGATGCAGCAAAAATTCACTAGATTGTAGATTCTAAATTTAAAAGGTGGTGCGGGAGCAGAGGGCTTATGGGGTATATGTGCAGGAATCATTGAAGGTTGCAGGGTGGATTGTGAGCACAGTTAATAAAACATACAGGATCCTGGGCTTTGTTAATAGGGGCATAGAGTGCAAAAGCAAGGAAACTATGATAAATATTTATAAAATACTGGTTTTGGCTTGAACTGAAGTATTGTGTCCAGTTCTGGGCACCATGCTTTCGAAATGCCTTTAGGGAGACATTAGAGAAGGTGCGGAAATGATTCCCAAGAATGAGTCCAGGGATGAGGAACTTCAGCTCCGTGGATAGATTGGAGAGACTGGGGCTGTTCTCCTTTGAAAAGGGAACCTTGGGAGGAGGTTTGATAGGAGTACTGGATATAAAATCATGAGAGGTCTAGACAGAGCACAGAGGGAGAAGCTGTTTCCATTACTGGAAGGATCGGGAATCAGAGGACACAATTTAAGGTGATTGGCAAGAGGAGCAAAGGCGACATGAGGGAAACATTTTTACTCAGTGAGTGGTTAGGATGTGGAATGCACTGCCCGAGACTGTGGTGGAGGCAGATTTAATTGTGGTTGTCAAAGGAGAATTGGATCATTATGTCAGGGGGAAAGGTTTACAGGATTTGTGGAAAAGGCAGGGCAGTGACACTAGGTCACTAGAGAGCTGGCATGGACACGATGAACTGAATGGCCTCCTTCCATGCTGTAAACATTCAATGATTCTCTGATTCTAGATTGATTCCTGATGGGAGAAGGCTGTTCTATGAGGGGAGTTTAAGTGGGATAAGACTATATTCTCTGGAGTTTAGAAGAATGAGCGGTGATCCTGTTGAAACGTATAAAATTCTTCAGGAGCTTGAGAGTGCCGATGCTGAGAGGCCATCTCCTGCGGCTGGAGAGTCTAGATCTAGAAGCTGTAATCTCAGGATCAGTAGTCAGCAATGTAGGACTGAGATGAGGAGCAATTTCTCCACTCAGAGGGTGCACCTTTGGAATTCTCGGCCCCAGAGTGTTGCAGATGCTCTGTCGATGAGTATATTCAAGGCTCAGATAAACAGGTGCTTGGATGATAAGGAAATCAAGGGATATGGAGATAGGGCAGGAAAATGGAGTTGGTGTAGAAGTTCAACCATGGTCTTATTGAATGGTGGAGCAGGAACAATGGGACCCATGGCCTCGCCTGCTCCTATTTCTTATAATATTACAATGAATGATTGGCAAATTATGACCAAGTCAGAATGATCTTCGAGAGGAACTTGTGGGAGGTGATGATCTTGATTGTGGTCTTGCAGCAGTTGTCTTCCTTGGGTATAAAGATTGCGGAGGCGAAAGGCACTATCAAAAAATGTTGGCGGAATATGGATGTTAGCCTGTGTTGCCGGCACAACCAAAGCACAAGAAATGAGCTTAGCAAGATGCTGCATTACACAGTGCAGCTGGTGTGAGCTACACAGTGGACTGGAGGTGAAGGAGGTAGTTATTGAGTCCAGTGGCGGGGAACTGATCAAGCTTTGTCTCAAATGAATGACCAGAGTAAAACCTCTTGAAATCATTTATGATATTGCTACACATAGCGACCATTGCAGCTTTTCCCTCGGGGCATTAGTTAATAAATTCCACAGAAACCATTGAGCCCACAACATAACTTATTGCTGAAACACTGAGCAGCACTAAAATCCGACACAAGCCAGTGGGTTATAATATCAAATTGTAAGGCAGTAAAAAAAAAAAATGGCTTGAAAACTTATGAAGCTTTCAAAAGGATAAGAAATTTTAGAAAGGTGCTGATGGTTGTGTCAATCTTCTTTTATGTTAAGTGAAGTGAATGTCTATTGCAAAGCTTTTTTTTATTCTTTCACGGGTTGTCTCTGGCTCAGCCAGCAATTTTTATTGCCCATCCCTAGCGGCCTCTGAGATGGTGGTATTGAGCTGCCTTCTTGAACCGCTGCAGTCCCATGTAGTGGAGAAACACCCACAGCGCTGCTGAGAAGGGAGTTCCAGGATTTTGACAGTGATAATAAAGGAACAGCAATATATTTCCAAGCCAGGGTGGTCTGTGGCTTGGAGGGGAATTTGCAGGTGGTGGTGTTCCTATGTACCTCCTGCCCTTGTCCTTCTAGGTGGTAGAGGTCACGGGTTTGGAAGGTGCTGTGAAAGGAGCCTTGTTGAGTTCCTGCAATGCATCTTGTAGATGGTGCACACTCCTGCTACAGTGCGTCAGTGGTGGAGGGAGTGAATGTTTGTGGATGTGGTGCTAACCAAGTGGGCTGCTTTGCCCTGGACGGTGTCCAGCTTCTTGAGTGTTGTGGGAGCTGCACTCATCCAGGCAAGTGGAGAGTATTCAAGCATATAACTTGTGCCTTGTAGATGGTGGACAGGCTTTTGGGAGTCCGGAGGTGAGTTACTCACCACGTGATTCCCAGCCTCTGACCTGCTCTTGTAGCCAAAGTATTTATATGTCTAGTCCAGTTCAGATTCTGATCAATGGGAACTCCCAGGATGTTAATAGTGGGGGATTCAGCAATGGTAGTTCCATTGAATATCAAGTAATGGTGAATGATTATTTAAATAAAGGTGGATTTGAGCTTTCCTTACACATGGTATGTGCTACATCAGCATTGCTAAAGGGAAGTAACCCAGTCATTGGTAGAGACTGAGATACCAAACAGGAAGTGAAAAAGTGATTAGCACTTTTATTGCCCTTCCTCCCACCCCACCCTCGCATCCCCTCGCCCCCCATATGTAATTGCTTAAGCAATGGTCAGAATATTTTGTTGCATGATTTCAGGTCCTCAGGATGTGTCAAAGCACTTTACAGCCATCAAAGTACTTTGCAAAAATGAAAAAAAGAACTTGCATTAAAAAGACTTTTCACAACCAGCGAACATCTCAAAGTGCTTTGCAGTTAATGAAGTATGTTTGAAGTATAGTCACTGTTATAATTTAGGATGGAAGCCAATATGAGCACAGCAAGCTCCCACACACAGCAATGTGATCATCTATTATTTTATGATGCTGATTGAGGGATAAGTATTATCCAGGAGACCACAGAAAGCTCCCCTGTTTGTCTATGGAAATAGTAACAGGGAATCTTTCACTTCCACCCAAGCAGGCATATAGAGTCTCGATTTAACGTCTCATCTGAGAGAAGTGTAGTTACTGTTGGAACGTCGGAAGTGGAGCAGCCAAACTGCGCACAGCAAGATCTCACAACAAGCAATGTGACAATGACCAAATCACCTGCTTTTTATTAGGGAGGGTGATTGGCCAGGAGAGCAGGGAAGATCTCTAAAATGAAAACAAAATACTGCGGATGCTGGAAATCAGAAATAAAAACAGAAAATGCTGGTAAAACTCAGCAGGTCTGGCAGCATCTGTGGAGAGAGAAGGAGAGTTAATGTTCTGAGTTAAATATGACTCTTCTTCAGTACCTGTTGTCCTTTCCTGGTCTGGCCTCTATGTGACTCCAGGCCCATAGTAATCTGGTTGACACTTCACTGCCCTCTGAAATGTCCCAGTAAGTCCCTCAGCTACACCAAGCGCTACAAGAAAGTCAAAAAGGAATTGTTGTAGGTGCACTTGCAACTGTTGTATTGAAGTGGTTCAAGAAGGTGGCTCACCACCACCTTCCCAAGGGCAGTTAGGGATGGGCAACAAATGCAGCCCTTGCCAGCAACACCTGCATCCCAAAGACAAAATGTTTAAAAATGCAGGACAACCACTTGAAACATTCACTTTGTTTCCCCAATAGGCCCGCTGAGTATTCCCGAAACTTTCTGCTTTCATACCAGGGAAGAACTCTCCTGCTCGTCTTCGAAACAATGCCACACTTGGTGACTTACATTCTGCCAAGAGGGCAGTTGGGGCCTCAGTTTAACATCTCACCACACATGGCACCTCCGACAATACAGCACCCCCTCAGTTATCAGTCCATTTGAAATGTAGGTTAATAAAGCTTCCTGATACACCGTTTCAAACCAACAAACTGCTGTAATCAGAGCCTACCTTAAAAGTCTCTCTATCCTACAGTTAGAGTTGGTCACAAAACATATGTTCCTAGGAGCTACAGAATTCTCAACGTCCAGAAAGGCACCCAAGCTTAACAGGGTCTTGTACCTAACTATTCATCTCCACTTACCATTTTAACCGCTGTCTAAATTCTGACCATTATGCTCACAGTTGCATCCTGCTTCCACATGTAGACTTCAATTCTACACCGGACAAGTATTCGACTATTTCATGAACTGGATGACCTGCATGTTGCCTTTATTTAATTGTAGACCCGGAGGCGTTTTGGTGGAGTAGATAGAGAGAAACTGTTTCCACAAGTAGAAGGGTTAGTAACTAGAGGACACAGATTTAAGGTAACTGGCAAAAAATACAGTGGGGTGGTGCAGCTAATTCCTTGGTGCAGTGAGTTGTTACGATCTGTTGATCTGGAATGTACTACCTGAAAGGATGGAGGAGGCAGATTCAACCGCAACATTCAAAAGAGAATTGGGTAAATAATTGAGGGGGACAATTTCAGGCTTATGGGGACATGAGACGAACTGGGCAGCTCTTTCGAGGAACCAGCACAGGTCGGATAGGCCGAATGTCCTCCTTCTGCGGTTTATGGTTCTCTGTTGTCATCGTAACATCCTGACAGAGTCTTAGCTTCTTGTTCTGTTACAGATTCACCATGTGCTTCCATCATGGCTTCAGCTACCATGGAAACCTGAAGCTCACTCAGCTTAAGGACTGCTTCAAGGAGCAGTCACAGTTTTCATTCTATTACCTTCAAGTTGTTATGCTCGCAGCACTACTGCCATCTTGTGGGCTGCCCTGTCTAACTGTGTATGATAGACTGCGTGCACTCCTGGTCTGAACACATTACCGAACATGTGAGTCTGTTAGCCATTCTCTTTGAATAAATTAAATACCTGAAGAAGCAGAACAACCTGAACAATCTTTTCATTTTTTTTTCTCTACTTTCAGCTTTCCTGCTCTGCTGTTAATTTCTTAACCAAAGTGCAACAATGGTGCCATCAGCAAGATGAGGTCAGGCAAATTAATTTATCAATTTGAGGAGGTATAATTGCACCTCAGCATGCTGTGCTTCTAGACATGCGCTTCTTGTGTGGGTGATTAAAAACTGCATGACTCATCGACAAGACCTGGCAACCATTAAGGAAAAATACATAAAGTTTCAGGTAGTGATGACTATTGTCTGAAATTATTACCGTCTTGTCTTTCTTTAGACGTATATATTTAGCAGATCAAATGACCACTTTTTCTTATTTAATTCCCCTTAACTCCAAGGATGGCAGGAGAAGGTGGGCAAACAATTTTAGTTAAAAAAGCAAAAACTCTTAGAAGAGGCAGAGTGGATTATAGTAGCAGTGGGAAGATTCATATCAAATGTATGGAGCAATGAAAGTAGGATGGAGATAGATCAGGGAGAAGGAAAGGATTAGAGAAATAACAGAATGACATGGCAACACTTGGCGAATTAAGGAGACTGATAATTGTAGTGTCATGCATATTATTCAGCTGCTAAATGGGTGCTTTAACCCTCTTAATTTGCAGGGAGAAAGCGCACACTCGTTAAGGTCGTAAGTGTGTGACCCACCGTAAGGGTGGACACAAAAATAGGCGTCCAGGACCCACGCCTGAAACAGGCCCTTTCCATAATTAAACAGAGGGCCCAAGTCTTGTCTGAGAACCCTACTGCAAGGCTGAGCTGTCCTGAACTCACTCAATGCAGGATCTTGTGCGTCCAGGGAACCCAAGTCAATAGGTGGCCATCAGGCTATACTTAAAGGGACCGTTGCAGGTTACAACCAAAAAAAATAGGAAATGTTTAACATAAACATAACCCAAGTACTTAATCCTGGCTCCACAGTCAAACCAAGTGGGCAACTTTTGATCACCGCTCCTTGTTCTGATTGGTTCTAGCCACCTGATCCCAGTCTTTGCTCCCCACTTTCCCATTCCTGTCAACCATTGTCCACCCTCCACAGTTTTCTGTTACCCACCCTCCTAATCACCATACCCACCATCCCGAACACCATTACCCATCCTCCCGATCACCACTACCCACCATCCTGCTCACCACTACCACCCCCTCCCCCACTTTTCTGTAGCCACCCACATATCCCCTTTAAGGACTAACCTTCCTGCTGATGCAACATTGTCCTGATCGTTGACTCCTGGTCACTAGAGAGGTGACTGGGGACAGCCACATTAGGTGACTGTAGCTCTCCGGCTCAATGATAATGAGGCCTGAGGCCCAATATTAATTACCTGCACCCAGGGGCTATCCAATCAGATGTGGGGATAGGCCCCAAATGCAGTCAGTCCTTTTGACCTCAAAGACCAATTCATTTTACACATTCTTTATTTTCAATCATGTAAGAAAATATTGTCACTCCCTAACCACCTGGTATGTCATATTAGCTCAATTTCAGATAGATTACGTGGTATTTAATGGAAAAGATGGAAATTTTCCCTGCCAACTGGAGCACTGGCCCTCGACACCTCTTTGCGAGAAGGCCTGCCAAATTAAGTGCCAATCAGGCAATTAACTGGACATCAATGGGCCTTCCTTGGGGTCAGGCACCTTGGGGGCAGAGGTCCCGCCTGCCAGGAGCTGCCAGCCAATCAGAGGCCAACAGCTCTTCACTGATCAGCAGCGCCAAAGGGGAGGCTGTGGCTACTGCCGGTACTACAAACAGACAGGGTCTAGGATTCCCATGGACCCAGGTACAGGTGAGTGATGAAGGGGGTGGGGGGGGAATCAGCAGGAAGGGCTTGGAGGTGGCTCTCAAGAGTCCCCTGCCCCTACCTGATACCGGGTCCCTCAATCAGGCGCTGAGTACCTTGTTGACTTTTCAGGCTTCCTGCACGATGAATTCTCCCACCTGCTGCTGGGTGAATACCTGGCAGCAGAGTGGGAAGGCTGTTCATGAGCCTTCCTACCACCGAATTAACCAGGGCAGCTAGAAGGCGATGGGGTCCCCACCTGTCACCGTCCCACTCGAGTAAAGACCACCTCTGCCACCAAACATGCCATGAGGGCAGACATTAAGTTCCACCCCATAAGGCAGAGGAAGCCCCAAAATCCACTTATTGATCAAAGTTTCAAATTCCAGAATATCAATGAACTCGAAGAAGGTAGAGTAAAGCCTTTCTAACCACTTGCTTTTCCTGAAGTAAATCAGGAAACTGATTGATTTTGCTACTCACTGTTCCAAATTACATGCAATTAATCCTGAACTGAAATGTTGAACCTTCAAAGGACATGCAGGAAATTGTGACTATGTTCATCGATCAGCTAAGGTCAGATTTCCCTTCGATAAAGTCTTTCAGCTACCCTCACTGTGTCACTCACAACTTCTTTCAGAGTGTGATGCCTCAATAACAAGAAATTGCATTTGTATAGCACCTTTCACAACCACACAATGTCCCAAAGTGTTTTACAGCCAATGAAGTACTTTTGAAACAAAAACAGAAAAGGCTGGAAAAACTCAGCAGGTCAAACAGCACCTGTAGAGAGAAAGACAGAGTTAACGTTTCGAGTCCGTATGACTCTTCTTCCAAGCTAAAGAGAAATAAAAATGTGATGAAATTTATACTGTTTAAGGGGGTGAGGGGGGCGGTGAAGCAGGTGAAGCTGGATAGGAGGCCAGCGATAGGTGGAGGCAAAGGAGAGATTGACAAAGATGTCATGAACAAAAGGACAAAGGGGATGTTAATGGTGGTGGTACTAGCTAAAGGAGGTACTGATGGTGGCATTAAGGTCAGAAAGCAGAGTGTGATAATAGCCGGACAAGGGTAAGCACTCTGGAAAGAACAACATGAACAAGTGATAGATGGCCCTAGTGGGGGTGGGGGGAGAAGACGATGGTGGGAAAATAGATCGAAAATAAGATAAATGGTGGGGATAAAACAATGAATAAAAATGGAAATGAATAAAAATAAGTGGATAAAAAAAAAATTAAAATTAAAAATAAAAATGAATATTGAAAAAGGGATGGAGGAGAGAGTTCATTTTTGAAGTACTTTTGACGTTTAGTCGCTGTTGTAAGTAGGAAACATGGCAATTAAATTAAGCACAGCAAGCTCCAGCTAACAGCAATCGAATCATGACCAGATAATCTGTTTGAGTGATGCTGGTTGAGGGCTAAACACTCACCGAGACACTGGGGAGGATCTCCTGTTCTTCGAATTGTGGTCTTTCACAGCCACCTGGGAGACAGGCAGGGCCTTGGTTTATCATCTCATCCAAAAGACCACACCTCCAACAGTGCAGCACCTTCTCTGTACTGCATTGAGGGTGCCAGTCTGGATTACGTGCATAATTCTCTGGTGTGGGACTTGAGCCCTCAACCTCTTGGCTCATAGGCAGTAATGCTATCAGTGGAACCATAGCTAAACCAAGGGCAGGGCTAATGTCGTAACTAATTTCCTCTGTCCTAGCAAAAACATTTTGCCACACTGATGTGCAAAAGAATGACACGAGCAAACATAAGAACACATGCAAAAATAAGCTGCAATATCAAACCACATGGAGTAAAATAAAATCTTACACACCAGTTCAATGTTTCATGCTTGCTAATGGTCACTCTCCTTCTCAGTCACATTAATGGATGTCCTGAGGGCCATTTCAGCTAATATAAAATATCTGGATAAGGTGGGCAAGCAAATATTCCCAGGCTGGCTGTAGAGACTCTGCCAGAGGAACTCCATTACATTTCATGATTATCTGATGATTCTAAGCCTAGGGCTTTTTGTGTTGATTTAATGTTAGCTCTTTATCTGTGCCTGAAACTTTTCATTTCCCATGACTACAGCCCAGATTTCCTTTTAGCTGATGGCAAATAATGCTCCTGAATGTCCTGTTCCTCTCACTTCACACCGTCTTGAGAAAATAAACAAAACAGCAACTTATATTTATATAGCGCCTTTAACATAACAAAACATCACGAGGTGTGTGTTCTGAAGCAAACTTTGACACCGAGGCAGTGGCGCTATTAGGGCAGGAGAGTAAAAGCTTTGTTCAAAGAGAGATTTTAAGGAACCCCTTAAATGAGGAAAGAGAGGTAGAAAGTTGGAGGGGTTTAGGGAGGGATTTCCAGAGCTCAGAGCCCAGGCAGCTGAAGACATTAATGGTGGAGCGATGAAAATCAGGGATGGTCAAGAGGTCAGCAATGGAGAAGCGCAGATATCCTGTTCAGCTGAAAGAAATGACAGAGATAGGATTGGGGGAGGGATTTGAAATCAAGGATGGGAATCATAAAATCAAGGTGTTTCTTGGCCAGGAGCCAATGTGGGTCAGCAAGCACAGGGGTTGATAAGTGAACAGGACTTGGATCAAGTAAAAACACAGGCATCAGAGCTTTGGATGACCTCAAGGTCCCGGAGGACAAATTGTGGGAAACTGACCAGGAAAGCGTTGGAATCACCTTTAACTAAGTTAAATAGCCTAGTTAACCAGGCAATTGCTTTAGTGGCAGTTAATTATCAATCACCTGAAAGACCTTGCCTGAATAGGTATTGACTACTGTAGCAGGAAGCTAAGCTAGAGAATGACTCATCACCACTCTATATAAGAAAGGGACTTTTAAAGTGCTCGGTCAGTTAGAAGTACACAGTCCGTGAGGGGAGACTTCGTCCTGAGTGAGGCAAAGATTAAGCGAGGATATTTGGGAATTAGGTTCAAAGTGGGAATTCGGTGCATAGGGAGATAGAATTGCTTTAGGTAAGGTTTACTGTAATTAAAGTGTGCTGAATGGGGAATTCAGTGAAGGGACGGAAGAAGGTGCTTTTGTTTTTCAATTCTACTCTTTTTCAGCCTCCTGTATTTGATTTCCACTTTGGTGCAGCAGAAGGAGCAGGTAAACCAATAACTGGTATTATTAGTTTTATCAGCATTTTAAGTACTGTATTGCTTTTCAGTATTGTAAAGTTCACTGGCAGTGCCAAAGCCCATTGAGCGATGTAGGCTTTATTAATTAAAGTTAATTAGCAATTCTTAATTAATTAACATATATTGGAGATGGCAGGTCAGGTGATGTGCTGCGATTGCAGGATGTGGGAGCTTCTGGTTACCAGTGTGATCCAGGGCAAACACATCTGCAGTAAGTATTTGTGGCTGCAGGAACTTTGGCTCTGAGTTATCGAGCTGGAGGCTGAGCTGCAGACACTGCGGCATATCAAGGAGGGACACTTTATTCCAGGAGGCGGTCTTAGAATGGACTGTTCAGATTTGGTCAGTGATCAGGGACAGGAGGGTGTGACTGCAAGTGAGGCAGGTAAGTTGGGGGGGGGGGAGGTGGGGAGAGGGCAGGAGTGCAGGAGCCTTAGTCCTTGCAATTATCCAACAGGTTTGAGGTTTCTTCAGCTTGTTTGGATGAGAGTGGGGGCTGCAGGCTAAATGAGCTAACTGGCCATGGAACCATGGTACAAGAAGCCATTCAAGTGGGAGGACCTACAAGGAATATAGTGATAGTAGAGGACAGTATAGTCGGAGGGATTGCCACCGTTCTATGCAGCAAAGAGCGTGCATCCAAACAGCTGTGTTGCCTGCCTGACGCCAGAGTTCGGGATATCTGCTTGGAACTGGAGAGGAACTTGCAGTGGGAGGGGGATGACCCCATCGTTGTGGCTCATGTTGGTACTAATGACATAGGCAGGACAATGAGGGAGGTTCTGCAAAGTCAGTATGAGGACTTTGGCACCAAATTAAGAAGCAGAACCTCAAAGGTAATAGTCTCTGGATTATTACCTGAGTCACATCCAAATTGCGTGGCTCAAAGCTTGGTGTGGGAGAAGTGGGTTCTGGTTCATGGGGCACTGGCACCAATACTGGGGAAAGTGGGATCTGTATCGCTGGGACAGCCTATACCTGAACCATGCTGGGACTGCTGTTCTTGCGAGCCACATAAATAGGGGATTAGAAAGGGTTTTAAAGGCAGTAGTGGGGACAAGGGTACAAATTAGGGAAGATGTGGTAAATCAAAGAGTAGAGACAAGGCAAAAGAGAAAGATATTATTACGGGAAATGAAAAACTGACCGTGACAGGAAGGCATAGAAAGGACAAATCTAACAGTAAATCAACAAAAAGGTGTAGAGGTTATAAAATAATAAAAGGACCAAACTAAAGGCTCTGTATCTGAATGCAGGAAGCATTTGAAACAAAACAGATGAACTGAGAGTGCACATAGAAATAAATAAATATTTGACAGCCATTACAGAGACATGGCTGCAGAGGGACATGGATAGGGACCGGAATATTGAAGGTTATAGGACATTTAAGAAGGATAGGAAGCAATGAAAAGGTGCAGGGATGGCTCTGTTGGTTAATGATGGTATTACCACAATAGAGAGGGATGACCTAAGTTCAGGAAACCAGAATGTGGAGATGGTTTGAGTGGAGGTGGGAAATGGTCAAGGTCACTTGTAGGAGTCATGTACAGGCCCCCTAAAAGTAACCACATGGTAGGATGGGGTATAAAGGAAGAAATAACGGGAGCTTGTCAGAAAGACATGCCGGTAATTGTGGGAGATTTTAATCTACATACAGACTGGAAAGGTCAGATAGGCAAAGGTGGAGTAGATGAGGAGTTCATGGAATGTTTCCAGGATAGTTTTTTAGAACAGCATGTTCTGGAGCCAACCAGAGAGCAGGCCATACTAGACCTGGTATTGTGCAATGAGATGGGATTAATTAATGACCTTATGATGGCACCCCTAGGTAGCAGTGATCATAATATGATTGAATTTTACATTCATTTTGAGGGAGAGAGGAGTAGGTTCGAGACTATGGGCAGAATTTTCCCCTCGGTGATTTGGGGGCGGGGTCCGCTCACCAACGTGAAAATGACACGGAATGACATCAGAGGGAACCCCGACATCATCCCGCCCCATTTAAGTACTCAGGAAGGTGGGAGGACAGCGAGATCAGCTGTACACCTGCCAACCTATCAATGGCCAATTGAGGCCATTGACAGGGTAGTTAAATCAACTAAAGGCCCTGCCCCCGTCCAACCTTAAGTCTGGCGGGCAGGCCAGGAGCCCCAGCGGGCTTCTGATAATACATGAAACTTCATCCACTGGCGGTATGAAGTTTCATGTCTGTTTTAAAAAACTTTAATAAAGTTTCTGTGATATTTATTAACATGTCTCATCTCGTGTGACATTGTCACATGAGGGGGACAGGTTAATATTTTTTTTATTTTTCTATTTTTAAACTTACAAGACCTTTCAGTGCTCTCCCTGGGGCAGCACATTGCCTCAGGGAGATTTGCGCTCTTTCACATGCATGCATGGGGAATTGCACCCCCCCCCACCCCCACCACCCCCACCACCACCCCCCCCACTTGTACAGGGAGCGCATAGTGCTTCCCGTCAGGTGACACGCTGGGTGGGTCTTAATTGGCCCACCCACGTAAAATAGCAGCAGGGCGTGTTTCAGCAGTGGCGATCGGCTGCCCGCCCACCGCCGAGCCGGTGGGGCCCACCCGCCAGTCAAGGGCAAAGTTCGGCCCTATGTTCCTAAACTTAAATAGGGGCAATTATGAGGACATGAAAGCAGAGCTAGCTGAAGTGAACTGGCAAATTAGGTTAAGGGATAGGTCAGCGGAGATACAGTGGCAAACATTTAAGGGGATATTTCAGAATGCACAGAATAGGCACATTCCAACGAGTAAAAAAAAGTCCAAGGAACAGAAGTACCACCATGGTTAACCAGCAAAGTTAAAGGTAGGATCAAACTTAAAGAAAAAGTATATAATTGTGCAAAGATATGTGGAAGGGCAGAAGATTGGACAGAATATAAGGAACAGCAAAGGATGACTAAAAGATTAATAAGAAAGGGAAAATTAGAGTGCGAGAGGAAGCTAGCCAGAAATGTAAAAACAGATGGTAAGAGCTTCTATAAATATTTTAAAAAGAAATGATTTAACAAAGTGAGCATTGGTCCTATAGAAACTGAGTCTGGAGAATTGATAATAGAAAACAAAGAAATGGCTGATGAATTGAACAAGTATTTTGGATCAGTCTTCACTATAGGGGATACAAGTAACATCCCAGATATAGCTGTAAATCAGGAAATGGAAGGTAGGGAGGAACTCGGGAAAATTACAATCACCAGAGAAGTGGCACTGAGTAAATTGTTGGAGCTGCGGGCTGACAAGTGCTTGGGTTCTGATGAACTTTATCCTAGGGTCTTAAAAGAAGTGAGAGTGTCTAGTGAGATAGTTGATGCATTGGTTTTAATTTTCCAAAACTCCCTAGTTTCAAGGAAGGCCCCATTACATTGCAAGATAGCAAATGTAACTCCATTACTCAAAAAGGGAGGGAGACAGAAACCTGGAAACTACAGGCCAGTTAGCTTCACATCTGTTATAAGGAAAATGTTAGAAGATATTATTAAAGAAGCTATAATAGGGCATAAGTTCAAAGTAATCAGGCAGAATCAACATGGTTTTGTGAAAGGGAAATCATATTTAACCAACTTATTGGAGTTCTTTGAGGAAGTAAAGTGCTGTGGATAAAAGGAAACCGATGGATGTACTGTACTTAGATTTCTAGAAGACATTTGATAAATTGTCACATCAAAGGTTATTCTGTAAAATAAAAGCTTGTGGTACAGTGAGTAACATATTGGCATGGGTAAAAGTTAACAGGAAGCAGAGAGTAGGCAAATATGGGTCTTTTTCAGATGGGCAAGATGTGACAAGTGGTGTGAAACAGAGATTAGTGCTGGGACCTCAACTGTTTACAATTTATATAAATGACTTGGATGAAAGGATGGATGGGATGGTTGCCAAATTTGCTGATGATGCAAAGTTAGGTAGGAAAGTAAGTTGTGGAGAGGACATGAGAAGGCTACAAAAAGATAAACATAGGTCAAGTGGTGGGCAAAGATCAGGCAAGTGGAGTATAATGTGTGAAAATGTGAAAATGTCCATTTTGGCAGGGAGAATAAAAGAGAAGCATATTATCTAAATGGTGAGAGATTGCAGAGTTCTTAGATGCAGAGGGATTTGGGTGTCTTAGTGCATGATTCACAAAAGGTTAATATGCAGATACAGCAAGTAATTAGGAAAGCTAATAGAGTGTTACTGTTTATTGCAAGGGCCATTGATTACATAAGTAGGGGGGTTATGCTTAAGTTATACAGAGCACTATTGAGACCACATCTAGAGTAACGTGTACTGTATTGTTCACTGTATTTAAGGAAGAATGTAAATGTGTTGGAAGCTGTTCAGAGAAGATTTACCAGACTAATACCTGGAATGGGCGGGTTGTCTTATGAGGAGTGGTTGGACAGGTTAGGCTTGAATCCACTGGAGTTTAGAAGATTAAGAGGTGACTTGATTGAAACACATAAGCTCCTGAGGGGTCATGACAGGGTGGAGGTGGAGAGGATGTTTCCTCTTGTGGGAGAATCTAGAACTCAGGGTCACTGTTTAAAATTAAGGGGTCACCCATTTAAAACAGAGATAAGGTGAAGTTTTTCACTCAGAGGGTTGTGAGTCTTTGGAACTCACTTCCTGAAAAGGTGGTGGAAGCAGAGTCTTTAAATATTTTTAAGGCAGAGGTAGATAGGTTCTTGGTAAACAAGAGGTGATAGGTTATCAGGGGTTAGGCGGGATGCAGATTTGAGATTACTATCAGATCAGCCGTGATCTTATTAAATGGCTCGAGGGGCTGAATGCCCTCCTCCTGCTCCTTGTTTGTGTGTATTTACTGTCCAAGAAAATAGGAGCAGTTGTTGTGATCTAAAACTGTTGAATTCAATGTTAAGGGTGTAAAGCTGTAAAGTGAGAGTAATTGAACATCGAGCTCACGCTGAGCTTTATTAGGACAATGGAGGAAGCCAAGGACATAGAGGTCAGATTGGGAGCAGGATAGAGAATATTCAAAAGTATTTATTTTGCTTGAAGGAATATAGAATAGTCCCAATTGATTATTATTGCAACAGTGTATTTGATCAATTATTGAAAAGACGAAATTGCATATTCAGGATATTTTCAGCACAGTGCCAATGTAATCCATGAGCAGGAGTGTTGAGCACGCAATGTTATTGAGCTGAAACCAGTTCTGGTGTGCAGCCTACACCTTATATAAGCGATGGAATTCAAATAGATGCCACTAATCTGAGGTTTGAACAGTCAAATGTGTTTGTATTCACTACAAACTTGTCCTCCCTGATTGTTTGATCTTGTCAATTGCTTCAGAGAAACAATTTAAGCCATGCAAATTCACAGATGCCATGGGAACGATAGTCACATCAGCAGTAATTCTTCTGTTTATCCTTTGTATGTTATTTATGTAAATGATTTACTTTTCATCACAACTCCAGCTCAAAAGCCGTGTGCTTTTCAACAGAGGCATTGTGCACAGATCTGGTTCCAAGGATATATGAATGTACAAAATTGAGGTTAGGTAAAGGCCATTTTATGCATCAAGCCTTCTCCCTTCAATACCCATTCCATCAAGGGCAGGAGCATCGTGACCCCAGATTCCTTCCTCCCAACCCCAGACAAAGGCATTAGATTATCTGTTGAGTTCTCTTACTCAAAAAGCAGTGAAGGCAGGATTATTGAATATTTTTAAGGACGAGTTAGATATAAAGTGGAGTTGAGGCCACAATCAGGTCAGCCATCATCTTATCAAATGGCCGAGCAGGCTTGAGGGGCTGAATGGCCTACCCCAGCTCCCGATTCATACCTTCGTATGTAAGCAAAAGATAAGGCTGAAGCATTTGCTAAAATCTTCAGCCAGAAGTGACCAGTGGATGATCCATCTCGGCCTCCTCCGGACGTCCCCAGCATCACAGATGCCAGTCTTCAGCCAATTCGATTCACTCCACGTGATATCTAGAAATGGCTGAAGACACTGGATAGGGCAAAGGCTATGAAAATATTTTGGCAATAGTACTGAAAACTTGTGCTCCAGAACTTGCTGCGTCCCTAGCCAAGCTGTTCCAGTACAGCTATAACACTGGCATCTACCTGGCTGTGTGGAGAATTGCCCAGGAATGTCCAGTACACAAAAAATAGGACAAATCCAACCTGGCCAATCACCGCCCCACAGTCTACTCTCAAGCATTAATAAAGAAATGGAAGGAGTCATCAACAGTGCTACCAAGCGGCACTTGCTTAGCAATAACCTGCTAAAAAAGAGCTGAACTCCCAAGGTGAGGTGAGAGTGACTGCCCTTGACATCAAGGCTGCATTTGACTGAGTGTGGCATCAAGGAACCCTAGCAAAACTGGAGTCAATGGGAATCAGGGGGAAACTCTCCACTGGTGGAGTCATTCCTAGCACAAAGGAAGATGATTATGGTTGTTGGAGGTCAGTCATCTCAGCTCCAGGACATCATTGCAGGAGTTCCTCAGGGTAGTGTCCTAGGCCCAACCATCTTCAGCTGCTTCATCAATCACCTTCCCTCCATCATAAGGTCAGAAGTAGGGATGTTCACTGATAATTGGACAATGTTCAGCACCATTCACGACTCCTCAGATACTGAAGCAGTCCATGTCCAAATGCAGCATGACCTGGACAATATCCAGGCTTGGGCTGACAAGTGGCAAGTAACATTCACACCACACAAGTGCCAGGCAATGATCATCTCCAACAAGAGAGAATCCGACCATAGGCCCTTGATGTTCAAAGGCATTACCATTACTGAAGCCCACATCATCAACATCCTGGGGGCTACCATTGACCAGAAACTGAAGTGGACTAGCCATATAAATACCATGGCTTCAAGAGCAGGTCAAAGACCAGGAATCCTGCGGCAAGTAACTCATCTTCTGACTCCCCAAAGCCTTGACAAGGCACAAGTCAGGAGTTTGATGGAATACTCCCCAATTGCCTGGATAAGTGTAGCTCCCACAACACTCTGGAAGCTTGTCACCGTCCAGGACAAAGCAGCCCGCTTGATTGGCACCACATTCAGAAACATTCCCTCCTTCCATCACCGACACACAGTAGTAGCAGTGTGTACCATCTGCTAGATGCACTGCAGGAATTCACCAAGGCTCCTTCCAAACCCACGACCACTTTCATCTAGAAGGACAAGGGCAGCAGATAGATGGGAACCACCACCTCCTGGAAGTTCCCCTCCAAGTCAGTCACCATCCTGGCTTGTGAATATATCGCTGTTCCTTCACTGTTCCTTCACAGTGGCCTCAACCGCCCTCTGTGGTAGTAAGTTCCACATTTTAGAACTATTTGTAGGAGATCGTCCTAGCATCGGTGCACTGCCGTGAGTGTGAGCAGAAGTTCACCTATTCTTTATTAGATGTTGAATATGCCCTGTTTAAAGAGGGATTAACCAAGAATGAAATGTGTGCTTGTCTGATCATCCTTCGGTGAAGCACATTCGGATGTTTTGCTACATCAAAGGTGATATATGAATGTAAAGCTGTTGTTATACTTCGTTTGTGATTTTCGAAGGTGGGTTTTTTGGTGCCTGTAGCTTGGGGCAGAATTTTGCCCTTGTCGGTCGGGCTCGGCAGGGTCGGCCTGCGGTGGACGTGAAGCCAGCTGCCGCTGGCGATCTGGGTTGCACTGCGATTTCACGCTGGTGGGTCAGTTAAGGCCCGCCCAGCATGAAACACAAGCAGCAGCATGTGACCCTGTCACATGAGCAGGGACATGTTATTAAATAAATGTTAAAACTTTTTATCTTATTTTTGTTTGCTTTTGGAAACCTCTTCTACACAGGGATGAGGGTCCCCCTCAAAAAATGCAAAGGCCGCTTGGCCTATTGGCCTGGCCGCCAACCGTAAGGTTGAACGGGCAGCAAAGAATGTCTTCTAATTGCCTTTTTGTAATGGCCTTAACGGGCCTTTGAATTGTCGGTGGGCGTGCTGCCAACTCCGGCGCTCGCTCGCCAACCAAAATATCGCTCGGATTACGTCAGCCTGCGTCATTTTACGCTCGAGCGGGCCGGGCACGTGCCCCGCCAGCCATGGTAAAAATTTTGCCCTTGGTCTTCCTCGGTGATGCAAATACCTGATTAAAAGATTAACAGAATAGCGACACAAAGGCAAAATACATCGGTGCACTGTAAATCTGAAATGAAAGCAGAAAATGCTGGAAGTCCTTCACAAGTCTGGCAGCCTCTGTCCTCCTTTAACAGCATTAACATTTCAGGCCTGTGGCCTTTCATCCGGACTGGGAAAAGTTAAAAATGTTAAAAATGCAAGAGATTTTGACTAAGTGAAACAAACGGAGGGTGGGAGAAAGAACAAAAGGGAAGGTCTTTGATAGGATGCAGAGCAGGCGAGATTAAACGATAAAAGGTAAAATAAAGTGCAAACGAATAGGCTTTTTAATTGTCGGCGGCTGTGCTGCTGACTCCAGCGTGGGCCCACTGAGTGAAATATCGCGTGACTGCACGTTGACATCGTTGACATTGCATCTCTTGAGTTTTTATTAGTTTTATTGGTGACTATCTTATACTTGCAACTGCTAGTTTTGGGGACTCTGGGCAAATTTTCTCCTTTTCCCTTCCCTCCTGGCCTGGAACTATCTCAGAGGTAATGGGCATGTGAGGGAGCAAGGAATAGAAGGCAATACTGATAGCATGAGATGAGTAAGGTAGGTGGAGGCTTCTATGGAACATAACAACCTGTTGGGCCAAATGGACCGTTCCTGTCTTGTAAACATTGGGATGCTCGCCTGACCTAAACACGTGTCATTTTACTTTCAAGCGAGTCATTTTGCCCAAGAAGGTTTTTTTTTGTTCACTCAGAGAGTTGCCTGGGTCTGAAACACTCTACCTAAAAAGATGATGTAAGCTGATTCTATAAATAATTCTTTTAAAAAGGGTATTTGGAATAGATTATCCATTAGGCAGTTAACACTATGCCAATAAGAAGTTTTAAAAGATCAGAATGTGCTGATTCTATAAATAATTCTTTAAAAAAGGGTTGGACGGGGGCTTGAGGATGAGGACCTTCATTACGGACAAAAAGCAGGGAGGTGGGACTAAGTTTGACTGTTCTTTCAAAGAGACAGCACAGATATGATGGGCTGAATGACCCCCTTCTATGCTGTAAGTTTCAATGTTTCTATGGTGAATCTTTCAGAGTTTCTCACTGAATCCCAAACTGAGAAGAAGAAGCATATGATTTATCTTGAGCACCGACCTCCTTTTGTGCATCATTTTCAAGGTCCCGGCAATTCAGAATTTTCAGCTTTCATGCGGAATTTAATTAGCTCCTTGTGCATTTATTTCTGTAACCTGGCACTCCATTACTAACTAGATGCACATTCTGAGCTTTTAAAACTTCTTACTGGCATAGTGTTAACTGCCTAATGGATAATCTATTCCAAATACCCATTAAGTTGTTGGAGTAGGCATGGGGCTCCCTTCTAACTTGAAGTCTTGCAAGAGGCTTATTAATTCTGAACTCACAAGCTCTGTGCTCACAGTCCAAGGTAAATAATTTGCTTAGGTCTGCATTATGAGTTTTTCTCAGTATTTCAACACCTCAGTCATGTTTTCCCTTGACTGTTTCTCTACTGACAAAATTCAATTCTGTCAGCCTTTCCTCATAGCTTATGACCCTAAGCCCTGGCGCCATTTTCTGGTCATTGACTAATGAAGCCAATGAGCTTTCAACAATGGTTTGACCAGTTTTCCAAAGATTTTTTTTCACCAATTTATAGACATAATTAAATGTTGTTTACAACATAGGAACAGGCCATTTGGCCCAACAGGTTTTTACGTTCCATAGAAGCCTCCATCTACCTTACTCATCTCATGCTATCAGTGTAACCTTCTAGTCCTTGCTCCCTCATATACCCATCTACCTTCTCATTAAATGCATCTACACTATTGGCATCAACAACCCCCTGTGGTAGTAAGTTCCACATTCTAACCTCTCCCTGGGTGAAGAGGTTTCTCTTGAGTGTTTATTGGATTTATTGGTGACTATCTTACAGTTGTGACTGCTAGTTTTGGGGACTCTGGGCAAATGTTCTCCTTTTCCCTTCTCCCTTGGCTGGGAACTATCTCACAGGTATTCCTGCTCCACTGCCAGAACTTCACCAGGGTTGTGTGGAAGTTTCATTTCACTCGGAAACAGGATTTCACTGTGCAGTCACTTTGGTGGAACAGGAGGTGCTCTGAGGTATCTCCTGCACCTGGACCTCTCTCTCGCTCAAATCTTGACAGTAAACTTCAGAGATCTATTTGACCATGAGGGATGCAAAAGATAAAAACAAAGGTTTGCATTTATATAGTGCCTTCCAAGGCTACAGGGTGGCCCAAAGCATTTTGCAGCCAATGGAGGATTTTTGAAGTGTAGTCACTGTTGTGAAGGAGGAACCAGTACAGCCTGAGCCCATCATCACACAAAAGTGTACTTCAAGCAAAAGTGCGGGAACAACAATCAGGAACAGGAACACTGGGTAGAATTTAATGCCCTCCAACTGTGGCAAGTTTGGTGGCAGGGGCATTTAATCAGGTGGCAAGGTAGAGGGTAGGGCCCCACTGTCTTCCTGCCACTGTCCCAATAGAGGCCTAGAGTCCCAATTAGTGCCCACTTAAAGGCCCCACCTTGCCACCGTTGGTATTCAGTCAGTGGCAGGCAGGTGACTCACCATGAGGGAAGTCCGAAAAGCAGCCAGGGGCGCGCTCAAACGCACTTAGTGCCTGACTGAGCGATCCAGCATCGAGGCGGGGGTGGGGTGGTTCGCCGAGAGCCAAACTCCTGTCCTTGCTGTTCAACCCCGCACCCCACGCCCCCCCCCCACCACCCCCACCACCCCCACCACCCCCAACACACGACTCCCCTCCATCTATCACTTTCCTGTGCCTGGATCCATGGACGATCCTCAGCCCTAGGTGGGCGCACCACCGTCAACTGCCTCATCTCCCTGGTGGTGCTGCTGAGCATGAAGAGCGGCTGGCCTCTGATTGGCAGCAGCTCTCGACGCATGGGACTTGTGACCCCGGTGTCCTTGACCTTGGAAAAGGTCCACCCTTGCCCACTTAAGTCCCTGACTGGCACATCATTCAGTGGGCTCCCTGGAGATCCTCATCATTTCCATTTAAAAGTGCCCATTATCTGTTTTCTCCTGTCAGGAATGCTATAGGCTAATTGCACTCATTCTCCCCCTATACCATTGACCAGGCAGAGGTTAACATACTCAGTGCAAATCAACAATTGTATTTGGGGCCTGGGACATTCAGTATTCTGAAAGTCCTACCATCAATGATTCATGCAAAGATAGGGTAGCATTTGCCTTACAGCATTATGCCCTTGAATTCCATTCCAGAACATAGTTACAGACGCCAGGATAAATAATTTTATTGCACAATTTTATTACCAAGGCCTTAGGACAGTGAATTAATTGGCTATGAAAATATGAGAATTATTTCAGATTTTACCAAAGGTATTAATTCTTTGTCAAACAATGGAGAATGATTTTTTTATATTAGCCTTAGGCATTCACCCGAGTCCAGCTGTGCCTATTTATTAACAAGGAATCATCCGCTATCTGATGCTGTGCAGAACAGCTGGATTGGATACCATCAGCTAATTCTCTGTTACAAGGTGAAACTTAGAACAGATGCCACATTTCAATCAATGGATTTAATCTGTTCAGCAAAGTTATTTTTACAGGAGGAAGATAACAAAGGTACAAGAATGTTTGGTCTGGGCTCCTTCGATAAAGGCAGTGAGGAGGCAGTGATGTAAGCAGCTCAAAGCTTCTAGAAATAATTAACTAAATGCAGGGCTGAAATATTTACACAGTTTATTGATTTCACTGCCACATGGTCCGCTTTAATAAGTTTTCATTTACCTATATCAATATTATTCAATTAAATGATCAACATATAGACAAATGAAATTTTGATGAATACATATTGAAAACTTGCCTGCAATATAGGATTGATTTCACATATCTGCGCTTTACTGCATGATGCTTCATGCCCCATGAGCTTATAACAGAAATTTGAGCAGGAAAATAAAAGTCATTGGATCCGCCAGTTATGGCTAACGAGTGAGATTAATGCTGAGGAAATCTCCACAGACAGACTTTCCATTTATTTGTTCATGGGATGTGGGCTTCGCTGGCTGGGCCCAGCATTTATTGCCCATCCCTAGTTGCCCCTTGAGAAGGTGGTGGTGAGCTGCCTTCTTGAACTGCTGCAGTCCATGTGGTGTAGGTACATCCACAGTGCTGCTAGGGAGGGAGGTGCAGGATTTTGACCCAGTGACACTGAAGCAACGGCCGATATATTTCCAAGTCAGGATGGTGAGTGACTTGGAGGGGAACTTCCAGGTGGTGGTGTTCCCAAGTGTCTGCTGCCCTTGTCCTTCTAGATGGTAGCAGTCATGGGTTTAGAAGGTGCTGTTTAAGGAGGCTTGGTGAGCTTCTGTTTGATCACACTCTTTTGCAACCCTTGTGGGGGGACTCCAAAAATGAAGCTGAAGCTTTTGGACAGGTTTTAAAAGCTTTAGGAAGTAGATTTGTTTTTAGTTTACTAAGCAATTGACATACCCCATACATACGCCAACAGACCCCAATCTAACTTGAACATAGCTTTGTATATTTCTTTAAAAGTCTGTTTTCAGTCATTTAAATTAAGGCTACCCCTAGGTTGGTAGAATGTCACAGTGATTTGAACATTAAAGAATAGAACAAATTGCAGCATAGAAGGAGGCCATTCAGCCCATCTTGTCTGTGCTGGCTCAGAAATGTTATCCAGCTCTTGTTCCAAAGCCCTGTAGGTCACAATACTTTAAGTGCACATCCAAGAGCCTTTTAAATGTTATGAGGTTTCTATCTCTAGCATCCTCTCAGGCATTGAGCTGCAGATAGGCAGTACCTCTGGCTCTGCTCATATTTGTAATTGAGCCCCATTTCATAGAAACACAGAAACTAGGAGCAGGAGTAGGCCATTCAGCCCTTCGAGCCTGCTCTGCCATTCATTATGATCAAGGCTGATCATCCAACTCAATAACCTGCTCCCGCTTTCTCCCCATAATCCTTTGATCCCTTTCACCCCAAGAGCTATATCTAACTCCTTCTTGAAAATATACAATGTTTTGGCCTCAACTACTTTCTGTGGTAGCAAATTCCACAGTATCACCACTCTCTGGGTGAAGAAATTTCTCCTTATCTCAGTCCTAAATGGTCTTCATCTGTATTGATGGAACTGCACCGAGTTACCACTCTTAAATAGGCCAAGGAATTTATTTTACAGCAGATTTCCTTTGTATGTTTTAAAATCCAGCCCAATTACATAGGTTCATGATAGATTTTGTGTTTGGCAATATGCTAATGAGTTTGAATGGAAAAAGACACCATTTTGGAGGCAATTTGCGCTGGAATCACTGATTGCTCCCAAAGTGAAAATTCCAGCCAACATATGGAGAATCTTCCATAATACATAGAATAACACAGAATGCAGCACAGAAACAGGCCATTCAGCCCATGAGCCTCCTCTCACCCTACATTGTCTGACCCTCATTTGCTATTTGCCTCAAGTATTCCACATAGTAGCAAGTCCCATATTCTAACCACTCATTACATTTACATGATGCACTACTCATTTACATGAGTAAAGAAGTATTGAAGCTGAAACACATGAGATAAAACCGAAAACAGTCCATAAACACACTTATTAAATGGAAATAAAAACAGTTCTGTGGAAGGGTCATAAGGACTCAAAATGTCAACTCTTTTCTTCTCCACCGATGCTGCCAGACCTGCTGAGTTTTTCCAGGTAATTCTGTTTTTGTCTCTTATTAAATGGAATATTGTTTATTGATGGTGTTCTGTTCAAGTCTAATGGTACAGAAATGCAGCACAATTAAGATATAAAAGCAGAGGCCAAACAACTTCCACAGCAAAGACCTTACCCAAGTCCTTGAAGGTGGCGGAACATTTTGAGTAGCATACAATGTGAAAGCAAGAAAGTTCTGCTGAACCTTTATAAATCACTGGTTAGGGCTAAAGCTGGAGCATTGTGTCCAATCCTGGGCACAATAATTTAGGAAGGATGTCAAGGCCTTGGAGAGGGTACAAAGAAGACTTTGTAAAATGGTAGCAAAGATGAAAGACTTTGGTTATGGAGAAAGACTGGAGAATTGTTCTCTTTAGTGCAGAGAAGGCCAAGGGGAAAGTTAACAATGATAATGAATAGGTTTGATTGAGTAGATAGAGAGAACTATTTCTCCTCACAAGAAGGGCCACTAACTAAAGGTTAACTAAAAATGTAAGGCAATCAGCAAAAGAATGTGAGGGGAAATGAGGAACCTGCGAGGTTATGAACCGGGTGCTGGAAGGTGGGATTAGAATGGGCGGCTAGTTATTTTTACAGCCGGCGCAGACACAATGGACTGGTTGGCCTCTTTCTGTGCTGTAACTTTTCTGTGGACCTATGGTCCAGTGAGGAGACTTTTTTTAAAAGCAGCGAGTTGTTGTGGCCTGGGGTGCGCTGCCTGAAAGGGCAGTGGAAGCAGATTCGATTGTAATATTTCAGATGGGAATTGGAATTTCACAGATACTTGAAAATGTCGAGTTAAAGGGGTAACATCAGAAGCACTTGATGCTGGTGCAATTGTGATGTAATATCACATGATTGAGTAACAGAGATCTGGAGGAAGCAGAAGTTCCATCCTCATGAAGAGGTCCTAATGTGGACATGGAAGCTGTAAATAAAGAGTAATGGTTTTAACAAACTATAGTCTCAGGCAGCTTACTTTGGGAGAGCAGACAAGCCCCAAAGAACCTTGAACACACAACAAAACAGAAAAGGAAAATTTTCAAGGGTATCTGGATAAAGCAGGAGGTAGTGGGACTAATTGGATAATTGGGACTAATTTTTCACACGCAGGCACAATGGGCCAAATGTCTTCCCTCTGTTCAGCATGGCTCCCTGAATCTTCAATTGCACAGCCTCATGTACTGAAGTATTTTTGATTTTTTTTGGGGGGTGGAAATACAAACTTTAGAGAATCCCCAAGGCCAGGCTGCTTTCCTCACTGACAAAGGGCAGTGGTAGATCCTGTGACAGGGAACAGTTAGAGGGTTGAGGAGGTGCAATTGTGATAATTAATCATCCTGACTCCATATTGCAGTGGTCAATTGTTCTGTGTTTGATTATGTGAATCTGGCAACTGATCTATCTTCACTGTGCTTGATTGGTTAAGCCTGGGTGTGGATTCCGAGCAAAGTAAACAGACACCACGGAAGCTATTAGATGCTGAGCTGGAAGCATGAGTGCAAGACATTTTGGATTGCAAAGATATTTTAAAGCTCTTGTAAATAAACCCATTGCACACTTAGAAACTAGTTTCATTTCTGTATTGCTGTGAGATATATAAAATATACAACATACGTGAAGGTTTAAAGACAATTGAATTACAACATTACCAGTTCATGGCCATTTAAGAATCCTCAGGGGTTCTGGAATGCAGTTTTCACTGCACTCCTTGTAAACGTATGCCTGCTCGCCACCCTCCCCCGCCCCCATTCTCACAATCTAATCTCTGTGAGTGGATTTAAAACAGGCACCAGGCCCCCCATTCCGATATTTTTGGGAACCGACCAGGGCTTTAGTGGCCGCTGGGAATTTCTGAAAGAAAGAGAACCAAATCAGTTTGAGATTGGCCACTTCTCCATCGTCCCTGGTCTGCAGGGCATCGATCCCTGAAATTGGGCCTAGTTCCAGGCAGCTTTGCACTGATAATTCAGGCTCAAGGAAACCCAGTTGTCTCCTGGCATGTCTGCTGACTAACAGAACCATTTCATTTTTAACCACTTTCTAAAGGAACGTAAGAACATAATAAATAGGAGCTGGAGTGGGCCATTTGGCTCCTCAAGCCTGGTCCACCATTGGAAAAGATCAAGGCTTACCCGATTGTGGCCATAACTCCACGTTCCTGCCTATCCCCATTACGTTTGATTCCAAATCACAAATCTGTCTAACTCAGCCTTGAATATATTCAATGACTCAGTCTCCACTGATCACTGAAAAAGAGAATTCCAAACGTTAAGGACCCTCTGAGAGAAGACTTTTAATTTAAACATGTCATGGAGTCAGTGAGTCACTACAGCTTTCCACAGAGCAATCCAGTCAGTCCTATTTCCTCTGCTCTAACTCTGTAACCCTGCAAGTTTATTTCCTTCAAGTGTCCATCCAATTTCCTTTTGGAACCATTGGTCACCTTTGCTTCCGCCACCCTCATAGACAGTGCATTACAGCTCATTACTCCTCCCTGCGTGAGAAAGGTTCTTCGTCACGTCTCCCCTGCATCTTTTGCACAAAACCTTACATTTGTGCCCACTAGTCCTTTTATGACGTCTTGTCAGTTTTAAGCAACATGACACATCCATAGGAGATAATAATGATAGCTGCATCTTCAAAATTCACATCAGAAGTAAAGATGCCTCTTAAAATATGTGCATACAAATTAAGCTTAATAAAGGGAACACTGGCAACTTGTTCTCATCTGAGAGTGACGGAAATGAACATGGAAATTAAAAAGTAACTTTTTTAATTGGAAAAATGATAAAGCAAAAGGATGAATTCGTAACATTCATATTTCTGTCACATTTATTTATTAAAGCCAAAGTTGCCTCTAAAAATATTCCCAGTCACAACAAACTACTTAGACATGTTAGAATGTCAAACTACTGCCATTTCCATCAAAGCATCTAATGAGATCCCAAAGAATGTGTTTGAGCTTTGAAAGGAATGCATTGGGATCTTACAGTATATGTTGTAAACCCTGATTGATTTACTTCATGTGGACTTTATTGGGCCTCTAGGATTTTGCAGCAAGTACTTGAAAAGCTATTTTCAAATGATCTTTAATTGCTAGTGGCTTACTTAAGATCAGTATCCTGGAGTGCAGGTTTATACTGAGATTCATGGCTCTAAGAAAGAGCCTGCATTTCTACAATGCCTGTCATGACCTCAGGATGCCCAGTGTTCTTTAAAGCCAGTAAAGTATGTTTAAAGGGTAGTCACCGTTATAATGTAGAAAACACAGGAGAGAATGTTCCCTCAGCAACTTCCATAAACTGCAATGAGATGAATTACCAGATAAAATGTCTTAGGTGTTTGCTGAAGGATCAGCGTGAGAGCTTCCTGCTCTACTTCAGATTGTGCTGGGGAATCTTTGACATCCGCCTGAGAGGACAAATGAGGCCTTGGCTTCACTTCTCATCTGAAAAACTGTGGCTGGACTCTTCTGTCCTCCCCCATGGTGAGTTTGGTGGCGGAGGGCGAGGTGGTGGGTGAGGAACCTGTCACATTCTCGCCTCCACCCCAATTAGGTTTGTGGTGGGAAGGCTCGTGGACAGCCTTCCCACCCTGCTGCTGGTTGAGCCCCCTAAGTGGTGAATTAATGCCCACTTAAGGGCCTCATCCTGCCACCACTGGGGGTGGGCGAGGCGTTCATGCAGGGAGCATGACAAGCAAATGCTGCACGGGTTTACTTGTGGTGTCCTCGATGGGTGGGAGGGGGGTCCCCCATTCAAAGGCATTCAGTGCCTGATCGAGGGAGGGGGCATTAGGAAGGTGGGGGCCGACTGGTCACTGCTGAAACCTTCCCCCAACCCACCACGCTCCACCCTGCCATCAATCACCTATGGCCTGGGATCCAGCGACAATCCTAGGCCTTGGGTGGGTGTCATACCATCAGCAGTCACTGCCTCCGTGGTGGAGCTGCTGTTCAATAGAGCTGCCAGCCTCTGATTGGTCAGCAGCTCTCGGAAGCCGGGAATTTTGCCTGTGGGATCCTTGATCTTGGGGAAAGGTGCTGGCCTGTCAAGTGCCTGAGTGGCACATGATGCAGTGGACATTTCCAGGGCCTGGGTGGGGGTTGGGAGGCAGGGACAGATCTCACAGGCTCTCCGATCAATGCCAAAGACTCCTCCATAATATTCTGGCCTATATCTCTGGCCAGTACTTCCTCAGTACTGCACTGAAGTGTCAACTTTAGATTATGCGCTCAGGTCTCTGGAGTGGGGCTTGAATCCATAATATTCAGATCAGAGGTGAAGGTGCTGCCAAATGACCCTAGACTGACACCTTCTATCTAATGTGCCACAGAATTAAACCTATGTCATGGCTCAATTAAATAAAGTCTCACAGCTAATACCTAATATGAGTGCAGCAAAGCACTAAAAATAATGCTATCGGCAACTAACGCTTTTGAAAGGATATCAAAGATTTGACAGAAGGGATAGATTATCCATTGGCACCAGCCAGCAGTGTCTGTACAGAATCAATGAGCAGATTCCATGCCACATGCCAACTCTTGGCCAATCCACAAGGTTTTCTTGAGGCACTGCCACCCAAAACAAGAAGGAATATGGAAAACTTTGAAATTAGCATAGGAATGAATGCCCAGTCATCTCATGGGGACTGTGCTGAGTGGCAGAATGTTCTGCAATGTGAAAACTCTGGCCACAGATTGGGCTACCCAGTGTCACTGCTGCCAGGGCTATGGGAACCTGGAGTCTGGAAAATGGGGGTTGGTTCAGTTCAGCTACTTTCAAATAGCATGTCATAATCTCAGATTTAACATTTACAGTGGACCCAGTATCAGTTGCCATTTGTGGAAGTGAGCTCCTAACTACTGCCACCCTTAGCACATAGGAGCATTTCCTAATTCACTCCCGAAAGGCTTGGCTCTAACTTTTAGGGTCTACATATCCATCACTGCTTGGATTTATCTCGGTTACTATCTCAGTGCTAAGTGAAAATGGGGCAGTAATGAGAGAAAACTGCCACTGGTGTGTCAATCTTGAGGAAATAGTGGGCCAAACCTTGCTGGAAAAATAACAGCGGGTTAACAACAATATGAACTATTCATGCTCGATCAGATTTTGCCATCAGTGTTGAGGTAATGGTACTCATTGCTGATTCTGAAGAAAGCTGTAGAGAAAGTTTTAGCAATGCCTGTGGTGTGGACTTCCCATTTCCTGATGCCAGTTTCAATCTCATGCCAAGTCAAGGGAACTCCAGGCATGTAGCAGCAGTAATGTCAGCAAATAAGGTAAGCAGCCAATCACATTGAAGTGTTCAGACACGGACAGCAAACCAGGAAGTTAAAAGCATTTAATATCCTTCACTTTTAATTTCAAATTTCAAATAGTGAAATAAATGACTTTGATTGGGTTATGCTAGAAGCTAAAGTAAATATAAATAAGCTTTTATAAGAAGTGTATTTTAGAAAAGTGATTTTCTTTTATTGTGGAGAAACTTGGTATTCCATAAATAAAACATTAGTTTTTCAGGACTAGTGAGTGTCTTCAGTAGTAATTATAAAGTTAGCATGCTGTTTAAAAACCCAGTTGCACCTAATTTTAAAAGGTGTAACTTTTTTCAAGGGTTTTTGTTTTTCAGCGAGACAAACAACATAAAGTGGAAGTTTGGTCAGTTCATTGATTTCTGACTGGTAGCAGTCTGGGGATGCCTTGACAGTGCAGCATCTAGGGAAACAAAGAATCACTTCAGGATTTCAACATTATCCTGCACATGCCCTAATCCCAGAGGTGGCTATCAGTTTCAGAGGAGTAATGACAGTGAACATTGGCAGTTTCGCCAGCATTACTGCAAAAATCCAGGCCAACAAATAGAATAGCCAGCAGGTTCAGCAGATGAGGAGATAAGCCATGAATTGTGACAATTTCAAACTTGTTGGTCGACTTTTCATAAACAGAATCACACTCTCAACCTCCCCGTTAATTTTAAGATCTTGCTGGCTTTGTAAATTAATTGCCCATTAAATTCATTGCAGAAAGTTAGGGCTGGAACTTAATAGCATAATGACCTTCTAACAATGTAACAACCGATAATGTGATGCCAAGGAACCTCTGGTCAAAAAGGGAACAATTTAAACAGTTCAGTTGCATTCCTGCAGTTAATAAAGATGTGTTAAGGTTTTTAACTTGACAAGCTTTTAACTGTAATTATATTCTTTCTTTTCCTTTTGGTCTCTTGTATTGCTCATTTGTAATCCAATCTTTCTTTTCCCCTCTTTATTTCTTTTCCTGTGACAAATACCTAGTTCATGGTTCATATTAATATGTTAGAAATAATGTTTAGTTCTGGGAAGATTGTTGTTGTGGAGATAAGGTAACTAAAATCCTGGGCTCTAGAGATTTCCAGAACACTAAAAGAAAATGGCAGTTCAGAAGGTTACCCATGTTTGCTTAATAGAGTAGGAATAGAAGAGAGAGAGTCATAAAATAGCAGGTAGAAATAGCAGGGAAAATTGGCCTGGAGATCAATCTTAGGATAGAGCAGGGCAGGTTACGTCATCATGGAGATGGGTGAAGCTTAAGAAGCTTAAGAAGTTCTCTGGTTTCAATTTATCTGTGTGTTTTGCTGGGAGAGGGAGTTGCAGTTTGGACCTGGTGTAGCGCACAGCTCACAGAGAAACCTTTGGATTTGTTAGCAGGCTCCAGACAGTGAGAGCTCAGAGAAGCCATGGGAACCATTTACAGCTTGGTGCAACTGGGAGACTGGGGTTTGGATAAACCCAGGGGCTGTGCCAGCTTAGTGAAGCTAGCAGTCTGTGAAAGAGCTGGAAGTGTGCTGGTAATTAGAGGCAGGAGTACAGTTTTGTGAACCCTTTTGAACACAGTCACAGGAGAAGAGATTGAACTTTTGGGAGCTGTGCAGTCATTGAAGCAGTCCAAACCAGAGTGGCTTTTGAGAGAATTCAGCATCTACCATTTAACATACAATGTGGTGTGTTCAACCACAGTTTGCCTGTTACTTCATATTTACTTCATGCTAATTCTGAATGTTAGATGGTAGATTGTTTAACTTTGCAGACTTTTTAAAGTTTGTTAAAAACTGTGTAATCTTGTGCCTTTATTCTCTTAGTAAGTAACTGGGATTTCAAACTTCATCTAAACACAAAATTACTAGTCTCTAACCGAATTGTAACATCCTGATTTTTCTCTAATTCACCAGACTCCTTTCTCTATTGTTCCTCTGTTCCTTTCCTAATCCTTAAATCTCATTGGTTAAGGAGATAGACTGCTGATCCTGTCATTCACCGAAGTCTCAGATGCCCCATTAACCTCAACACCCACGCTTCCAGGAAATTAAGATGCAAAAAAAAGCTTTGGAGCAAAGGGTACAGGACAAAGTGTGACTAAGGCCATATCTTACAAGTGGCCCAGCAAGATCAGGCCCATTATTTCCCTCAAGGTATTAATTTCAATTAAACAAGAAAGTTGCCTTTCAGCCTGCACTGAGCCGTGCTCCTTTTGTGAAGCTGGATGCTTGTTAAAGGGTTTGATAAGGTCAACCAGTTCCAAAGACATGTCGAAATATACAGAGGTAGGAGGCTGCCCCTTCCCAATGCCCTGCGGTAAGTGCTTAACGACACAAATATGAATGTCTTCCGGCAATCCATCTGAATCAAATACTATATTGTGCTTTGGCATGCAAACAGAAACATATCCACAGTGTCACAATGCTCTGGAGTGTGTCTGTATCTGTTCAACACTAATGCAAGCATTTCTTCCTGGTCTCCCTAAGGATTAATGTTGTGAATCAAGAGCACTTTCTGTTTACTAACAGGAAGATAACGTGACTGCTCTTCTGCTTAGTGCTCAGCATGGAGTACCATTTGTTCAGTGATCCATGCAATTTGAGGCTCTTAGCCTCCAGGTTTAACTGATGATTATTAAAATAATGATACTTAACTTGGGTACAATTCATCAATAGTGATACTGCTGTGCCTTTCTGGGCATTGTCCTTTTCCCAAAATTGAGAAACTCTTGGAAATTTGAATAATTTTAAGTGATGAGTTCTTGTGTTCTTTTGGATATGTTTCATCAATATACAGATCATAAGGTCAATTTTTAATTTGCCAAAATCCATAAACCTGAGGTAATCAAGAACTCTGCTGCCCGTGTCCTCACTCGTATTAAGCTCTATTCACCCAACGCCCCTGTGCTCACTCACCTACATTCGCTCTGAGTCAAGAAGTGTCTCAATTTTAAAATTCTCATCCTGTTTTCAAATCCCTCCTTGGCCTCATCCCTCTCTTTCTCTCTAACCTTCTTTGGCCCCATAAACTTCCAGGATCTCTCCTCTCCTCAAATTCTGGCCTCTTGAGCATCCCTGATTTTAATTGCTTCACCATTGGTGACCATCCCTTCAGCTGCCAAGGCCCTACACTCTGGAATTCCCTCCTTAAAGCTCTCCTCATTTCACCCTCCCTCACCTTTGAGATGCTCCTTGACACCTACACCTTTGACTAAACTTTTGGTCATCTCTCTCAAGAGGCTTGGGATCGCGTTTCACATTATAACGCTCCTGTGAAGCGCCTTAGGACATTTTATCACATCAAAAGTGCTATATAAATGCACATTGTTATTTTTGTTTTTGTCAATGTGGCATTAGTGGCAACAGAATGGAACCCAGAGGAACTTACCTCCCCAGTAATGACAACGCTGAAACTTGCAACCTTAGTGGGAGCAGAAAGAGGCACCAAATGTTCCTCCAAATATTGACTGCATTCTACATTACTTATGAGCTTGTATACAAATCACTTTCAAGTTTTAGAGGAACTCAGAATGTCCAGTGTCTAAATCTTCTTTTACACACCCGTAAAGCTGCTTAAGACTTTAACAATGTTGGCTCGAGAAGATCAGCCTCAGTGAATAAATGCAGTGATGTGCATTGAGTGGCAGCTCTAACACAATGGTAGCATTCACACCTCTCGAGTCAAAAAGTCTCACTCCAGAGATTAGAGCCCAAAGTCTAGGCTGAGAGAGCACTGCACCATCAGAGGTGATGTCTTTCAGATGATCCTTTAAACTGAGGCCCTCTCCGCTCTCTCAGGTGGATGTAAAGGATCCATTGGCACTATTTTAAAGAAGAGCAGGGGAGTTATCCCCATTGTTCTGGCCGATATTTATCCTTCAATCAAGATCAGTAAATAGATTACCTGGTCATCATCATGTTTGGGGAAGCTTGCTATGCACAAATTGGTTGCCGAATTTCCGATATTACAACAGTGATCAATGCACCCTCTAATTGTTCTTCAGTTTGTGGACTGCCCCTTTAAGATTGCTGCACCGCATGCATCCATGCAGCTTAGAGGGAACTTTGACAGTGACTACACTTCCAATGTGCCTCCTTGGCTGTGAGGCACCTTGGGACATTGTGAAAGGTGCTATATAAATGCAAGTCTTTGATATCTGAGCTCAAAATCTTTACTGGTGCACATGGTATGTGTTGCTTGTGATAAACACGACAACAGACAAACTACTGCAACAGGCCCTCGTGGTTGTGCCGATGATATCTTAAGTTCTACTCCATCATGACTTGGGAGTGATGAATGGGGCTGTTGACTCTGCTAAGATCAATCTGAATGGCATTCCTAACTTCTGGAATAGCTGCCCCTCTCTCAGCTCTGTCAAATATATCTCAACATTCCATCAATCCTTCATTACTTGAAGTGTTCACCCCCCCAATTTGAGTCTCTGTCAGTTATATTCCTTTGCTGTTTCCTCCATATGCCACTATTCCATCCCATTTTATGTTGAAATTATCTGTAATAAATGGATTGCAGTTTAGCGGGAGCCCTACACAC
Organism: Carcharodon carcharias; assembly: GCF_017639515.1. Lineage (NCBI taxonomy): Eukaryota > Metazoa > Chordata > Chondrichthyes > Lamniformes > Lamnidae > Carcharodon > Carcharodon carcharias. Next base: position 157,748,978 of record NC_054477.1, read on the forward strand.
TATCTTCTTCAATGATGGATGTTATGTGATTGATAGAATGCTGCCGCTGTCTGGTTAAAATATCCACAGAATGTGATTGTACCAATAACATTTTTGTCCTGAACTTTCATAAACTGGTACCTCTTGTTCCTCTTCTTGAGGTTGAGAGCAGAGCATCGGTGATCTACAATGGGTCTAACCTTTCAACCTACCTCTAGTTATACATTACAGCATTAGTTCCATGCAAGTCAGAGGCAGTGACGATTCTACATGTTGGATGATGTGTACTAGCGTTGTTGGTCTTTGATGCTGTGGTGGTGTTGTCAGTGACAGAATAACCTGCAGTGCAGTACTGAGGGAGTGCTACATTGTTGGGGTTGCCTTGATTGTGTGCATGGGGAGGTTGTTTGTATGTGTAAACATGTGTTTGTGGAGGAGTGTCTGGGTGTGCAAGCATGTGTGATTGAGTTGGGGAGCACATTTTTTTCTATTCATTGATAGGATGTGGGCATCGCTGGCCAGGCGAACATTTATTGCCCATTTCTAATGGCTCTTGAGAAGATGGTGGTGAACTGCCTTCCTGAACTGCAACAGTGAAGGAACGGAAATATACTTCCAAGTTGGGATGGTGAATGGCTTGGAGGGGAACTTCCAGATGGTCATGTTCCCATGCGTCTGCTGCCCTTGTCCTTCTAGATGAAGTGGTCATGGTTTTGAAGGTGCTGTCTAAGGAGGCTTGGTGAAGTCCTGCAATGTATCTTGTAGATGGTGCATGCTGCTGCCACTGTGCGTCAGTAGTGGAGGGGGTGAATGTTTGTCGTTGGGGTGCCAATCAAGTGGGCTGCTTTGTCCTGAACTGCACTCATCCAGACAAGTGGGGAGTATTCCATTACATTCCTGACATGTGCCTTGTAGATTGCAGACAGGCTTTGGGGAGTCAGGAGGTGAGTTACTCATCGCACGATTCCTAGCCTCTGACCTGCTCTTGTAGCCACAGTATTTATATGGCTAGTCCAGTTCAGTTTCTGGTCAATGGTAACCCCCAGGATGTTGACAGTGAGGGATTCAGAAATGGTAATGCCATTGAACATCTAGGGGCAATGATTAGATTGCCTTTTGTTGGAGATGGTTATTGCCTGGCACTTGTGTGGCGAGAACGTTACTTGCCACTTGTCAGCCCGAGTCTGGAAATTGTCCAGGTCTTGCTGCATTTGGACATGGATGGATTCAGTATCTGAGGGGTTGTGAATGGTGTGAAGATTGGGCAATCTTCAGCGAACATTCTACTTTTGACCTTATGATGGAAGGAAGATCATTGAAGGTGATTAGGCCTAGGACACTACCCTGAGGAACTCTTGTAATGATGTACTAGAACTGAGATGACTGACCTCCAACAACCACAGCTATTTTCCTTCATGCTAGGTATGACTCCAACCAGTGGAGTTTTTCCCCTGATTCCCATCAACTCCAGTTTTGCTAGGGCTCCTTGATGCCACACTCAGTCAAATGCTGCCTTGATGTCAAGGGCAGTCACTCTCACCTCACCTCGGGAATTCAGCTCTTTTGTCCGTGGTTGAACCAGCTTTATGAGCGTTAGTGAGCAGGTTATTGCTGAGCAAGTGCCACTTCATAGCATTATTGATGTCTCCTTCCATCACCTTGCTGACGATGGAGAGTAGACTGATTAGGTGATAATTGGCCGGGTTGGATTTGTCCTGCTTTTTGTATACAGGATACACCTGGGCAATTTCCCACATTGCTGGGTAGATGCCAGTGTTGTAGCTGTACTGGAACAGCTTGGCTAGGGGTGCAGCAAGTTCTGGAGCTCAAGTCTTCAGGGCCCAGAGCCTTTGCACTATCCAGTGCCTTCAGTCGTTTCTTGATATACGTGGAGTGAATCGAATTGGCTGAAGACTGGCATCTGTGATGCTGGGGACCTCCGTAGGAGGCCAAAATGGATCATCCATTCAGCACTTCTGGCTGAAGATTGTTGCAAATGCTTCAGCCTTATATTTTGCACTGATGTGCTGGGCTCTGCCATCATTGAGGATGGGGATATTTGTGGTGCCTCCTGCTCCAGTGAGTTGTTTAATTGTCCACCACCATTCATGACTGGATGGACAGCATTGCAGAACTTAGATCTGATCCATTGGTTATGGTATCGCTTAGCTTTGTCTATTGCTTGCTGCTTATGCTGTTTGGCACGCAAGTAGTCCTGTGTTGTAGCTTCACCAGATTGATAACTCATTTTTAGGTATGCCTGGTGCTGCTCCTGGCATGCCCTCCTGCACTCTTCATTGAACTAGGGTTGATCCCCTGGTTTGATGGTAATAGTGGAGTGGGGGATATGCCAGGCCATGAGGTTACAGTTTGTGTTTGAGTACAATTCTGCTGCTGCTGTTGGCCCACAGCACCTCATGGATGCCCAATCATGAGCTGCTAGATCTGTTTGAAATCTATCCCATTTAGCATGGTTGTAGTGCCACACAACACGATGGAGGGTATCCTCAATGTGAAGATGGGACTTCGTTTCCATGAGGACTGTGTGGTTGTCACTCCTACCAATACTGTCATAGACAGATGCAGCTACAGCAGGCAGGTTGGTGAGGATGAGGTCAAGTATGTTTTTCCCCCTTGTTGGTTCTCTCACCACCTGCTGCAGGCCCAGTCTAGCAGCTATATCATCTAGGACTTGGCCAGCTCGGTCAGTAGTGGTGCTACCGAGCCACTCTTGGTGATGGACATTGAAGTCCCCCACCCAGAGTTCATTCCGTACCCTTGCCATACTCAGAGCTTCCTCCAAGTGATGTTCAACATGGACATGGGTGGTGGTGGCATGTGTTAATCAGCAGGAGGTTTCCTTGCCAATGTTCGGCCTGATCCCTTGAGATTTCATGGGGCCTGGAGTCGATGTTGAGGACTCCCAGGGTAACTCCCTCCTGACTGTATCCCATTGGCTGCCACCTCTGCTGGGTCTGTCCTGTCGGTGGGAGAGACATACCCAGGGATGGTGATGGTGGTGTTTGGAACATTATCTGTAAGGTATGATTCCATGAGTAAGACTATGTCAGGTTGTTGCTTGACTAGTCTATGAGACAGCTCTCCCAATTTTGGCACTAGCCCCCAGATGTCATTAAGGAGGACCTTGCAGGGTTGACAGGGCTGCGATTGTCATTGTCATAACACCAACTAGGAAACACCACCACCTGGAAGTTCCCCCCCAAGTCACTCACCATCCTGACTTGGAAATATATCACCGTTCCTTCACTGTCGCTGGGTCAAAATCCTGGAATTCCCTCACTAACAGCACTGTGGGTGTACCTACACCACATGGACTGTGGTGGTTCAAGAAGGCAGCTCACCACCACCTTCTCAAGGGCAACTAGGGATGGGCAATGATGCTGGCCCAGCCAGCGATGTCCACATCCCGTGATTGAATAAAAAAGATTCTGTTGCTTAGGTCAATACTGGATTATCCAGCCAGTTGCTTTCCTTTTAGACTGTCTCTTTTCATAGTTGAATGCAGCAGAGTGGTTTGCCAGGCCAATTCAAAGCCAGCTGTGAAGCTGGAGTCATGTGTAGGCCATGTGTGCATGTGTGTGTGCATGTGTGTGCGTGTGCGTGCGCATGTGTGTGTTTGTGTGTGTGTCTGTATGTGTAAGTGTGTGTGCGTGTGTGTGTGTGTCTATATGTGTAAGTGTGTGTGTGTGTGCACATGTCTGTGTCTGTGTGTGTGTCTGTGCCTGTGTGACATGTGTGCGTGTCTGTGCCTGTGTGCGTGCATGTGTATGTGTGTCTGTGTCTGAGTGCGTGTGTGTGTGTGTGTGTATCTGTGCATGTGTGTGTGTGTGTGTGTCTGTGCCTGTGTGCATGCATGTGTGTGTGTGTGTGTGTGTGTGTGGGGGGGGTTGGGAGGTGTTGCTCTCTCACTAAACACCTGCAGGACCAAAATCCTCCACCAGGCCTCACCTGGACAAGCACCTACACCTCTAGCTATTACAGTTGATAGAAAGACTTTGGAAGTCATTGAACTCTTGCCATATCTCAGCCGCTACCTTTCTGCGATGGCTACACAGAATACTCAAAGTCAAATGGGACAGGTGAACAAACTACAGCATCTTCACTGAAAACAATTCCTCCAACATCACAAGCAATGACCATGCAAAATCAACTCCGCTGGTCTGGACACTGCACCCACATGCCAAATAATCAGCTTCCAAAGCAGATCCTATTTTCACAACTTAAGGATGGCACCCGATCTCAAGGAGGACAGAGAAAACATTTTAAGGACAGCTTGAAGGCCTCATTGTAAAGGGGACAAATTGACATTCGTGCCTGGGAGGAACTTGCTGCAAACTGTACCATGTAGTAGTGCCTCATCCAACGAGCCGCAATACAGATGGAAACCGACCACATAAATTCTGCTGCAGAGAAACAACAAAAACAGAACGACAGAGAGCAGGACCCTGGCTCGAGAACTTTCTTTCCTCAGGGAAACCCTTGTCCCCTCTTCCCAAAAGTCTGTGGCTCCAGGATTGGCCTGCTGAGTCACCTTAGACACACAAATCATGAAGCGTGTGAGACATCATCCTTGCTTTGAGAGGCAGACATTGACAACAGTTGAGATGAGGATGATATTTATTAAGGTGTCCACCCTCTGGCTTGTGTACTTCTCCTTGATATGACTATGTTCACCATAGCTCCAGTAACCAGTTTCCTACTTTGTAATAGGTTGTGAAAGTCAAATTTTTCACTTAGGGATTTTTTAAAAGGTATTTATTACCAGCAACTGGGCAGTGTATAACAGAATCACAGAGTTGTTACCGCCCTGAAGAAGGCCATTTGGCCCATTGTGCCTGTGCTGGTTTTCTTAAAGAGCAATTCACCTAGAGCCATTCCCAGCCTTCTCCCCATAATCCTGCATATTCATCCTTTTCAGGTAATAATCCAATTCCCTCTCGAACTCCCCGATTGAACCGACCTCCACCACACCCTCAGGCAGTGCATTCCAGATCCTAACCACTCGCTGCCTGAAAACGTTTTTCCTTGCATAGCCATTGATCCTCAGGTCAACAAAAAAAAACCCATGGCACTGTTTTATTATCTGAAAAGGAAGCGTGTGCAGGGTTACAGGCAGAAGGTGGGGGAATGACACGAGGTGAACTGCTCATTTGGAGAGCCAGTGCAGACACGATGGGCCGAATGGCCTTCCTCTCTGCTGAAACAATTCTAAGGTTCTGTGATAAAGCCCTCCCTTACATCAAGGGGAGTGGAGATCTGGAACTCTCTCCACCAAAACAGCTGTTCAGGCTGGAGGTCAATTAAAAATGTCAAGACTGAGAGTGACAGACTCTTGTTAGGTAAGGGTTATGGGACCAAGGTGGAGGAGATGGGGTTATGATACAGATCCACCATGATCTACGCGAATGGCAGAACAGGCACAAGGGGCTGAACAGCCTCTTCCTGTTCCTACATTCCTACAATTACAAATATAGACAATCGATCATACAGCTATGTCTGATTGTTCTCCCACCTGACATCTATGAATATGCCTATCGGTTTTTGCATAGTGACCAAGGAAGCCATAACTATTTTTGTTCCCATAACTCAGGGGTGCTATAGCCAATTCCAATGCCTTTTCCAACTGTCTGAGCTAAGATCTCCTAACTTAGCACAGAGTGGAAACAGGGAGATCCCAAGTCTGCAAGGGACAGAGACGGTAGATTAGATTTTCCAATATATGAGATACTTTCCTTTAAGGCATTCTTCCAGCCCTCCAAACTAAGAGTTCTTTTTCATTTTTTCCCTCATTTATTTCATTTTCACTTGTGGTGGATTGTCCAAAATAACGAGCCATAAATATAAGATAGCCACTAATAAATCTCATAAGGGAAGATAGGAGAAACTTAAAAGTGGTGAGAATGTGGGACTCGCTATCACACGGAATAGTTGAGATGAATAGCTGTGTTTAAAAGTAAGTTAAATAAACATGTGAGGAAGAAAGAATTAGAAGGGTATGGTGATGGTATGGGATGGAATAGGGTGGGAGGAGGCTCGTGTGGAACATGAAGACCAGCATAGACTAGTTGGGCTGAATGGTTTGTTTCTGTGCTGTAAATTCCTATGTATTTCTATGTAAATAGTTTATACTTTCCTCAAATTAGTGTGATACACTAATTTAGTCAAGCCTGGTGTTAATATAATTCCTGAGGTGAAACTTTACGAGATACTGTTGAAATTGGGCGAGAGTGCAAAATGGTAAATTAGCGGCCCCTGGACTCTGACTGATTTCCTTTACCATTGGAGTCATTGCTGGAAGCTGATTGGCAGAGTGGCCTCCTTCTGTGCGATAATGGCTCTATGACAAAATGTATGCACGTGTTACAGATCGCTCAGGGTGTCTGAGTCACCGTGGCAACATGCACATTGGAGTTTGGAGCTATGAACAGTGATAGTAGAGGCTCCAACTTTCTTTCCATCACATGACTGATCAGGATTCTTTCCCTCTCTTACTGCCTGTCGTTGATGTATGTTGGTATTGTTGGCAGGTTGACACTCAACCTGTTTGGTTGCGTTATGAATCCATCTTCCTTGGCCATCATGTGGGGCTCAAGCCCAGGGTTTCTGGCTGAGAGGTAGGAACGCTACCCAATATTGTCACAGGATCTCTATCTATGATTAACTGTAACCCCCATATTTTTCTATGAGTATCATTAAAGAAAAATGCTTTTACCAGATGCTTATTTTAACATTTTAGCTCAAGGGTTGTTCATAGTTTGCATAGGCCTCTCTTATACTTGGTTTGCTTCTCTGGAGCTGTGACTCGGTGTGGTCAGTGCACTGCTAGTATCTTTCCATTTCTGGACTAACTCGTGCACTCAGCACAAAATACAGGCTCTACTACTGCTGGGAAGTTGCTCTTTATGAATCATCCTATATAAATCACCGAAGCTGACTCCTGCAATATCATGCCAAGGTACTGACCCACAAGTCACACACTTCAACAATTGGTGTTATGTAACATAGTCACTTCACACCTCACTTGCCAGGCATTTCTGATGATCCAATTGCCTGGATATTGCTGTTGATGTCCTAGTTAATGGGATAGCTCTGAGTCACCCTAGTGTTCAGAGATGACAAACAGAACTTTACTCACGGATTTGAGTCTGTGGGGTAAAATGCAATCTCCAATCTCTCATGCAACTAACTCACAGAATCACAGAATTTTAATGGCACAGAAGGAGGCCTTTCGGCCCATAGTGTCTGCATCGGCTCTCCAAATGAACATTATGTCCGAGTGCCCATATATACTCAGGTCTTTATGCTTCTGCACCCCCTTCAAAATTTCACCCCTTATTTTATATTGTCTGTCCATGTTCTTCCTACCAAAATGTATCACCTCACACTTCTCTGCATTGAACTTTATCTGTCACCTATCTGCCCACTCCACCAACTTGTCTGTGTCCTTCTGAAGTCCTACACTGTCCTCCTTGCAGTTTACAACAGTCTCAAGCTGCGTATCACCTGCAAACTTTAAAATTGTCCCCTGCACATCAAAATCTAGATCACTAATACATATCAGGAAAAGCAAGGGTCCCAATACCAACCCCTGGGGAACTCCATGACAAACCTTCCTCCAGCCCAAAAAATACCTATTGACCATGACTCTCTGCTTCCCATTTTCCAGTCAATTTTGTATCCATGTTGCAACAGTCCCTTTTATTCCATAAGCAATAACTTTTCTCACAAGTCGGTTGTGTGGCACTGTATCAAATGCCTTTTGAAAGTCCATGTACACCACATCAACAGCATTACCCTCATCAAACTTTTCTGTGACCTCTTCAAAAAACTCCCGCAAGTTAGTTAAACACAATTTCCCCTTTAGAAATCCATGCTGGGTCTTTCTTATCATCCCATATTTATCCATGTGACAACTAATTCTATCCCGGATAATTATTTCTAGAACCCTGCCCACCACTGAAGTTAAACTGAAACAAAAGCAAAAATAGCTGGAAAAACTCAGCAGGTCTGACAGCATCTGCGGAGAGGGACATAGTTAACGTTTCGAGTCCGTATGACTCTTCATCAGAACTAAGGAAATATAGAAATGAGGGGAAATATAAGCAAGTTGAGGGTTTTTCCAGCTATTTTTGTTTTTGTTTCAGATTTCCGGCATCCGCAGTATTTTGCTTTTATATTACTGAAGTTAAACTGATTGGTCTGGAATTGCTGAGCTTATCCTGGCAACCTATTTTGAACGGGGGTGTAATGTTTGCAATTCCACAGTCCTCTGGCAGCTCCCCTGAGTCCAGAGAAGAGTGATTAAAAGGCAGAAGCATTAATCCTCCTAATTAGGCATTACACACAATTAGGAAGCAGTTGTGTACCTGGAACACCACCAGGACAGTAAAGGCGAATGTTTGCTCAGCCAAATTGCTGCCTAATTTGGTGTCGCAGGGCAAGGATAGCCAGCTTTACAGAGCGAGGGTGGAATTGTTCAGATACGTTGGTGGAGGGCGTGAGCGGATAAGATGGCGAGAAGGCCAGGAATCGGTTTCACGCTGTCGTGAAAACTGTTTGCGATCGTCTGTTCCACCCGTCGACGCTGGGTCGGGTTACCCACCACTGAACGTCAGGAACCTAATTTCAACACTTTAGCATCTCATTATAAACCCTGCTCGCCGGAATCATCCCCCCCCCGACCCCCATCAAATTTACCGCCCATGTTGGTGTGACTGCAGAACGGCGTGCTTCATGGCTGCCTTTAAGAGGTGTGCACCTGGCGATCTGAACTTGGAGGGGAACTCGGAGGTGAGTGCATGTAACCTTGTGCAGCGCTTGCGAGTATAGCCGGTAGAGCGTCGAGGGAGAGGCGCCGCGCTTTCAGGGCCATGTCTTCACCGGAGCAGCCCCGGGCTGCAAGCATTGAGAAGTGTGTGCGCGGCTGCATTTTAAAGATGGCGGCTGGCGTGAAGAAGCGGCGAGGTTACGGCATAGCGGGCCAATTGGAGGGCGCCAGCCGGCGATCTGGCACGTTTCCTACGACTGCATAATTTATGAGGCAGGAAGGGGACAATACGGCCTGAAAACCCGCCATTGCGGCCGACGGGTAAAACGTCCTTTTCCCACGCCCGTTACTGCACAGGGCAAATCGGGGGCGATTCCCCCCTGAGTCCTGCAAGCGCTTTCACAGTGACACAAGTGGCGGAGAGTGCCAGTGTTCAAAAGGGTCCAGGGAGGGAGTTTCTGAGATAGGAGAGCTGAGGCTCCGCTATTGTGACAGGGCAAAGTGAGGGGCGAGACACCGAAAACCAAAATTGGAGTGGGAAATAGAGTGTGAGTGGAGGGAGGGCTGAAGACAGTCGGGGTGGAGGAGTGTTGAGTTTGATGGAGGGCGGAAGCTGGAAGGCCAGTAAGGGGAACATTGCAGAAAACAAAAGGTGGAGGTGACAAGAGCTTTGATGAGGACTTTGCTGAAGAGGCCCCCACCGGCAGGACAGGCCCAGCAGAGGATGCAGCACAGTGGTAGGCAGACAGGAGGAAGTTGCCCTGGAGATCCTCAACAGTGACTCTGGACCCCATGAAGTCTCATGGCGTCAGGTCAAACGTGGGCAAGGAAACCTCCTGCTGATTACCAGGTACTGCACCCCACCCCTCAGCTGATGAATCAGTATTCCTGCATGTTGAATACCACTTGGAGGAAGCACAGAGGGTGGAAAGGATGCAGAATGTTCTCTGGGTGGGGGACGTCAATGTCTATCACCAAGAGTGGCTCGCCAGCACCACCACAGACCGAGCAGCCGAGTCCTAAAGGACATAGCTGCTAGACTGGGTCTGCGGAAGGTGGTAAGGGAACCAACACGAGTGAAAAACATACTTGACCTTATCCTTACCCTCCTGCCTGCTGTGGATGCATCTGTCCATGACAGTATCAATAGGAGTAACCACCGCACAGCTGTTGCGGTGACAAAGTCCCATCTTCACATTGAGGATACCCTCCATCATGTTGTGTGGTACTATCACCATCCTAAATGGGATAGATGTTGAACAGATCTAGCAACTCAAGACTGGGCATCCATGAGGCACTGTGGGCCATCAGCAGCAGCAGAATTGTACTCAAACACACTATGTAACCTCATGGCCCGGCATATCCCCTACTCTCCTATCACCATCAACCAAGGGTTCAATGAAGAGTGCAGGAGGGCATGCCAGGAGCAGCACCAGGCACACCTAAAAATGAAGTGTCAGCCTGCTGAAGCTACAACACTGGACTACTTTTGTGCCAATAGCATAAGCAGCAAGTGATAGACAGAGCTAAGTGATTCCACAACCAATGGACCAGATCTAAGCTCTGCAGTCCTCCCAGCTGTGAATGGTGGTGGACAATTAAATAACTCACTGGAGGAGGAGGCTCCACAAATATCCAAATCTTCAATGATGGAGGAGACCAGCACATTAGCGCAAAAGATAAGGTTGAAGCATTCACAACAATCTTCAGTCAGAAGTGCTGAGTGGATGATCCATCTCAGCCTCCTCCAGTGGTCCCCAGCATCACAGATGCCAGTCTTCAGCCAATTTGATTCCCTCCGAGTGATATCAAGAAATCGCTGAAGCCACTGGATACTGCAAAGGCAATGGACCCTGACAATATTCTGGCAAGAGTACTGAAGACTTGTGCCCCACCCCTAGCCAAGCTGTTCCAGTATGGCTCCAACACTGACATCTACCCGGCTATGTGGAAAATTGCACAGGTTTCGTCCTGTACACAAAAAGCAGGACAAATCCAACCTGGCCCATTACCGCCCCATCAGTCTACTCTCCATCATCAGTAAAGTAATGGAAGGGATCATCAACAGTGCTATCAAGTGGCACTTGCTTAGCAATAACCTGCATACTGATGTCCAGTTAGGGTTCTGCCAGAACCACTCAGCTCCTGACCTCATTACAGCCTTGGTTCAAACATGGGCAAAGAGCTGAACTCCCGAGGTGAGGTGAGAATGACTGTCCTTGACATCAAGGCAACATTTGACCGAGTGTGGCATCAAGGAGCCCCAGCAGAACTGGAGTTGATGGGTATCAGGGGGAAAACTCTCCGCTGGGTTGGGGTCATACCTAGCACAAGGGAAGATGGTTGTGTTTGTTGGAAGTCAATCATCTCAGTACCAGGGCATAACTGTAGCAGTTCCTCAGGGTAGTGACCTAGGCCTAATCACCTTCAGCTGCTTCATCATTGACCTTCCTTCTATCATAAGGTCAAAAGTGGGATGTTTGCTGATGATTGCACAATGTACAAAATCATTCACAATTCCTCAGATACTAAAGCAGTCCATGTCCTAATGCAGCAAGACCTGGACAATATCCAGGCTTGGGCTAACAAGTGACAAGTAACGTTCACGCCACACAAGTCCCAGGCAATGACCATCTCCAACAAGAGAGAATCTAACCCTCGGCCCTTGAAATTCAATGGCATTACCATGGCTGAATCCTGCATTATCATCATCCTGGGGTTATCATTATCAGAAACTGAACTGGACTAGTCATATAAATACTGTGGCTAAGAGCAGGTCAGAGGCTAGGCGCCCTCTAGCGAGTAGCTCACCCCCTAATTCCCCAAAGCCTGTCCACCATCTACATGGCACAAGTCAGGAATGTGATGGAATAATCTCCATTTGCCTGGATGAGTGCAGCTCCAACAACACTCAAGAAGCTTGACACCATCCAGGACAAAGCAGCCTGCTTGATTGGCACCCCATCCTCAAACATTCACTCCCTCTGTGACTGGCAAACAGTAGCAGCAGTGCCTACCATCTACAAGGTATGTTGCAGAAACTCACCAAGGCTGCTTAGGCAGCACTTTCCAAACCCACGACTGTTACCATCGAGAGGGACAAGGGCAGCCGACATAAGGAAACACCACCACCTGCAAGTTCACCTCCAGGCCACACACCATCCTGACTTGGAAATATATCACCATTGTTTCACTGTTGCTGGGTCAAAATCCTGGAACTTCTGGGCTGTACCTACACCACATGGACTGCAGCGGTTCAAGAAGGCTGATCACCACCACCTTCTCAAGGGTAGTTAGATATGGGCAATAAATGCTGGCCCAGCCAGCAACACACGCATCCTATAAGGGAGTTTTTAAAAATTTAATTGGCCACCTTAGGGCCTCTATTGGTGGCAGGGAGGGAAGTTCGACCATGTGCCTTCCCGCCCAGAACTGGCAGAGGGCGGTTCTAATTTGCCTGCCCTTCCTGCCTCCAAGCTCGGCACCCCTATGAGCTGAAGATTCTGCCTGGTGTCCAGATTCATTGCCACTGTCCATTGAAAATGAAAATGTAGACAGTGCACACATTCTTTTTCTGATCATTCAGCACTTTAAATAATTATACCTTTAGTGTAGCAACTTGAATCATTTTATTCCATAGGCAAAACAAAAACCCAATAGTATTGGAGTGCTTGAGTAACAAATAGCTGCTTCGTTTAATGTTACTTAGACCTATTGATCTCTGGCGTTCATTCAATAAAAATGGTTTACCCACTCTTTCACTTGTATTAATCTTTGATCTGTGTGCTATGATGGCAGCCCGTGCTCCATGCTAACATTCCCATCTCTGCATTAAAAGGTCACGTATTCAAGTCCCACTCCCAAATCTTGAGCACGTAACCCAGGCTGGCACCCTGGTGTGATACTGAGGGAGCGCTGAGCTTTCAGAGGTGCTCTATCCATCCTCTCAACTGAATGCAAAAGATCCCACGGAGTCATTTTGAAGAGTAAGAGAGGAGCTCTTCCTCAAGTTCTGGCTTTAATTATCCTCAAACAACAGTGCTAAAAGAGATTATCTGGTTGTTATCATAATGCTATTTGTGGAACCTTGCTGTCAGCAAATTGGCCGCTGTGTTTCTTACAGCACAGCAGTGACTACGCTTCAATAAGTGCTTAATTGGCTATAAATTACTTTGGGACATCTGGAGATCCTCAAGGGCTCTACAGAAATGCACCTCTTTCTTTTTTATTTTGTTTTTGTGATGTCATGTTGGGGGCCATAATAAAATCACAACCTCTTCACCATCCCCCCCCCCCCGCCACCGTCATTTCTCACATCTCACAAGAGTGAAATCAGGCCCCCAGTATTCAATCCAATATGGTAGAAATATTTTATTTGCTACCAACACCCCATAGAAAAATGATCCCTAGTGTGATGTAGATATTTATGACTAACACACAGCAATGAGATAAATGGAGTTCGATTGAAGAGGAGTGGGACAAAGTTTATATGGAGCATAAGCACCAGTATTGACCAGTTGGACTGAATGGCTTGTTTCTGAGCTGTAAATACCTTGTAAAGCTTTGTAATTTGTAGTGGTGTTGGTTGAGGTATGAATGTTGGCCAGGATGTTGGTCAGGAATATTGGCCGTGAAATGCTATTGAAAATTAAAGGCTGGTTTGTATGTATTTTTAAATTATGTTTCAGTTGATATGGTTATCAGGGAGAGAGAGGCCAGTGATCGTGACAGAACAGCAGGCCTCTTTTTGTGCCGTCTCTGATTCTGTCATTTATTCTCTTCAGAAACAGATCAACGCTCTTTGGGATTTGGGTCTTGTTATAACGTGGCTGATGTTGTGTGCCCAGTGGATCAAATGCACAAGGGAAACTTGATCACATGTTCACAACTGGTTTGCAATTTATATTTTATTTTGAGATGTGTGCCCTGAATTCAGAAGTAATAAGACTATCACAACTTCAGAGGTTTTTAAAAAACTAAATTAAACACCTATTAACGAGACAAAGGATTTCAAGCACATACATTGGTCTACTAATTACTATGATTATAACTCTTGAAGCCCCTAATTAATTTGGCTCCCAGTAAAACCCCCATTAACACAGCAGTAAAACAACTAGATTTAAACAGTCCCAGGCAAAGCAAAATGATACCCTGGACAGTGATATTCAAAGTGAGTTTTCTCAGCTTTGGTTCCTGTTGATAGCAACTTGATGCACAGGGGCTGGGGGCTTTTCACACTTGGGTTAGACCTTAGAATTCCTTCTCCTCTTACACATAGTCTCATCTCCTTTATACATTTTTCTCCCTTTTTAATGTAAATTCCATTGTTCCAATATATCTTTGGAACTTTACTTTTCTCATAATCTGTTAATTTTGTCAGTAACCTTTGAGAAAAATAAACACACTGTTTAGCTTAGTTTTTTCTGGCTAGGTGTAACATCTTACCATCTCTTTGAAATTCAAACTAATCTAATTTATCTAAAAATGCAAATGTTCCTTACACCTCACTTTATAAAACTTCAGCCATGTTTACGTATTTAGCATTTCAAAGCTAGCTTCCCTTCTGATAACTCAAAATCTCCAGATCAGCTGCCTCTAATCAAATTAAATGCCCCCAACACACACACATGCATACACACAGAGAAACTAATCCAAACCCCACTATTAACCCAGTTTTACAATAAATCACAATAATATTATGAAAATTATTATATTTTCATGGCAGGTCTATTCTCTTCAAGAGCAATTAATTCCTAGGGTATCCCTGAATACGAAAATCACACTTGTCCACTTCCTATGGGTAGCAGCACCTAATCAGGAAACCCCCACATGTATTTTCCAAAACATCCATCCACTCTCCTTCATCTTACTCACTTCATGTCTGAACTTTCTTCTGAGCTTGTCACGATTTAAACTCACGGACTCTTATTCTGTATATTAAATTGGTTACACTATAAAATTCTTAAGATCTCCTTTAAAAACATTAAACTATCTACACACGAACATACAAACATACGAATTAGGAACAGGAGTAGGTGCGTCAGCCCCTCGAGCATGTTCTGCCATTCAATATGATCATGGCTGACCTGATTGTAACCTCAACTCCACATTCCCACTCACCCCCAATAACCTTCTCATCTTTGCTTATCAAGAATCTATCTAACTCTGCCTTAAAAATATTCAAAGACTCTGCTTCCACTACCTTTTGAGGAAGAGAGAAAAACTTTCCATGCTTTCTCCAGCTCCAGTTGCTTTGCAATATATGCTTCACTGTCAGGATATATCTCTGTCCTTTTATTTGGCTCTTTCCAAATTAACCTCACAGCGTTTGGCTAAACATGTCCCCCTTTTCATGAATTGATCCAGCACCAGACACTCCAAAGTCTACCAGCCTGATCAGCTAAAGCACAACATCTATCAGGAATAGCAGTGTGGGGGATTGGGACTTACCAACACCCCACTGACACTTCACTGCCCTTCCTAGGCATGTTCTAAAATACCAGGGGCAAATGATCAAAGGTGTTGTTGCTGAATGAAAACAGTACCTGCCAAACACCTGAAACAATTTCCAGAATAACCCAACCCAAACACCAAAAATGGAGGAAACTCCACGACAGATGTCACAACAATGAGGTAAAATAAAATCTTTCTCCAACAATGGGGTCTTGGTTGGCCTTTCTTATCACTGTCCTCCTATCGGTCATTAAGTTCAGATAATGGCCCCAGTTTTCTATCCTGCCACGTTGAAAATAATTTGCTTGCACTCTTTTGAGGTGAGGACTGATCAGCTGGCTGAGGACACAGTGCCCTGCTTAAAAATCCCAAACCTAAATTCCCCCAAACACTTATCAATAAGGAAAGGTAGGCTGGAGTCATTTTCTTGGGAATGGAGGAGGCTGAAGGGAGATTTAATTGAGCTGTATAAAATTATGAGGGTCTTAGACCGAATGGATAGGAAGGACCGATTTCCCTTGGAAGAGAGGTCAAAAATCAGGGGGAACAGATTTAAAGCAATTGGTGAAAGGATTTGAGGGCAGTTGAAGAGAAATGCTTTCTCCTAGGGCAGAATTTTACTGCCCATTTAGGCAGGTACAGGGCTGTAAAAGGCTGCGAGACATTCTAAACCCCACTGGCTTCAGCGGGAACGTAAAATCCCACTGTGGTAAAATCCTACCCCCAGAGATTGATGGGGGGTTGGATTTCATGGCCTAAAAGGGCAATAGAGGCAGAAACCCTCCTCACATTTAAAAAGCATTTGGACATCCACTTGAAGTACTGTAACTGACTGTGGACCAAAATCTGGAAACTGGGAGGAGGCTAGATAACTTGTTTACAGCTGGCATTGACATGATGGGCCAAATGGCCATTCCTGTGCTGTAGTCTTATATAATTTGCTGGTATTTCGGAGTTAGAAACATTCTCACTTTTTCTTTTCTGTCATTTCTATAAACAGTTTTACCTAGGAAATAATGAGGTTAAGTCCCTGGAAAGCTTCGATTTTCTCCAAAACCCTCTTTCTCTTCAGTAATCTACGCCCAATGAAAGACTCCACAGTTGCACAAGATTTCAGTTTGCACGTGTTCCCTCCAAAATACAGAAGGATAAGATTATGTAACTACGGGCTGCATCTTCCAGTCGGCGATTGGGGACATGGGGCACACTCGCCAATGCATAAAATGATGTGGGGTGGCATCAGGCATGCACCCCAATATCACCCTGCGTCAATTAGGTTTTCAGTTCGGCAGGCGCACAGCCGGTTCAGCTGCCCATCCACCAAACAGTCAAAGGCTTATTAAGGCCATTAAAAAAGTAATTAAACTGATTAATGGACCTGCCCGTCCAACCTTAAGGTTGTCGGGCAGGCAGAGGGTCCAGACAGCCTTCAGAAAAAACAGGAAACCTCATCCACGGGCGGGATGAGATTTCATGAGGGTATTAAAATTTGTATGGAAACGTTTAAATAAAGGAAGTTGACATGTCCCAGCTCATGTGACGGTGTCACACGAGGGGACATGTCAGGAATATTTTTTTCTGCCTTAGGTGAAACTTTGAACTTTGAGCCGATCTCCCTGAGGCGGCGCTTTGCCTCAGGGTGATCTGTGTGCTCTTTTGCAAAAGAGCGCACTCCCAGCTCAGGGAACACCTCCCCACCAACCCCCAACCCGACCGCACTGGGAGCGCTCAGTGCTTCCGACCGGACATCACACTGGGTGGGCCTTAATTGGCCCGCCCACATAAAATGGCACCGCGCCCCCAATGGGGGGGGGGGCACCAATCAGAAACCCGTCCACCTGTGCCCGCTCCCACACAACCCCAACGGGGGGAAAAGTGCTGCCCTATTATCCACATTTTTTACCCTTCATTATACTTAATTTCCTATGCTAATGTGTCAGTTGTACCCAATTACCTTTTGAAAAGTGACTATAGGTGATGGTATAATGAAAACTTCTGTTCAGCCTTGTTCCTATACTCTTTCCTTCCCTTTCCCAAGATATTTCGCTTCTGAAGGTTTGCTGTGATATCAGCCAGCCTTACAATAGATGCATAACAGCCTCAGCTGATGCATGGGTGATAATGTAGAGTTGTCACAACATTAGGAATTACAGCAGTGACAAAGTTTGCATCTTTGTGTTGTTGCTGCTAATGTAAAAACACTGGCAGGCTAATAGAGGCTGAATTGTTAATTTGTTAATGCACAACACATTCTCTCTTTCAGTGTCTCAAGGGAGTTGATTAATTCATTTCAGTTGGAGGCACAAAAGGCAAGTTGAAGCTGCCAGATGCATTGTGCCTCCGACCTGTATCAATGCAGGTCTCCCCAATCTTTCAAAGCATTAGAATAGACCTGCTGACTGGCAGCCAGCAAGATGTGGAGATCATTATGAATCCACAGTGGGGGAACACATTCAAAATAATGTGACCCTTGAAGCAAATAATGGACACGTAAACAACTAGCCTCTAGGAGTCCAAATGGTGAGTGAATTTTGATCCTTACTGCACCCTGCACATCTGGTTGTTGTCGAGTGCCAGAGACACAGCTGCATATGGGCTTCTGTCAAAGGATCTTTGAGGTTTATTGCCTTCTTACCTATCCATGTCTTTGTCAACTTCAAACTCAACCATTCCAATGGTCTCCTGGCCAAATCTCACCTTGCACCCACCTTAAACTTGAGCTCATTCAAAACTCCAAGGCCAGAATTTTACGCTCACACCCAGCATGTTCTGAGACAGGGTGGGGGAGAGCGTTAAATTGCACAGATAGGATTCCCTCCAGGTTCCCACCTACTCTGGCCTGGTAGCGATTTTACGTTGGAGTGGGCGAGGCCTAGGAAGGGAATCCCTCACTTGCCCAATTAAGGCCCTTAAGTGGCCACTTATTGGCCAGTTAAGGCCTTTGCCCACCCAGATTCAATTTTTAGATAGGCGGGCAGATGATATCTCAGGGAGGGGAAGACGAGAATTAAACTGAGTTCAATCTCAGTTGGGAAGTCGGGGGTGGGGGGTGTGCCTCCATCAGAAGGCCCCTACTGACTGGGGGCAGCTTCCCTTAGGGCCCGGTGACCTTCGTCCCTCCCTGCCCCCTGGCCTATCACTTGAGACCCCGATTGCCCCCCTCGCGATCCCCCCCCCCCACTCCTCAAGACGTTGCCTACCCTCCCCGCCCTGGGACCCCTGCCACTTGACTTGTCCTCCAGGTCCTGGGACTTTGTGCCAGGCAGCTGCCGGCAGTGCCTCTTCCTCTTCAGGCCGCCGCAGTGCTGTACTACAACCCTCTGAGATCTCTTCACCCCTCCAACTCTGGCCCTTTGCTCATCCCTGAGGCCCTTTGTCTCCCCCATTGGCAGCCATGTCTCCCGTAGCAGAGAGGGGAAGACTAGCCGAGAAAGGAGTGATGGTTAGAACCGAGCACCCTTTCATAAACGTAACGTTAAGGCCCCAATCCTCCATCCCCACCGCGCTGGGGCCAATGCAGGGGATGTGGCGGACCAGCCTAAAGCCCGTTGACTCCGCCGGACAATCCAGTGGTGGACGGGGCCAGAAAACCCCACTCTACGTGGGGTGGAGTTTCCCCTTTGAGTGCAGTTGGAGTTCCGTATGGAAACTGCACTCAAAATGATGCTAGTTTTGAGAGTCTCTTTTTTTTTTAAGTTTCCACTCAAAGTAATTTCCTCATCAGCAGATGTAAAATCTGCCACTGAGCGTAACTGAGCAGTATTTTAGAACGTCATGTTATTGTTAGATAATGCTTTGCTTTAAAAAAATATATTCCTTGACATATTTAAGACCGGTAAGCTGACGCAATTTGGCCAATACAGCTTCTGGTCTGATTCCTTTTTTATTAACTAATGGAAAAGGCTTGCAGAACCTCGATTTGTGCTAAACATAATTTGTGCTTGGAAATCTGTCACCTTTGTGCTGCTTGTGGCCAATTTTGGGGGCGTTGAGCTGAATAAAATGACATAACCAGCAGGATCTCCAGGCCCAGCCACTTAGTTTAATAACTCAGCATCAACATTACAATACATGGCATTTTTGTAAACCGGACAGAATTGAAAGGTCTACAGGGAGGGACGAGGGAAGGAGCAAGACTTGACAGGAGCTTCCATAATGCCATCATCGTTAACCGTTTTTCGGCAGGGTAATTGTGCACAGCTGCCACACCAGTATAGGAAATGGGGGTAGAATAAATAAAGCTAACAGTTGCAAAACCTTATTCCGCTGTTGTCTTGTGAGAACACCTGCAAACCGTAAGGGTGAGCTGACAGTTAGCGGGGCAGAGTGAACTGCAGAAGGAGAAGGTTGAAGAGGGACCATGCTGTCCACTGATATCCACCTGCCCTCTCAGGTGGATGCAGAAAGGTCCCACAGCGCTAAGTCAAAGAGGAGCAGTGGAATTCTCCTCAGCGTGTCCTGGCCTATATTTATCCTGCAGCTAACACCATAAAAGCAGATATCCATAATCATAATCAAGTTATCAGATTGTTGTTTGTGAGCTCTTGCTGTGCAAAGGATTAAGAGCATTGAATTCAATATAGAGTAATACTGGATAAGGTGTAAAATGTTCCATCTGTCTCTGAGTGTCCCCCCCCCACCCCACCACCACCCACTCAGTTTTAACTAGGCATGTAATTTGCTATCAGTCCTGGTTGCTTTCAGGTCAATCAGGCTAGATCCCAGTATGTTCATTCAAAAGAAAGTCAACTAACAGAGAGAGCATTAGCCAATGCAAACTGCTTGTGGTCTGAGCATTTTTAAAATCCTCCTTAGCCAATCCTGTTGAAGCTAACTGAAACGGAGTGCTAAATTCTGAGCCCCTGCCGGCGTAGTGAGCGGGGGCTGTGAGAACTAAAAAAAGTAGCCCCACCCATCGGGGCCATTTTTTGCAGAGGTGAGATGGGGCACAGCAGGGCCTAAAGTGTAGCGTCAAGGCCGATTAAGAGCCAATCGAGGCCAATTAATGGAAGCTAATTTTGGATTTTCCAGTTGGTTTCCAGGATCCTCCAGGGGGTGGCGGGGGGTGTGGGGCAGGTCTGGTACAGTTTGGCTGCCTGGAGAAATCCTCCCTAACCTGTCCCCACACAGAAACAGTCACAGGCCACCCTTTAGAGGGGCTCCCCTCATCTCACCCCTTCCCCCAACCTCCACCCCCTCCCCACTGCCACAGTGGTGACCTGGCTACAAGACTCATTTTCCTGTGTAAGATTTCAAGAGGTTGGTGAGAGGGAGCCTCCATGTTGAAACACCTTCTCAGTTACCTACCCCTCTATTGCAACCTGCTACTCCTTTCAAGCTGGGAAGGCCTCTGATTGGCTCACCAGCCTCAAGAGCCTGTCGGGCATCCTTTAATGGACGATGAGCCCAATTCCAGACCAAATAAGGGGGTAGCCTCATGAAAATCCCAATGAGTAACTGCTTCCTCACACCCTACCCACCACTCCACCACCACAAATCATCTCCCACCACCCCACCACCCCACCCCCCCTCCCCACCCCTCATCCCCCACCACAGGCATGTTTGGCACCCAGAAGCAGCGCTGACCTATGTTTCCTGATCCCAGAGAGAAAATCCTGCCCAGAATGTACATTTTGGGATGGATAATTAATCTGTTTGATAGTAGGGTGGATCATTAGCAGGCGGTGGCTCATAAAATACTGCAGAAAGGATCGTCTTTTCCTTGGGAAGTTCTTGAATTGGGCTGGGAATTTCCAGGAAGCTGTCAATAATGTAAATCCACCACAATCCTATGGCATTGTCCTGCTTCAGATCTGCCGTCCGTACACTAACTGTAAACTAAGCCAGGACCCTTTTTTACTAAATTTGAGAAAGGCTTCTGTGTCCGCTGAATCAAAGAGAGTTTTAGACTAACTAATGAGGCAATTGTCACAATATTAGCTGGGATTGAGAGGTCCTGTTTTGCATTAGCACCAATCAAAATGGTGAAAACGAAAGGATACACAGGAGACGTTCCTAGTTTTTCTTTCCAAATAAATTTATTTTGAAAAATGTGCTGTTCCTGGTTAATAGTATAGTCATGAGTCTTGTTAAAGCAACATTCCAATTTTCAGCTGAGAGTCTAATTAAAGTTTCACGAAGCTATTAATGTATATAATATTATTGGAAAATATTTTTCTTTTAAAATAGAGGTTTAGTCAGTGGGTGTGTCTTAATTGGACTAAAGCCAGCTAGTTTGGGTGCTTTGATGTGTACTAGTTTTGGTATGTAAGAGAGATAGAGTGCAGAATTTTCTACCTGTCGGGTAGGTGGGCCTGACCCAATCTCCGGTTGGCGGGGAGCCGATCCCCACCAGAGAAGTGGGCCCCACCGCCATTTTACATGGGCGGGCCAATTAAGGCCTGCCCAGTGTGACATCCGGTGGGAAGTGCTATGCACGGGCAGGGGGGATTCCCTAAAGTGCCCTCTTTCTCACATGTGCACGAAAGAGCGCACATCTCCCTGAGGCTAAGTGCAGCCTCAGGGAGATCGCTTCCACTTTGAACAATATTAAAAATAGAAAAATAAAAGTCCCTAAAATGCCCCCCTCATGTGACAATGTCACATGGGATGGGACGTGTTCATAATTTACAGGTGAACTTTATTAACATTTTTAACACCCTGCATGAAACCTCATCCCGCCGCTGGATGAGGTGTCATGGTTTCTCTATTTGCCGCTGGGGCTCCTGGCTGACCAGCCAATGTTAAGGTTGGGCGGGCAGGTCCTTTAATTGTTTAAATGATCCTGACAATGGCCTCAATTGGCCATTGACAGATCGATGGGCCCGCAGCTGATTTTGCTGCACCCACGCCTTGATGAAAATTTAAATGGGCGGGGTGATGTTGGGGGTCCCGCCCAATGTCATCCCACGTCATTTTATGTGCCAGCGAGTGGGCCCTGCCCCCTGCTCGCCAATGGCAAAATTCTGCCCAGAGTGTATTTGCATTTTTGAAATAGAGCATTCAAGAAATGGTGTGAAAGCTGACATCTATCTAGCAGCTACCAAGCAATATGTTTATATTACTAATAAAATTGGTACTATGAAAGGGGTTTTATTGTTCGAAGAGGCTGGTGATGCAATGAGAATTTACATTCAATGGGCTGTGGTAGGTTCAACAGTTTTTGGGTGTGCAGAGCAGAGACAATGTAAGATCTAAGCCTGTAAGTCCACCATTGTGTCTGCAAGGAAGCAAAGTGAGAGGAACCTCATTTTGAATTTGTAAGGTGAAAATGCTTTGGCTGGTGTCTGGTTAAGTCTAAGGGTTGCTGTTGCCTTAATGGATATTAGTCTGGGAATTTGTTAAAAGTTATGATTGTCCTAATTTGTAGCCATGTGTATATACATTTTAACCTGTTAAGTTAATAAAATGTTTCGATTAGTTTAATGTAAAACCTTGAGAACTGGTGGTCTGATTCCTGAATTTAGAGCTGCATCTCAAACATAACACAAAATTATAGGTTATGACGTTTGTTTAAAGTTTCCCTCTGGGGTTTTTAAATAACTCAGCTTTACCAACTGCATCCGTCATAACAAAAGCAACATTCCAATTTTCAAGTTGAGAGTCTTGTTAAAGAGACATTCCAATTTTCAGTCGAGAGTAATTAAAATAAATTCATTATTGATTAAAAATGTAATTAATTAATTAATTATCGCTTGACATAAGTCGATGACTGAACAACAAAACTCTTTGGCAAATGTCAGACCAACATGCATCTCACTGTAATTTTTTTTTAACTAGTCCACTGTCATTGTCAGTGGGAGCTAATCGCTGATATCTCTCAAAGACCAGGCAACTACTACTAAAGGAGTTCTTCAGTTAGTTGTATTGTGCTGTGCTCACCAATGTTTCAATAATCCTCAACATGTAAATACAATTAAAAAGACAAGTAGCGTATTGATTATAGGTAAAACCTTTCCTACTGCTTTTAGGGGTCACGTGACTATACAGATGAAACAGCCCTAAGCGCAGGTAAACTTAGGAGTGGAGCTTTTCTACTTATGGGCCTGGTTCAAGCATGTAGCTTCCACAAGAGCTCTGTAAATAAAGTTATCTGTTTCAAGTAAGAAACCTGGCCAATACGCCAATTTATTACAGTTGGCGACGAGGATAAATTGCTCTGACACTGCACCTCTCGCCCTCATGAATGTGAGTACATGAATTCTTAAGGAAAGAAAGTAAAGTATACTCACCAGTCACAACACTCTTGGCAGAATTGACCCTTATGACTCGTCCATTGAAGACTGGAGCCAGTACATAGAGCGTCAAAGTTTTTATTTCGTGGCAAATGAAATAACAGCAGAAAAGAAGCAGAAAGCAATTCTTTTAAGTGTCTGTGGTAGCAAGACATATAACCTCATCCACAGTCTGACGGCCCCTAACGCGCCCAATTCTAAATCTTTTAAGGAGCTGGTAGACCTCGTGAATACACATTTCCAGCAGAAGCCATCAGCAATTATGCAGAGATTTAAGTTTATCTCCAGAGTAAGGGCCCCGGGAGAGTCAATCGCAACTTCTATTGTGAGTTTGAAACAGTTGACTGAGCACTGCGACGTCGGAGATATGCTCAACGACATGTTGTGGGATTGTTTGATTTGAGGTGTACACGATAACGCTGTTCAGCGCTGTTTACTTGCAGAAGTTAATATTGGTTTGAAGCACGCCATGGAAATGGCGCTAGCAATGGAGAGTGCCAAGAGGGACTCGCAGGCTTTACAGGGTGTGCAACATGGTGCCGATCTTCAGTTAGGGCAGGAACCTACTGCCGAGCGTGGCGTAAAAACCAGAGAGACAGCTGCAAAGCAGGAAACAGTCTCTACACTTAAAAAACAAAAAGGCATAGTGGAAGTATCTCACCAGCAATTCAAAAATTAATTTGTTACTGATGTGAGGGGAACCATGTACCAGAAACGTACGGATTTAAAGAGGTAAAATGCCACTACTTTCACAAAAGAGGACATGTAATAAAGCAATGCAGGGCGAAATCAAGGCAGCCAATCAGACAGCAAACGAAGATGATTGAAGTGCACAATATAACTGAACCAGAAGCTGCTGATGCTGATACCTATTTCCTGTACAATGTCAAAGCATTGAAAACTGAACCAATCACCATCACTCTTCAAGTGGATGGGAAGCCTCTAGTCATGCATGTAGACATGGGAGCCTCGACCACAGTAGTAGGAGAACTCACATTTAAATGCCTAAATGAAGGGACCCAGCCACTGAATATGAAGCAAACCATGGCTCAGCTGATGACATACACTGGAGAGTCAATACAGGTGAAAGGCATCGCCACAGTACCTGTGTCCTACAGGCAACAGACAGACCAGCTTCCAGTGATCATTGTAACAGGTGAAGGACCTAGTCTTCTGGGCCGTGATTGGTTAAAAGAAATTAAGCTCAACTGGTCAGAAATATTTCAAGTGAGGACAAGAGGAATTCCTAAGCTGTTAAGGAAGTACAACAGTGTATTTTGTGATGAATTGGGAAAGATAAAAGGCTTACAAGCAAAAATATGTGTAGATTCGGAGGCAACACCCTGTTTTTTAAGGCCAGACCTGTGCCTTTTGCCCTAAAGGAGAAGCTGAATGCAGAATTGTGCTGCTTAGAGAAGCTCGGCATAATCCAGCCAGCCCAATTTTTGGAAAAAGCAGCGCCCCTAGTCCCTGTAATGAACCAGATCAAACTATTCGCATTTGCAGAGACTACAATTAATTGTGAACAAGACTACTAAATTAGATAATTTTATATCCTGAGGATTGAAGATCTGTATTGCTAAGCTAGCTGGAGGAAACTCTACACCAAGCTGGACATGAGCCATGCATATCAGCAGCTAGAGCTGGACAGCACAGCTAGAGTGTATGTAACCATCAACACGCACAAGGGCCTGTACCAATATACACACTTACCCTTTGGTGTATCATGTGCCTGTGCAATCTTCCAAAGGACCATGGAAAGCCTATTGCAGGGACTTCCCCGAGTAGTAGTGTACCTGGATGATGCCCTGACCACAGGATCAATGGAAGCTGAACATTTGGTCAGACCAGAAGAGGTTTTAAAAAGATTTTTGGAAGCTGGTGTACGATTGAAGAAAGAGAAGTGTACTTTCCAAGCGGCTGAAGTCATTTATTTGGGTCATTGAGTGGATGATCCAGTGGAGGAGAAAGTCAGGGCAATCAAGGAGGCAGCATCTCCAACAAGTGTCACTGAACTCAAGTCTCTTTTGGGCATGGTAAATTAGTACAGTCGCTTCTTGCCAAAGTTGTCAACAGTGTTAGCCCCTTTACACTTATTATTGAGAGAGAACCATCGTTGGTCATGGAAGGTGCAGCAAGAAGCAGCCTTCGTAAAAGTCAAGAAGCTACTACACACATCATGCCTACAAGTACATTATGGCCCATCAAAAAAATTAATTTTAACTTGTGCTGCATCTCCCTATGGCATGGGAGCTGTATTGTCACAAAGGTTGGAAGATGGCCCCAAAAGGTCAATCGGCTATGTCTCCAGAACCCCCTCTGCAGCTGAGAAGGATCATTCACAACTTGATAAGGAAGGTTTATCCGTAATATTTGCAGTCAAGAAATTCCATCAGTATCTGCATGATCGACATTTCACCATAGTGTCAGATCATAAGCCACCAATGGGTTTATTTAGTGAAGATAAAGCAATTCTGCCAATCGCCTCAGCCAGAATTCAACAGTGTGCTTTGATTTTGTCAGCAAATGAGTACACCTTTATGTACCATCCGGGTGTGCATATTTCATTGTACGTGCTCCAGTGCCACAAGAAGTTGTACTTGTGTTGAATTTCTTGGACTCTTCACTGGTCTGTGCAAAGTAAATAAGGAAATGGGCAAACAGGGATCCAGTTTTGTCAACGGTCCGAGACCAGGTATTACAAGGATGGTCAAATGCACCAGTCTCTGAAGAGATGAGACAATTCCATGCCTGTAAAACTGAGCTAAGTTGTCAAGATGGGATCCTATTGTGGGAATCAAGAGCCATTGTCCCTTCGCAATGAAGAGAACCACTCTTGACAGAGCTTCACGGTGCATATTCAGGCATTTCGAAGATGAAGATGTTTGCGCGAGGCTATGTCTGGTAGCCAGGTATAGACAGTGATTTAGAAAAAATCATTAAACACTATTCCAGTGTCAGCAACAACAGAAGTTTCCCATTTCAGCTCGACTGCATCCGTCGGTGTGGCCTGGTCGACCCTGGGTTAGACTACATATAAACTATGTAGGTCCATTTTTAGGTACCACATTTTTATTGATCATCGATGCACATTGTAAGTGGATGGATGCGCCTGAAGTTGGATCACTGACATCAAGCGCAATTATTGAAAAGCTGCACCAATGTTTTAGTATACATGGCCTACCAGAAGTCATTGTTTCAGATAACGGTACTGCCTTCAATACTACAGAATTCCAGAGAGTCATGAGTTTAAATGGAATTAAACATATTAAAACAGCACCATATCATCCCTCATCTAATGGATTAGCAGGAAGAGCAGTGCAAACTTTCAAATCAGGGATGAAGAAGCTATCCAAAGGAGTGTTAGAAACTCGAATTTCATGTTTTCTGCTCAATTTTCGTACAACTCCTCATGCAATGAGGGTTCAACATCTCCAAAGAAGCGTCACACAGACTCAAAACATTAACTCTGCTTCTCTCTCTATAGATGCTGTCAGACTTGCTGAGTTTTGTCCAGCATTTTCTGTTTTTATTCCAGGCTCACCACTATCTGAGCTACTGATGAAATGCCGCCTTCGTACAAGGTCAAATCTGGTGTTTCCAAAGTTAGAGGGGAAGGTGGAGAAGAACCAGAGCGGCCAGAAAGTGAATCATGGGGAAGAATTTTCAGGTTGGCGAGCGGGGGGCGGGGCGGGGCCTGCTCGCCGAGGCGTAAGATGACTCGGGGTGATGTCAGGCATGCGCCCTGATGTCACCGCGCGTCACTTAGATTTTCAGTTCGGCAGGCGCACATCCGACACGGCCATGTGCCTGCCGAACTATCAAAGGCCTATTGAGGCCATTTAAATATCAATTAAAACAATAACCTGAGCTGCCCGCCCAGCCCTAAGATTGGTAGGGGGGCTGGCAAAGAGCCCAGGTGGCCTTCGCATTTTCCACAAAACCTCATCCACGGGCGGGCTGCGGTTTCATGAAGGGTTTATATGTTAAATAAAGAATTTTCAAACATTTGATAAACATGTCCCAGCTTATGTGATGCTGTCACACGAGGGGACATGCTTAAATAATTTTTTTTTGACTTTAATAAAAACTTATATTCCAAACTTAATCTCCCTCAGGCAGCTCCATGCCTCAGGGAGATTTCTGTGCTCACTTGCATGCATGCACGAAATAACGCAGGCCCCGACTCAGGGAATCCACCCACCCGCACAGGGAGCGCTCAGCACTTCCAGACGCGCATCACGCTGGGCAGAACTTAATTGGCCCGCCCACGTAAAACGCTGGCGCGGCCCCGATTGGGGGTGCCGACCGGGTTCGCTCCCACCCCCGCTCGCCCCTGCACAACCCCCCCAACGGGGGGAAGTTTCTGCCCATGATATTTATAGCAAAGCTCAAAAATTTACTGTGGAAGAGACAGTTTATGTGCAAAATTTTGGAAATGGACTTAGTTGGGTTCCTGGTACAATTGTCTCTGAAACTGGACCTTTGTCATACTAAGTGGAAGTGCAAGACCAGATTGATCAAAAACATGTGGATCACCTAAGGACTAGAGAGACATTCCAACAAACAGTCATTCGATCTGCAATTGATGCCAAACCTTTAACCCCTGAGGTGCCAGATTGACCTAGAATAGACATACCTGATGTCTCTGTTGAATTACGTAATTCTGAACGGCCTTTGTCTAAGAATGTCCCTGATGCTGCAGTCCCTGATCATGTCAATCCAGTGGGAGAATCTCAAGCCTTAGAGCTATGTCACTCTAACCGAATTAGCAAACCACCTCAGAGACCTAATCCATAATCGCATGACCTATACATATATATATATATATGGATTAAGGTATCCTTGTAACTAAGAAATGTCAAAAAATTAAAGGGGGAGGAATGTAATGATTGTTGGTAAAAACTTTTCTACTGCTTTTAGGGGTCATTGATTATACAGGTACTGATTGTACAGGCGAATCAGCCCTAAAGGTGAGTAATCTTAGGGGTGGAGCTTTTCTAGTTGTGGACCTGGTTCGAGCATATAGCTTCTATGAGAGCTCTGTAAATGAAACTATCTGTTTCAAGTAAGAAAATTATCCAGTACGCCAAGCTTATTACAAGTAGTAAACAGTTTAAATGCTCTCCAATGTCTTACTCAGTAGATAGCACTCTTGCCTCTAAATCAGAAGGCAATAAATCCTGTTCCACTCCACAGACTTTAGAACAAAAACCATACTTGGAATTCCCGATGTAGTGCTGAGGGTGTGCTGCAATGTCAGGCTCAGTATCATGTCTCCAATGAGATGTCACACTGAGATGTCTGCACCCTCAATTGGATGTAAAAGATGCCAGGGCACCAATTTTGAAGAGGACTAGAGAAGTTCTCCCCTGGTTCCTGGTCAACATCTGTCCCTCTACCAACATTCTAAACGGAACAGATTATCTTGTCACCCTCACATTGCTGTTTGTGGGAGCTTGCTGTGGGCAAATTGGCTGCCTGTTCCCTACATTAAAACCAGGATGATAGGCTGAAAGGACTTTATTGGTTGCAGGTGCTTTGGGACATTCTGGTAAGGTGAATGATGCTATAGAAATTCAAATCTGTCTTTTTTTCTCTTTACTCAGAAATCTCATGGTGGTTAATTCAATCTGGGGGTGCGGTCAGTCTTGTGGGCGGGGCCAGCTTCAAGCATAAATTTTTAAAACCAGCACAAATGATTGATTGGGGAAACTCGATTTGGGCTGAGCGTAATCTACACTTGAAATTCCACAACCTGGTCCAATCCCAAACAGTTTAGGCAGGATTTTTCATGAATTGGCTGAGGTGGGAGTTTTCCCCTCACTTGAGAGGAAGTCCCACCTCAGAGAGCTGCCAGACATTCTGACTGGCCAGCAGCTCTGTGGTCTCAGCAGCACCACAAGGAGCAATGGCTGCTGCTGGGACTATAGGCAGTCCCCAGATTCTAAGTGCCAGGACCCCAGGACCAGGGAAATGTGGGGATCTTGTTGCTCTGGTTGGGGGTGAAAAAAGAAGGGATGGGGGTCATTCTGGAAAGGCCAGGATGGGGGAGAGGGCATCTTGGGGTGGGGAGCTCAGACTTTGGGCAGCAGGGGGGCCTGACTTAGAAAGGGCACCAGTCATGGAGCCCCCTCTTCCAACCATCCAGGCCGAACCCTGAGCAAATTCACTGACAGTGCTTTCCCCGCATCCCAGATCTCCTCCCACCAGCTTCAAAATGGTGGCGGGGCCGGAAGCAGTCTTTAATTGGCCACGTAAGAGCCTTCATTGGGGAGATGGTGGGCGGGCTACCGTAGGTCTTCCCTGACCCCACAAAATTCCTGGCGGGTTGGGGGTGGGTGGGTGGGTAGTGGGAAGGCCACCCAGAGAATTTGATGCCCTCCCCATCTGTCCTGCCTGCAAACCTGTGGGCACGCGCTTGTAAAATCCTACCCATTGTGTTGAAAAATATATACAACCAAGTGGAAACACTAGCTCCAGAATTCTTGGCTGCTTGAAATAAATCACTGCAAGTATTGAGAATACCTGAGCTAAGCATGTTAGTAACTTAAATACCCAAACTTCTCAAGCAGATATGCACGCTACTTTTTCAAACCTGCAGCTTATCCAGTTTCTGACCTGAGATTCAGTTCTTGATTGCTCACAGAACAGTAAATACTTTGGTCTTGATTATTGCAGAAATATAAAACTCTTTCGCAAAGTCCAAACATGCGTGCCGGTGATTAGAGCTGTGCAAATTTGCTATTCTGCTTTGATGCCCTACAGTTTCCCTATCACCAGAACTGGAATAACATTTCGGGCTATTACTTGATGTGTCAACTTGGTTGATAAGGCACTTGAAAGGCATGAAATGATTATTATTGTAGGCAAGTCATTATTGGTCAACCGACTGCCAGCTATGCAAATGAATCTTGTAGAACCAACTCAACCAGTCAAAGACTGAAGAAATTAGGATTTCTAGTTGTTGTTAAAAAAAATAACGAGATTAACATTCCAGTATCTAAAAGCCCAAAATTATCCCCAGTATGAACTGTTGTTTGATCTACTCTTTGTGAGGTGCACAAAGACGTTTATGAGTGCATTTCAGTTCTCCAGTCAATTGGGCATCAGAGTCAGTAGGATAGATAAAACAAAACCATTTCCTTTGGTGGCAGAGTGCAGAACAAGAGGGCTTAAAATTAGAGCGAGGCCAGTCAGTGTAAGGTCAGGGCAGTCTCCTTCATACAAAGGCTAGTGAAACTCTGGAACTCCCTCCCCCAAAAACTAATGAAACTCGGGGGAGGTCGATTGAAAATGTAAAAGTTAAAATTAGTGGATTTTGTTAGACAAAGGTATTAAGAGTTATGGAACCAAGACAGGTAGCTGAAATTAGGATCCAAAATCAGCTATAATCTACATAAATAAGAGAACAGTCTTGGAGGGCTGAATGGCCTACTCCTTTGGAATTCTCTACCCCAGAAGGCTGTGGATGCTCGATCATTGAGCATGTTCAAGGCAAAAATCAATAGATTTGCTGGATACTAATGACATCAAGGGACATGAGGACAGTGAGTAAAAATGGCGTTAGAGGTAGATGATCTGTTTGAATGGCAGAGCAGGCTCGAAGGGGCTGAATGGCCTACTTCTGCTCCTATTCCCTATGGAACTGATCTAGAACAATTTCTATGTGGAACAAGAGGCTGAACTTAAAAGGTGTAAGACAGAAACAAGAAACAAATGCACCATTTCAAATAGTGACAGAGGGCAAGGGAGGCGCAATGCAATCTAAAAAAAAGTTTGTTGTAAACTTCATTTTCCCACAAAACCATTATCCTGGTTTTTTAATCTTAACACTGATGGTACCATTGGTCTTTTAAGTGGACCATCGAGGTTCACATAAGTAAAATGTTGTCTAGAGTGCAATGTCCAGTCTTGCAAAATGGCAATGACTGAAGAAATGCCTTTGAAGATTATTGATTGATTGACGAGTGTGGTTACATTGACAGGCATTAGTAGACTAGGTGAATGTTGCAGTAATCTTCCAGTATGTAATTAATGAGGCTCTGGCTCTGTAAAACAACTTGAAACTCAACATGCGGGTTATACGATATTTATTTATCGAATCTAAATCTCCAAAGACAGTGCATGTCAGCAAATTTGGTAAACTAGCATGTCTTCCTTTAAGTCTATGGAATCCATCTCATTCCACAATAAAGCTCTGTTTTGGAGCCAATCATTTTTGGCTTTTGTGACATTAGCACAAATAGCAGCTATTTATGCTGCGCTTTATTATTCGCTTCTCCGCAGAGTGATATTAAGCTAACATGGAAGTCAGTTCCTCACAAGCGGAGGAACACAGAAAATATTGCAGAAATTCAATGGTATGATCCTGGAAAAGGTGCATAATAAAGAAATAGGAAGGTTTGGATTTCGATGGCACCTTTCACAGCCTCAGGATGCCCCAAAGTGCTTTATAGCCAAAGAAGCGCTTTTGAAATGTAGACAATGTTGGAAGGATGCCGTTTGATCTATTGTGCTGTCAGTCGACGATGGGATGAAATTTCAGTGAGGCTCTGAGGAGAAGTTATACAATGAAACATTAGGAGTTGCAGAGTGAAGACATGGTTTGCTGAGTCCACTACACGTGTAATGCACAGTGTTCCTGCTTCCTAAGTAAGGGTAATGCAGAACCTGGCCAATGTCAGGGATTACTTTTGTCCTCACCTGTTGTCCATGAAAGAGGAAATGATAGCCTTTCTTCAATGCAGCACATCAAGGGATAAATCACCTGGCAACTGCGGTGTGCAGGACTTATGGTTCATTGAAGAATGATTGAGGAATTCCAGTATTTAGGGTTTCCAAGACAATTGAGGTGAGATTCTCATAAATAAGGAAACATGCAAAGAAAGCTATAATATTACAGTGCACAAGCACAAGAGCAGACTGCAACTATTGTTTTTGCTTAGTACAGATAATCTAAACATATAGCTTTTCATGGGCCTTTGAAAGTATGGAGGTAGGTAAGTAAGTTACAGGAGAATACATTAAGAGTAGTAAAGGTGACCCTGTATCACAGCTGCCTCTCCACTTGGCTAAGTGGAGGTCAACACCTTCACCTCACTTATGTCTGGAAAGAAATAGCAAACAGTGGATGTTTATGTAGAACTCTCCACAGCCTCAGCTCTCCCTGCCATGCTAAGTTGAAACTTCCAGTGTCTTTCAAAAGTCATTCTACACAGCCTGAGTCTTCGAGATCTTATTTTCAGAAATGCCCACTATAGCGACATATGGTTCCTTAAATTTCCAAAAGTCCCTTCCTTTTGAATAGAAAACAAGCTCTCACAAGCATCCTGCTTAGTTGTCAATGCAAAACAACCCTTCTTCTTCTCAGGAGTAGTAGCTGCTTTGTTGCTCTCTCTCTCTGTCTCAAAAAGTAGATGTTCCTTTTCTGTGAGGTACTGCATAAAAGTGCGAAAACTGTTACTTGATATTTCAATAGATTTCTATTTGCGTTTCTCCCCCATGACAACCAGATCACATGAGCTTGTCTCCAAGCAGAGGTGATTAATACAATCTCACAGTCCCCCTTTTCAGAATGTTATTTCACCTTAAGTTAAAGAAAGCTCTGGTTCTTTGGCCAATCACCTTAGATCAGTCTCCCCTGGTTCTTAACCCTTCACCAAAGAGAACGGTTTCTATCTACCCTGTCCAAACTGCTCATGATTTTGAACACCTCTATCGAAACTTCTCTCAACCTTCTCTTCTCTAAGGAAAGCAACTCCAGCTTCTTTAATTGATCCTTGTAACTGAAGTCCCTCATCCTCAGAACCATTGCCATAAATCTCTACGGCCCCCTCTCCAGTGCTTTCACATTCTTCCTAAAATACGATACCCAAAATTAGATACAACAAAGGGTTTATAAATGTTCATCATAACTTCTTTGCATTTATACTGTTTGCCTCTATTTATAAAGCTCAAGATCCCATATACCTTATTAAGCACCTTCTCACATTGCCCTGCAGCCTTCAATGATTTGTGCACATATACCTGCACTCCTTTAGAATTGTATCCTTTGTATTATATTGCCTTTCCTCATTCTTCCGAAAGAGGGAGAAAGATTTGCATTTATATAATGTTTTTCACCACCACAAAATGTCTCAAAGCACTTTACAGTCAATAAAGTAGTTTTTGAAATGTAGTCACTGTCGTATGAACTTTGGCAACCAATTTGTGTACAGCAAGTTCCCACAAATAGCAAACTGATAATAACCAGGTAATCAGACTTATTTTGCGATGTTGCTAAAGGGATAAATATTGGCCAGGACGCCATGGAAAACTCTCCTGCTCTTCTTTAAAATAGTGCCGTGGTATATTTTATATCTGCAGAAGCAGGCAGATGGGATCCCGCTTTAGTTTCTCATCCAAAAGACAACATCTCCAACTGTGTAGCACTTGCTCCTATTGCCAACATAGATTTTTTTCTTTCAAAATGAAATGGGACTTGAATCTGAAACCTTATCACTCAGAGGCAAGCGTACTCCCAACTGATCACAGCTGACATGGCCAAAATGCATCACCTTGCACTTCTCTGCATTAAATTTCACATTTCCACACACTCCACCAGCCTGTCTATGTTCTGTTGAAGCCTATCACTATCGTCCTCACAGTTCGCAATAGTTCCAAGTTTTGTTATCTGCAAATTTTGAAATTGTGCCCTAATATCTAAGTCTAGGCCCTTAATATAGATCAAGTAAATCATGTTATTGACCATGGGGATCCCCACTGTATATTGTCATCCAGCCTGAAAAACAACCAGCCACCAGCTCCATTTTCTGTCATTCAGCCAACTTCGAATCCATGCTGCCGCTGTCACAGGAACATAAGAAACAAGAGCAGGAGTAGGCCATTCGGCCCCTCGAGCCTGCTCTGCCATTCAACTAGATCATGCTTAATCTTCTACCTCAATGCCATTTTCCCACACTATTCCCATATCCCTTGATGCCCTTAATGTGTAGAAATCTATCAATCTCTTTCTTGAACATAATCATTGACTGAGGCTCCACAGCCCTCTCGGGTAGGGAATTCCGAAGATTCACCACCCTCTGAGTGAAAAGAATTCCTCTTCATCTCAGTCCTAAATGGCCTATCCCTTATCCTGAGACTGTGTCCCCTAGTTCTATACCCCTTGACATCCTTCCTTTATCTGCTCTGTCAAGCCCTCCAAGAATTTTGCATGTTTCAATTAGATCACCTCTTGTTCATCTCGACTCGCGAGAATATAGGCTCAGTCTCTTCAATCTCTCCATTTAGGACAATCGCACCATCACAGGAATCAGCCTGGTGAACCTTCTATAGCAAGTATATTCTCCCTTAGGTAAGGAGGCCAAAAGTGTGCACAATACTCCAGGTGCAGTTTCACTATGGAATTGCAGCAAGACATCTTTACTTCCACTTTCAATAAAGACCAACATACAATTTGCCTCCCTAATTGCTTGCTGCAGCTGTATGTTATCTTTCAGTGACTCATGAACAAGGACACTAAAGTCCCTTTGGACACCAACACTTCCCAACCTCTCAATATTTAACAAATGCTTTGCATTTCTGTTTTCCCTATTAGAAATACCCTATCCTTTTCATTCCATTCTTCTGAATTCTAAAAAAATATATAGGCCTAGTCCACTCAGTCTCACATGAAAAATTCAATCTTTACAAATTATTTATATATATATTTTGTTCAGCCCCTTTTAAGTTTTTTTTATTTGCGCTAATGATCTCATTAGGGAATTGGCTAGGAAGAGGTAATGCCTGGCATTGTGAAGAATTTACTTAACATGCACAGTTGGAACTTCAAAATCACTGAACCAGCCCAGGTTAATGGTTCATCAGCTGATGTTAAATCAATTCTCTCAATAACTCCTCCCAGTCAATTTCACTGTGAGCGTGATTGATATTCATGACTTAAAAAGCTTCAATTAAAATCAACAAACACATAAAAGAAGGTAAAGACGTGAGAAGGCATTGTATGTACATAAAAACAAAACACTTGCTTATGCTGGACATCTGAAATGTAAACTGAAAATGCTGAAAACACTCAATAGGTCAGAGGGCAACTGTGGAGAGAGAAACAGAGTTAATGGGCTGGAATTTCTCCTTCGAGGAGAGTAGCGGGATTCAGGAAATTTCCCAGCTTGAGCTTGCCTGCCTCGGCAGGAAGTGCCTTCGTTCCTAGGGAGGGGGAGGGGTGGTGTTGGGGGTGGGGTGGCGCTGATAGCAGTAATGTACTCAGCAACCCCTGGAAACAATGCAGAGGTAGCCACAGGGTTTGCCAGGTGCCGGAGCAGGCTGGTTAAAGGCTCACCTCAGAGCTCTAGGACTTGGACCCAGTTATGATAAAATCAATACAATGAAAAACAGCACTCTGGCCCTCACCTCTGGCATCCCCTCACCACCACACACTTCCCATGGATCTTCCATGCCAACTCATGTCAACTCATCCTTCCATCCACCCCCTCCTACCCTGCATGCCAATCTATGACACTACCCACCCCCATGGCCCTCATACCCTCCATGCCCATTTACCGAGTATGCGCTCTACACCAAATCAATATGAACATACGTGCATACAAGTTGGAGCAGGAGTAGGCCACTTGGTCCTTCAAGCCTGCTCTGCCATTCAATAAAAGCATGGCTGATCTGATTGTAACCTCCCATCTACCCCTGACAACCTTTCACCCCCCCCCCACCCCCTCCACTTAATCAAGAATCTGTCGACCTCTGCCTTGAAACCATTCAAAGACTGCTTCCACTGCCTTTTGCGGAAGGGAGTTCCAAAGACTCACTACCCTCTGAGAGAAAAAATATTCTCTTCTCTGTCTTAAATGGGCAACCCCTTATTTTTAAACTGTGACCCCTAGTTCTAGATTCTCCTACAAGAGGAAACATCCTCTTCACACTGATCCTGTCAAGATTCCTCAGGATCTTATATGTTTCAATCAAGTCATCTCTTACTCTTCTAAACTCCAGTGGATATAAGCCTAACCTCCCTAATTTTTCCTCATAAGATAAAGTGCCCATTCCTGGTATTAGTTTAGTAAACAAAGAGATAAAAACAAAAAACTGCAGATGTTGGAAATCCAAAACAAAAACAGAATTACCTGGAAAAACTCAGCAGGTCTGGCAGCATCGGCGGAGAAGAAAAGAGTTGATGTTTCGAGTCCTCATGACCCTTCAACAGAACTCAGTTCTGTTGAAGGGTCATGAGGACTCGAAACGTCAACTCAGTTCTGTTGAAGGGTCATGAGGACTCGAAACTTCAACCCTTTTCTTCTCCGCCGATGCTGCCAGACCTGCTGAGTTTTTCCAGGTAATTCTGTTTTTGTTTTAGTTTAGTAAACCTTCTCTGAACTGCTTCTAATGCATTTACATCCTTCTTTAATCACATGGAGAGATATTAATGTCTGTAATGTTACTGGAAATTATTTTTAAATTGGAATTGTAGTATGGTCTGTGCCTATGCATGCGCCTGTGTGTGTATCTGTGTGCGTCTTAATTAGATTAAAGCTGGCTAGCCTGGGTGCTTTAATGTATAGTATTTTGAGATGTTAATTAGATAAACGTAAGGAAGTTAAGAGGTAAAGTGCAATTTGCATTAATTGAATAAACCATTCAAAAGAATGGGTAAAATCTTGCACCTAGCTGGGAGATGCCAAGCAATGTGCTTATATTACTGATAAAATTGGTGGAATGAAAGGATTATTGTTAGGAGAGGTCAAATTAAAAAACCTAGTAATACAATGGAAAATTTACATTCAAAAGGGAAGCTAGGTATAAACAGAAAGGAGTTTGTGTGTGTCAGTCAGAGGCATTTAAGATCTAACCAGCGTTTCAGCCCTACAACTGTGTCTGCAAAGGATCAAAATTGCAAGGAACCTCGGCCTGCATTTTTCCCGGGTTGGGCAGGGACGATTGTGGAGCTGACCGCTGCCCACGTTCGGCTCCGCACCGCCATTTTACACGGGCAGGCCAATGAAGGCCAACCCAGCGTAATATGCCAGCGGGAGCAGTCAGTGCTTCCTGTGCAGGCGGTGGGGGGGGGTGGGGTGGTGGTGGTGGGGGGGGGTGTAGGAGACAGAGGCAGGGCCAGCGCTCTGTCACGCATACACGTGGAAGCGCGCTTCAATCTCCCTGAGGCACAGAGCTGCTTCAGGGAGATTAAAGCGCTTTTGAAAATAATAAATAAAGTCAATAAAAATTTAATGAAACATGTCCCCTCATGTAACTTTGTCACATGAGACGGGACATGTTTTTATTTTTTCAGGAAAACTTTTTTATTTCATTCATAAAAGCTTTAGGAAGCCTCAACCCGCTCGCCGATGAGGTTTCCTAAAAAATATAAAGGCAGATTGGCCTTTTCGCCTCCCCACCAACCATTGGGAGTGTTAACTTGACATTAATTAATTTGTTAATGGCCTTAATAGGCCTATCAATTGTTGGAGGGAGCGCAGCTAGCTCTGGTGTGTGCCCACCGAACGAAACATCGCAAGACATTGTGATGACACCAGGACACAGGCCTGACATCATCGCGCATCATTTACGCACTGGCATGTTGGGCCTGCCCCTGCAAGCGGACTGAGAAATCCTGGCCTATGCGTTATTGTTGCCTTGGTGAAGATTTACCTGGGAGTGATTAATTTGCGGGTTTGTTTAAAAGTTATCATGGTAGTAATTTGTAGACATGTGTATGTGTTTAATTTGTAAATTAAGTTATTTTAAGTTAAAGTAATAAATGTTTAATTTAGTTTCATATGAAAAAAACCTCGAGGCTCGGTGGTTTTACTCCTGAATTCAGGGCTGCATCTCAAAAAAACCAATTAAAAATATAGGTTATGACAGTTGTTCAAGTTTTCCTCTGGGATTTAAATAACTCAGCCTTTACCAAATGCTGTATCATAACATTAAATAAGGAGACCGATACTGTACAGTACTGCAGATGTGGTCTCACCAGCGTCCGTACAATTTAAGCATGACTTCCCTATTTTTATGTTCAATTCCCCTCACAGTAAATAAGATTCTATGAGCTTTCCTAATTACTTGCTGTACATGCATACTAGCCTTTTGTGATTCATGCACAAGGGGACCAGATCCCTCTGTATCTCAGAGCTCTGCAATTTCTCACCATTTAGATAATATGCTGCTTTTTTATTCTTCCTGCCGAAATTGACAATTTTACATTTTCCTGCATTGTACTCCATTTTCTAGGTCTTCGTCCACTCAATTAACCTGTCTATGTCAGCTTGTGGCCTCCTTATGCCTTCTTCGCAACTTACTTTCCTACCTATCCTTGTATCATCAGCCTATTTAGCAACCATACCTTTGGACCCTTCATCCAAGTTATCTATATAAATTGAAAAAGGTTGAGGCCCCAGCGCTGATCCCTGTGGCACACCACTCGTTACATCCTACCAACCAGAAAAACACCCATTTATGGCTACCCTCTGTTTCCTGTTAACAAGCCAATCTTCTATCCAAGGCAATATGTTACCCTTGAATAACCTTTGATTTGGCACCTTATCAAATGCCTTCTGGAAATCCAAGTACAGCACATCTACTGGTTCCCCTTTATCCACAGCACATGTAACTCCTTCAAAAAATTCCAATAACTTGGCTAAATATGATTTTCATTTCACAAAACCATGCTGACTCTCTCTGATTGCCTTGATTCTTTCTACGT
The DNA here is from genome assembly GCF_017639515.1 of Carcharodon carcharias. Classification (NCBI taxonomy): domain Eukaryota; kingdom Metazoa; phylum Chordata; class Chondrichthyes; order Lamniformes; family Lamnidae; genus Carcharodon; species Carcharodon carcharias. The sequence continues at coordinate 157,788,144 of NC_054477.1, forward strand.
GCCCTGCCATGACATCTTTAATAATAGCTTCCAACATTTTCCCCATGACTGATGTTAAGCTAACTGTAACTGAGCTGTCTCCGCCATCTTTGAATAAAGGAGTTACATTCGCTATTTTCCAATCAAATGGTACCTTCCCCAAATCCAGGAAATGTTGGAAAATTAAAACAAACACATCAGCTGCCTCACTTGCCACTTCTTTTAAGACCCTAGGATGAAGTCCATCAGGACCTGGGAACCCGCAGCTCCAAACATTTTCTCAGTATCACTTCCCTGGTGATTGTAATTTTCCCGAGTTCCTCCCTCCCTTCCAATTCCTGAATTATAGCTATTTCTGGGATGTTACTTATATCTTCTATAGTGAAGGTCGTTGCAAAATACCTGTTCAATTCAACTGCCATCTCCTTATTTTCTATTATTAGTTGCCCAGACTCACTTTCTATAGCACCAGTTCTCGCTTTGTTAACTCTTTTCATACTTAAGTACCTATAGAAACTCTCAATATCCGTCTTTATATTTCCAGCTAGCTTTCTCTCATACCCTAAGTTTCCCTGCATTATTGTCATTATTTGCTGTTCTTTATATCCTGTCTAATCTATGTATTCTGAAATATCCCTTTACATGTCTGCCACTGCATCTCTATTGACTTATCCCGTAACCTCATTTGCCAGTTCCCTTTAGCTAGCTCTGCTTTCATTCCCACATCATTGCCCTTATTTAAGTTTAAAATACTAGTATTGGACCCACTTTTCTCTCCCTCAAACTGAATGTAAAATTCAATCATGTTATGATCACTGCTACCCAGGGATGCCTTCGCTATGAGGTTATCAATTAATCATATCTCGTTGCACAATGAAACCTATAGTCACAATAGCATGAGTGAAAAAGCTTTAAAAAAACAGTCATGCATTCATTCATAGAAATTTCTTTTACTACAGCCCTATAAAAGTGTCAATCATCCAGACCCTTTAAAAAATCAATAGCAGAAACTGAAAGCACTTGAAAACTCTTCATCTTGTGTAAAGAACCATTGTGTGATTGACAAAATATGTCGCAATGCAAGGTCTGTCAATCACACAATGTTTTCCCTGATGTGCAGCTGTTTCAACAGAGTAATGGGTGTTTTGGCTCTCAGCCAAGCTTGGTTTTGAATTCTTAGCTGAGACCCACACCATCCTGCACCCTTATCCTGCACTGGTGAAAATTGGGGAACCAGGAATGGGGCCAGGAAACCTGAAATTGTGTCCCCTCTGCCACCTTTAAAGGATGGTGGATTCTACCCAACTTCGCAAAAATCCAGTCCAATATTTCAGGTTGATGACTTTCCAGATTTAAAACTATCAATTGATTTCATATCAATTACTGTTTGCAGAAGAGAGTTTCAAACTTCTACCACAATTGTGTGCAGAAGTGTTTCCTAATTTGAATCCTGAAAGGTCTGGCTCTGATTTTTAGACAATGTCCCCAATCCTAGATTCTGCAGCCAGTGGAAATAGTTTCTCCCAATCTACCCTTCCTGTTCCCCTTAATATCTTGAAAATTTGGATCAAGTCACCCCTTAATCTTCTTTATTCCAGGGCATACTACCCTAGTTTGTTTAATCACACCTTGTAGTTTAAGCATTGGAATCCATGTTTCATTCTGGTAAATCCAGGCTGCACTCCCTCCAAAGCCACAGTATCTTTTACAAGGTGTGGTGCCCAGAACTGCTCACAGTATTATTATCATTTTATTATTTGGTTATTTTCTTTCTAATTTTTAATTTTAAGGTTGCCAGCTCTGAAAAAAAATTATAGACCTGAAACTTTTACTCAACTTTTCTCTCCGCAGATGCTGCCAGAGCTGCTGAGTATTTCCAACATTTTCTATTCTGATTTTGCTGTCATTGTTTGAAGGTGAAGTGGTTGTGATACTCCATCTTTGAAGTGAGCACAAGTCTCTCCAAATTCGTGATTTTCTGCTGGGCACGCATCTGGAGGGAGGTGGATAAAGAGAATGTGGAGCGTGCTTGATGTCGCTGATGGTTCTGGTTCAGTTAAATAGGATGCCTGTCAATTAGATAGAATTTACAGCATGGTAACAGGCCTTTTGGCTCAACTGGTCCATGCAGATATTTATGTTCTGCATAAATCTCCTTCCACCACAATTTCATCTCACCCCAACCCACTTATCAACCTCCCCCTCCTTCAGGTATCATGCCCTAAGAGAGCCTTGGGGACCATGGACTTCCATTGGATTGGTCCAAGATAAGACCATATGTCTCAGGAGCAGAAGTAGGCCATTCGGCCCATCAAGTCTGCTTCACCATTCAATGAGATCATGGCTGATCTGATAATCCTCAACTCCACTTTCCTGCCTTTTCTCTATAACCCTTGATTCCCTTACTAATTAAAAATCTGTCTATCTCAGCCTTGAATATACTTAACAACCCAGCCTCTACAGCCCCCTGCAGTACAGAATTCCATAGACCCACTACCCTCTGAGAGAAGAAATTCCTCCTCATCTCTGTTTTAAATGGGCGCCCCCTTACTCTGAGGTTATGCCCCCTGGTCCTAGACTCTCCCACAAGGGGAAACAATCTCTCAGTATCTACCCTGTCAAGCCCCCTATGAACCTTATATGTTTCAATAAGGTTGTCTCTCATTCTAAACTCCAATGAGTACAGGTCCAACCTACTCAACCTCTCCTCATAAGAAAATCCCTCCATACCCGGGATCAACTTGGTGAAGCTTCTCTGGATTGCCTCCAATGCCAGTATATCTTTCCTAGATAAGGGAACTAAAACTGTTCACAGTATTTTAGGTGTGGTCTAACTAGTGCCTCGCATGGTTTTAGCAAGACTTCCCTATCTTTATACTCCATTCCCTTTGCAAAAAAGGCCAATATTCCATTTGCCTTCCCTATTATCTGCTGGACTTGTAAGCTAGCTTTTTGTGATTCAGGCACGAGGACCCCCAAATCCCTCTGTACTGCAGTCTTTCTCTATTGAAATAATATTCAGCTCCTCTAACCTTCCTGCCAAAGTGCATAACCTCACATTTTTCCACATTATATCCCATCTGCTAAGTTTTTGCCCACTATTTAACCTGTCTATATCCCTCTGTAGACTCTTTGAGCCATCCTCACTACTTGCCTTCCCACCTATTTTTGTGTATGGAGCCGCCTCAGCGTGGGTGAAGCACTTTTTAAAGAAATTATTTAAAACATTAAAAGTTCAATGAAACATGTCCCCTCGCATGGCTATGTCACACGGGATGGGACATGTTTTTATCTTTTTAAAAAAGTTTTCATTCAATTTGTAAAAGCTTTAGGAAACCTCATCCTGCTCATTGATGAGGCTTCCTAAAAAAT